>NW_027316278.1:5308221-5703221 GCF_026437365.1 Eucyclogobius newberryi | reverse complement strand
AAGCTGACCAATGAGAAATGTGACCCGCCTATTCCAGAATATCTAATAAAACCAACCAGCATGAGAAAAAACGGGGTGAGACGCAGGAGGATCACGCAGGCTGCTTACCACAGCTTGCGTGATCAGTCCCCGCGTTTTCTCCCATGCATGCCACACAAATGTCTGATATTTCTGTGTCGTTTCTTATTCTAAGTTGAATTGTGTTCTCAATGTGTTACGGAATAGCATCGGTGCATGTCTGATTCCATGACACTCACCCCCACGCGCGCCGCCGTCTGCTTGCCCCGCCCCTTGCCCCGCCCCTCGCCCCGCCCCTCGCTCCGCCTCCGCCCCAGGCTGGGCAGGACCTGGTACGACCCTGGACCGGGCACGTCAGACACGGGCTCCGCAAAGCGCCGCGAGCGGTTCTGCAGACTGGAGCCGCCGTGGACGTTCGCCTGAGAAGAGACGCCACAGGAATCACAAAATACACGATATAAGAAGACGACAAACTCTACAAACCTGTGAATATTAAGAATCTAAACTATTATCAAACTTTTCAGGAGTTTCACAGATTGTGGACTATTTTTACAAACGATCACGAGCAGAACAAAGACTTAACACAGGTCCAATGGATTTCTGTGACTAAACGGACACCGACGCTGCAAAGCCTGTTCCAGGCGGGTTTGTTCCCCACTTTCAAAGTTTGGACATCGGCGCGTTCAAAACTCACAACATGTGACACGGACAACGCACGGAGAACGAGCAGAGAACGGCACGGACAAGGTAAAGCCTGTTTAAAGTACGTTTCTGTCTAAATGTACAGTGTCTGGAGCCATGGCATCATAACGATGATAATATGATGTAATAAGAGGTGGATTCATTGGGGTGGGACTGTGACCTCACTGAAGGCCCCAGACCCAGACCCACGACCGCCATTGCATTTATGTACGACAAGTATAAACACACCATAAGCATAAACTTTAAAATACTCCTCCTCACCTTCAAAGCTCTTCACCACCTTGCCCCCCCCTACCTGTCTGACCTCCTCATCCCCCACCGCCCCACCCGAGCTCTCCGATCCTCCTCCTCTCTCACCCTGGCTGCACCAACATCCCGACTCAAAACTTTTGGCGACAGAGCATTCTCCCGAACAGCACCCCGACTCTGGAACTCCCTCCCCCAACCTGTCCGCCACTCTCCCTCACTCACAACATTCAAATCCCGCCTCAAAACATACCTCTTCACCCAAGCCTATGACCTCCCCTACCCCTAGCCTCCTCTACCCCACTGTCTGCACTTCTACCCCCTGTTACATCCCCATCTTTTTCTCTCTACTTCTTCTGTCTTGTTCATTTTATCTGTATATTAATGTGTTCTGTACGTGTTGTCCCCCCCTGTCTGTAAATACCCCCCACTTTTTTATTATGTTCAGCGTCTTTGGGTCACAGAAAAGGGCTATATAAATAAAAGTTATTATTATTATTATTATTACCAAACAAAGTCAACATTAGAACATGGTGAACATCACTTTAAGCCCAAAAAGCAGAAGAACTGACCCTCACGGGGCTGGAGTGGTACTGCCCGGGCCCCGGGAGGCTCTCCCCGTCCACCTGTGCGACCGGAGTCTGTCGCCGGGTCAGGGACAAGAACGGAGCGTAACCTGCAACACACAAACAGACACATACAAACACACACACACAGACAGACACACACACACAGACACACAAACGCACACAGAGACACACACACAAACGCACACACACACAGAGACACACACACACACAGAGACACACACACAAACGCACACACACACAGAGACACACACACAAACACACACATACAAACACACACACAAACACACACATACAAACACACACACACAAACACACACATACAAACACACACACACACACAGACACACAAACGCACACAGAGACACACACACAAACGCACACACACACAGAGACACACACACACAGAGACACACGCACATTACACACACACACGTACAACACACACACACAACAAATAAACAAATTAAACTGACAAAGAACAGAAAAGGTCTAAAAACAGTGCAAAAAAACATAACGCACAGACAAAGCTAATTATCCACACAATTACACACAAAAAATACAACAATTACAAATAACGCTGATATAATTTAGTGCTAGTGGAAGCCATATCTTTCCAAAATATTATAGGATTTTATGTTTGTTTGTTTGTTTGTTTGTTTGTTTTTTCTATCGTCTAGACCAGGGTTCTCAACATGCGGGTCACAAAATGGCTTCCTCTTGGCCACAGACGGCTCGAACACGGCTCGACGCGCTTCAAACTCTCATCACATTAACATATCAAAGCCTTTGTCCCGAAAATAATCAAATAATCAACATTAGACACGATTTATTCTTTTGTGGTTTAGCTCATTTGGTGAATACTATTAAAGGAGAAATTATCCCCAAAACACTGTTAAAATCATAGTTTCCTCATCATTGGTGTCGTTAAAGTTGGATTTTAATTTATCCACGTTTCAGTTGATCCTGTATTGTCCTGAAACTGAGGCTCGAGTGCTCGGAAAAGTCCTGTTTCCAACCACCCCCTATCCCCGCCCACATCTCTGTACGTAGTTAGTTTAGTCATTAAGTCTCCGGGCGACACTAAAGTTCTAAAATGTCACGTAGCCACTTTTCAAACGCAAAAAAACGACTGAACGTGAATGACGAACTGCTGCTCGTTACAGTGAAACGTCATCATGAAGAGGCGGGGCTTATCGCTAGGAAGAGGCGGGGCTTGTCGGTTAAGATAAGATAAGATATTCCTTTATTGTCCCACATGGGGAAATTTCATTGGTGCAACGCAGGTAGATACAGAGGTAGATACAGAAGAACAGATCACTTATAGGAAGTCTGAAAAACACTTTCAGTAGAAGATCTCCTATAAATAAATAAAAACTCCCATAGACAAATAAATAAATAAATAAATACCATTGCATGTGATCACGACAGTAATTGCACATGAATATGTGTCACGACAGCACATAGATTGCACATGGATTTCACAGTAATTGCACATATGACAGAATTGCACATCAGTATTAGGTTAGGTCAGTATTACGAGTGTTCAGTACTAACAGTTTTTGTTATAAAGTCTGACAGCAGCAGGAAGGAAAGACCTACGGAACCTTTCCTTCACACATCGAGGGTGGATCAGTCTCTCACTGAAGCTGCTCTCCAGAGCGGAGAGAGTGTCCTGCAGGGGGTGACACTCATGGTCCAGCATAGATGTGAATCTAGCCAGGACCCTCCTGTCCCCCACCTCCTGCACCGAGTCCAGAGCACAGCCCAGGACGGAGCTGGACTTCTTGATGACTCTGTCCAGCCTCTTCCTCTCCCTCTCTGTGATGCTGCTGCTCCAGCAGGCCACACCGTACAGGAGGGCCGATGCCACCACAGAGTCGTAGAAGGTCTTCAGGAGTGGCCCTGTCACTCCAAAAGACCTGAGTCTCCTCAGGAGGTAGAGCCGACTCTGGCTCTTCCTGTACAGTGCGTCTGTGTTATGAGTCCAGTCCAGTTTGTGGTTCAGATGAACACCCAGGTACTTGTATGAGTCCACTCTCTCAATGTCCCGTCCCTGGATGTTCACTGGTGAGGGGGCAGTGGGGTGGCGTCTGCGGAAATCCACCACCATCTCCTTGGTCTTCCCCGCGTTGATGAGGAGGTGGTTCCGCTGACACCAGTCCACAAAGTCCTGCGCCAGTCCTCTGTACTCCGCGTCATCGTCGTCCGTGATGAGTCCGATGATGGCAGAGTCGTCAGAGAACTTCTGCAGGACACAGCTGTCCGTGTCATGTCTGAAGTCTGCAGTGTAAAGGGTGAAGAGAAAGGGCGCGAGGACAGTGCCCTGGGGCGCCCCCACACTGCAGGTCCGAGTGTCAGACACACAGTTCCGGGCTCTCACAAACTGGGGTCGGTCTGTGAGGTAGTCCAGGATCCACTCTGCCAGGTCATACTCCACACCAGCCGTCTCCAGCTTGTCCCTCAGGAGCAGCGGCTGGATGGTGTTGAAGGCGCTGGAAAGATCGAAGAACAGAATCCTCACAGAGCTGCCAGGCTTTTCCAGGTGAGAGAGAGCGGTGCAGCAGGGAGATGACGGCGTCCTCCACTCCGACGCCAGACCGATATGCAAACTGCAGCGGGTCCATGGCTGAGCTCACTGAGAGCCACTGGCCTGAAGCTGTTGAGGTCTTTGGGGCGCGGTGTCTTAGGCACAGGTACCAGACAGGAGGTCTTCCAGACCTGTGGTACCACCCTCAGCTTCAGGCTCATGTTGAAGACATGCTCCATAACTCCACACAGTTCATCTGCGCAGGACTTGAGGAGCCTGGGGCTGATGCCATCAGGTCCTGCTGCCTTCCTCACTTTAATCCTCTTCAGCTCACTCCTCCCCTGTGCTGCTGTGACAGTCAGTGGTTGGCAGGGGGACCGTGTGCTGGGGGGATGGGTGAGTCCAGGCGAAGTGGGGAGCTGATGGTCCGGGGCAGATAAGCGAAGAGGAACAGATGCAGGGCATTGTCCAGCTGTGGAAGAGGGAGCATGCAGCTGTGCAGGGGGAGGGGCGGGTGACCGATCAAACCTCAAGAAGTGAGCATTTAAATCATTCACCCACTGTAGATCCCCCTCTGTCTGGGCAGGGGGGATTTTGAAGCCCGAGATCGTTTTCAGGCGTCTCCACACTCCCTGAATGTTCTTTTGCTGCAGCTGCTCCTCCATCCTCCTCTTGTAGCCGGCCTCAGCCTGCCTGATCTTCCTCCTCAGCTCCTTCTGCACAGTCCTCAGCTCCTCCTTGTTCCCTGACCTGAAGGCTCTCTTCTTCTCCTTCAGCAGAGCCTTCAGTTCACGGTTAATCCATGGCTTGTTGTTTGGAAAACACCGCACCGTCCGGGAGGGAACAATGTTCTCAAAACAGAAGTTGATGTAGTCCGTGATGCACTCTGTGATGGTGTTGATGTCCTCCCCATGTGGGTCATAAAGCTCAGTCCAGACAGTGGTGCTGAAGCAGTCCCTCAGAGCCTTCTCGCTCTCAGCAGACCACATCCTCACCTCACGGGACACCACAGGCTGCCTGCGCACGATGGGTTCATACACAGGCCTCAGATGTACAAGGTTGTGGTCCGAGCTGCCCAGGGGAGGGAGGGGGGAAGAAGAATAAGCCTCCTTGGTGTTGGCAAAAAACAAGTCCAATGTTCTATTCTCTCTGGTGGAGCAGGTAACATACTGGGTGTATGTTGGTAGAACAGAAGAGGGAGAAGCGTGGTTAAAGTCACCAGAGACGAGGAAGAGAGCCTGTGGATGCTGTGTTTGCAGCCTACAAGTGCAGGAGAGCAGTGCTTCACAAGCATCTTCAGCATTGGCAGACGGGGCCACATAGACTGCGATCAAAATCACATGTGAGAACTCCCGGGGCAGATAATATGGCCTCATGCCAATAGCCAATAGTTTAATATCCCTGTTACATAGCTGCTCCTTCACTGTGCAGTGTTCGGGTTTGGACCAGCTCGTGTTCACATACACCGCCAGACCTCCACCTCTTTTCTTCCCGGATTCTCTCGTTCTGTCCGCCCGCAGCAGATGAAAATTGTCCAAACCTACAATAGAGTCTGGCATTTCTGCTGTTAACCAGGTCTCTGTGAAAATCAAGACGCTGCTGTCCCTATAAATCCTCTGGGACCGCATGAGGCTCGCTATTTCCGTCATTTTATTTTGAAGGGACCTCACGTTACCCATGACTACGGCGGGAACCGACTTCCTGTTTGTCCCTCTCTTCTCTCGGAGTTTACGTCCAGCCCGTCTGCCTCGTTGTGTTTTCCTTAGGATGTCCGCCGGGATAACGTGACGATCTCCGGGTAAGACGACTGTTCTCCGCAGTTTCATTAGTTCTTGCTTTGTGTAAACGCGGTACGGCGCCGGCCGGGGGGCGGGGCCGGAGCCGGGGGACTCAGAGCCAAGACACATCGCAACGACACAACGAAAACACTCAATCCAGCCGAATAAAGTCAAAACAAGTTAATTTAAAGCGATTCCAGTGCGTGTCCCGATCGTTCGTGAAGTTCCTCTTTCATATAAACGTGTACATAAACGTGTACCGACGACACGCCGTACTTTAGCGCGGTCGGAGAGCGCGGGGGGGGGGGCTGGTGGGCTCGCTCGGAGCTAGCTCACGTCACAACAACACAACGAACGCAACGAAAAACGCTCAAATCCAGCCGAAAAAAAGTCAAAAACAGTTGAATTAAAAAACTATTCCAGCGCGTGTCCCTATCGTACAGTAAAATAGAAAAAATATACTAACTATATTTACAAAATATAGGAGATAAAGCACAATAAGTGTGAGAAAGAAGAGAGAGCGTTTACACCGGGCTGCCAGCTGTAGCAGCGCCTTATGACGTATAGGTTCTGACGTTTCGAACAGGAAGTAGATATTTGTGTTGGAATTTTGATGCCGTTTTGGACCAATCGCCAATTTACAATGAACAAAGTGTAAAATGACACTCTTATTACGTTATAGTTCAATAAAATATGCCAGGCAAAAAGCATCATACGTCTCCTTTAATGCGGTTGCTAGGGGGCGTGGCCATATAATACATCCGTGGGTTTAACAGGACAAAACGCACATTTTAATGGTCAAAACAGCATCAAACGAATATAAATATTAATAGAAACGATGGGATATTGTCGTTACCTGATGCCGTAAAGTGACGCTGCGCGAGCTCGTAAGATCCAGGCCCCACATCCGGGCACGTGCTGCTGTGCGTCGTGAACGTCACTCGTGGCGCGCGCGAGTACATTTCCCCGAGTCACGTGTTTTTTTTTTTTTAACAAATAACGACCAAAGTCCGAGTCATTGAGCCGCGCGGAGTTTCACTTGGACGTTTCCCTCGCGCCGCCTCAAGTCGCGTGCGTCGTTGCCTGGTAACCAAGTGTCGCCTCTCACGTTACGGCTCCTCCTCGGTCCTGGCGCGGCTTTGTTGTGTTCATTTTAATGGTTTATGCCTAAGATTTACCGTTTTTAAACAACTTTATGTAAGTTTAACATGTTTTTATACATTTAGAGTGTCAAACAAAGTCAAAAAATACATCTTTATGTACAAATACAATTCAGGATGTCCCGGGGCAATGACATGTGATTGACTTTCTTCTTTTGAGTTCAGTGATAACTTGTTTGAATAACAGGAATATAATATGTATAGAATAACTGAGATTTACCATCAGCACGACATCATTTTCAACAGTTTGTCATTTGTTTTTGTATAAGTACATTGTAAATAAAGAAATAATAATCACAATAAAGAAATACATACATACAAGGTGAGTAATCAATTCATCCATTTTATTTTCAAATTATACGTTGAACAAAATATAATGTTTTGTAAATTATTCTTATTATTTTGTTGAAGTTGTGTTTCCTGGACTGTCCAGTAGATGGCGCCAGAGACGTTTCAGTGACGGCTGCTGCGTTTATTGAACATTTGATATGAATAAACTTAAAGGGAGATTTTTATGTCAGCTAAAAGGACCAATCTATGAACAGATATTTTAAAATGTACATAAATTGTGCATTTATCAGTAAATTTAGTATTTTTTAGATGGAAATAAAGCGTGAATTCGATAAACCTCCACACGACGCCACCGAACACGGCGACGGTTCAAACTGCGCGGCAAATAGAACACGAGATGACTTTCAGGTCCAGAAGTCTTTTTTATTTATTTTTTTTAGATGAGACAGCAGGGAATGAGAGCAGGGAGTGACATGCAGCAAACTGTCAGAGCCGGGATTCGAGCTCACGACGCTGCGGCGGGCGTCGCGGGACTCCAGGGGGCGCTGTCATCTGAGCGTAATGTCCAAAACGTGTGGGCGGGGCTTGTCCGGACCAAACTTCTTCCGGTATTTCATGATAAACGACGTGTTTTTGGCGAATGTCGTTCAAACTCGTTCCATCTCTTTTGTATCAGTCTTCATTTAGCTACAGTCGTGCATCAGGACGTGGAGGAGTATCATACGTTTAAATCTGCTTTATTTCTCAGATGAATCACTCAAAGGCCACGACAACATTCAGACAAAATGAGGCGTTTGGTTTGTAAAAGCGACACTGTCAATGACAATGACACACACATACGGAGTTTGGTCATGACAAACGAGGCAGACAATAACACAACAATAACACAACTATAACACAACAATAACACACACGTTTGGTGCTGAAATATGAGCTCCCATGAGAATAAAGCTGTGAAATGCCAGAGTAAATGTGTTTACAGCTGTCGCTCAGGCGCAGCAGTTTTACTGGAACAAAATCACATTGAGCTTCATATTGTGTGATATTCTAAGATCAATCCCATGTATTTATTCATCTATATGTGGCATTCTGGTGGTACTATAAATGTTTTAAACTAATTTAAATTAAATAAAAATAAAGAAAATAAAACCAACAACGCCACCGGGCTTACACCCGGAAAACTAACTAAAAGGACACACAGATTCGTTCTTGATTATACAGAGGCAGATTCCAGTTTCACATGTAATTTATTTAACAGGCTATTAATTTAATAAATACTTTAACACAGGCTTAGGTAACAACACAGTTCGTATCAGTTCTTTATGCGTGGATGTATAGTCTTTTAAGAGTCCAGTGGATCTGGACAACACAGGGCACAGACATCCATATCAACAGAGGGCAAGGCAAGGCAATGGCTCCAGCGCACACCGCCGCTCCAGAGAGTTTAGGTTACATCTGAAAAGAGACCTGGTTAACGCCAACCTGAACACTAGGCTACCGGCATATCACGCTCAGGACGTACCACGTTAGCTGCCCGGGACCACGCGTTGTGGGGCTATGACAGCGAGACCACAACAATCCCGAGTCAGCAGAGATCACATCGGAGCGTTAACAAAGCGGCGCCAGGTGACAGGCCACGGCACTGGAGAGCGGAGGTACGTGGAGCAACACCCAGACCCAGGAAGTGCGTAGGTCAGAGGATGAATGACAAAACGGAACAACATTTTATTGGCCAACGGCCCTAATGATTAGCCAATAGGAAGTGGCATGGTCTGCCCGCAGGCCATACTGCCACATATATATTCAATCATTCATCTATTAATCTATTTATATATGTATTCATTTAGTCATTTGTTCATTTATTCATTCATTTATCTATTCATCTATTTATTTATCCATTTATTAATTCATTTAAATGTTATAGTTTGTGTGCTTGTACATTGATCGCTGCATAAGACATGAAAGTCGGCCGTGCAGTTTTCTTCTTCTTCTTCTTCTTCTTCTTCTTCTTCTTCTTCTTCTTCTTCTTCTTCTTCTTCTTCTTCTTCTTCTTCTTCTTCTTCTTCTTCTTCAGTGTTACATTACCGCCGCCTTCTGCAGTTGTTGTTGTTGTTGTTGTTGTTGTTTTACATCTTACACTTTAGACTTCATTCTTCAGAAGCCCACAAGTTCAAAGCACATGAAACTGAAGCGGTGCGTTTCAGTTTTACGTCTTCAAAGAATGTGTTTTAAAAAAAGAGTGAGAAGGAGAGAGTTTGTAGAATACGCTTAAAGCGAAAATAACATTTGTGCATTTGATTTCTTTCTGCTTTGATCCACGAGCTTTAAAGACAATGAAACATAAACACAGCGGGAGAAGAATAAAGCCTAAAGAATAAAGTCTAAAAAATAAAGCCTAAAGAATAAAGTCTAAAAAATAAAGCCTAAAGAATAAAGTCTTAAGGGGCCCTCAGACGCCTAGTTTACGTGGGGGTGGTCTCCTGTCCTCGCCCAGTCTCGTAGACGCACGGCTACCAAGCAGCGACGTCAGTGGAAATATTAAAGCCTGAAGAATAAAGCTGTACGGTGGAAGCACCGAACGTCAAAGAAGGAGAGGAAGATGAAGAAGAGTCTCCCTGGAATAAAGCCGGTTGTTGTTGTTGTTGTTGTTGTTGTTGTTGTTGTTGTTGTTGTTGTTTTATGGCGGTTGGCATCCAATTGTTGCATTACCGCCAGACTTTGTTCCTCAGACTTTTCGTAGTCCTCAGACTGTCGTAGTCCGTAAAAGTACTCCTTCCATTGCTTTGGTGTTACAAAGCCCATGAGGTCATGATATGTCTTTGTGACTAGAATAGTTGTTGTTGTTTCAGAGAAAGTCTGACGGTATTGTAACACTACGAAAAGTCTGAGGAACAAAGTCTGGCGGTAATGCAACAATTGGATGCCAACCGCCATAAAACAACAACAACAACAACAACAGGCTTTAGGGAGACTCTTCTTCATCTTCCTCTCCTTCTTTGACGTTCGGTGCTTCCACCGTACAGCTTTATTCTTTAGGCTTCATTCTATAGGCTTTAATATGTCCACTGATGTCGCCGCTTGGTAGCCGTGCGTCTACGAGACTGGGCGAGGACAGGAGACCACCCCCACCCCCATCTCGTCACTCTGATCACTCTGACTCCCCAAAAGCAGACCCCCATCACTCCGACTCCCATTTAGCGCCTTTAGCCTGTTTTCTATATCTGCCCAATCAAGCTCCTTTGTTCCAAGGAATCTCCCTGCAGCTTTAGCAATGATCCTGATCCTTTCAGTTCTGCTTTGAGTCTGAGCAGCACAGTTTATGAAACAACAACAACTATTCTAGTCACAAAGACATATCATGACCTCATGGGCTTTGTAACACCAAAGCAATGGAAGGAGTACTTTTACGGACTACGACAAAGTCTAAGGAATAAAGTCTGGCGGTAATGCAACAACAAGGCCAACCCGGCCCTTTCTCTATCATAAGCCTCACAGCAAATCAGCACATGCTCGACAGTCTCTGGCACCCGACAGTGACCACACAGACCGGTCGGATGTTTGCCTATCCTACTCAGTGACCAATTGAGTCCAGTATGGCCAATCCTCATGCGGGCGAAGGCCCTTTCCTCCCACGCGTTCCTGCCCATAGACCCGCAAGGACCCACACTACCCTGTATGTGATAGAGATGCCGTCCAGTAACACAGTGGCTCCAAAATTCCTGCCAAAGGCCGACCACATGACTCTTGATAACGGGCTTGATTTCAGACTTGCCCAACTCAACCGCCACATCAATTGATGGCCGCCGAAGGGAACGTTTAGCCAGTGCATCAGCCATTTCGTTACCATCCACCCCCACATGCGCAGGGACCCAAATGAAGGAAACCCTCACATCCTTCCTGGACAGGGAGAGCATCAGACAGAAGATGCCATTCAACACATCCTGTCTGCAATCCGATTTCCCAGATTTAATGCTTTGCAATGCAGAAAGGCTGTCAGAGGCCACCACAATGCCGCAACACTGCAAAGCAGATTCCGCCCATTCCAACGCCAACCGTATCGCTATGAGTTCCGACGTGAAAACAGAAAGGCGATCTGTCAACCTCTTCTTGACCGCTAGCCCCAGGTCAGGCACAAAATAAGCGGCGCCAGTACGCCCACTCTCAGGATCCCTAAACCCGTCGGTATAAATAAACACATCACCTGAGTGCTTATCGATGATCGCTTGAACGGCAAACTGCGGTGCCCTCCCAGCGACTCCTCTAAGCTTGCCATGCAAGCTAACATCAACAGGAGCCGGGACAAACTTCCACGGAGCTATAGCAGACAAAGCCACCGACGGGCTCACACGCAGATCACCAACCCCCGCAAGCCGCGCCTTCGCATTTCCTACCTGGCTGAAAACCATACCGCCAGCCTCACTCTGCCCCCCATCAACCCTGAGAAAGTCCCTCACCGGGTGAGAGCTCGTATGACCTTGCACATTCACCCAGTAAGCCAACAGAAGTTCTAGCCTCCGGAGCCGTAACAGCAATTCCCCCAACTCAACCTGCAGCGCCGAGACAGGGGAGGTCCTAAAAGCCGGTTGGTCTCTGACACAACAACTATTCTAGTCACAAAAAAACATCATGACCTCATGGGCTTTGTACGCCAAAGCGATGGGAGGAGTACTTTTACGGACTACGACAGAGTCTGAGGACTACGAAACGTCTGAGGAATAAAGTCTGGCGGTAATGCAACACTCGGATGCCAACCGCCATAAAACAACAACAACAACAACAACGTTCAAAGTCTATGTAAAGACGCATCGAACGCGTCATACGAAAAACATCCAGTGCGTCCGACAGACAAGTTGAGCATTATCCATCTTTTCTGCGTTGGACGCGGCGCAGCCAATCAGAGATGACGCTCCACACGACACGGAAGAAGACCCAAAACAAACCCTGCAAGGATAAAAGAAAATCCTTAAGACGCAGCTCTTGGAGCAAATAATGATATTGACTAAACTCTGCTCAGCTCTGAAGTATCTGCAGGTCCCAGACGGGCCCCGGGGCCCATCACCTCCGCTTTTGGACTTTGTAAAGTTTATAAACTAAAGCCACTCTCTCAACCTGTTCCACCATAAAACTTCATTTACACCAAAAGAAAAGCAACACAGCACAACTCCTTCACTGCGCATGTGCAGGACGCCTCAGACGCACATAAATGTAGAGGCTCCAACTTCTGCGTCTGGCGCAAATTTGACGTCGCGGTGTGAGGCCGGTTTTAGATGTAGAACTACAGTAGGCGGTGATGTAACACTTATAATGTAACATCAAGAAGAAGAAGAGTCAGCGTCAGTGCTAAAAGTGATACACAGTGACGTGAGCGCGTCTTCTCCTTGAAACGCAGTATTTACCGCAGCGCCGCGTTCATTCTGCCGCGGGGGCGTGGACACGTTTATATTTTAATCTCCCAATGAAGGCGCGCGCTGGAAAAACGTTTAAGAATCCTGGCGTAAATAATAACAATTCCCAAGCAAAATAAATAAATAAACCCGTGCGCGCCCGTGACGTCAGCGCGTCGGTCCAGACAAGCCCCGCCTCCTGACGCAGCGCCGTTCTCCTCCGCCGCTTCTTCTTCTTCTTCTTCCTCCTCCTCCACCCGCCGTTCTCCGCTCCACATTTCGGCCGCAGCTCCGCCGTCGCGCACCGTGCACCGTCCCGTCCGTCGCCATGAAAAGAGCTCCGGCATTCGCGGTTTTCCTGCTCGTTTGGGCGTCTTTCCTCCTCTGCGCGTCCGAGGCGGCGCGGAGCAGCAGGAACCAGCCCGGAAACAGCTTCAGGCGAGCGGCCAACGGAGTGTACCAGACCCTGAGCAGCGTGTTCGGCGAGGACAACATCCGAGGCCTGTACAAGGTGAGACTGAGTCCAAAAAAACATCTTTATTAAACCATAAACCTTTTATTTTATTTCCGTGTGTTTTTTTTTTTTTTGGGTATTTTATTTTCTGCAAACCGGAAACGGGCCCGTTAGCTAGCACTTTGCGCGCGCCGTCGTGTCGAATAAGCGAATGTTCGTGACGTTTCTGCGCGTAAAAGATGCAAAGTCTGAGTGTTTTGCGTGAGTTGAACGGCACGCGCGGGATTCGATCACGTTAAAAGCGGCCGTTTCATTCATTCTGTGGCCGGAAGTGGCTAAAAAGAGGCTAAACTAGAGTCTGAGGACTACGACAAAGTCTGAGGAATAAAGTCTGGCGGTAATGCAACACTTGGATGCCAACCGCAATAAAACAACAACAACAACAACAAAGTCTGGCGGTAATGCAACACTCGGATGCCAACCGCCATAAAACAACAACAACAACATTCTGTGGCCGGAAGTGGCTAAAAAGAGGCTAAACTAGCGCGATAGCCGCTCTTTGTGCGGTGCTGAACAACAGTTACGCGTTTCTGTCGCACATTCGTCACGTTTCTGTCCGCGGAACGTGTCAAGTTTATTGTTTTGGGTTTGTTAAACTACATGAAATGGAAATGAATCGTGCAAAAGCTGTTCTTTCATTCATTCTATGGCAGGGAGCTAATAAACTAGCATGTTAGCACCATATTGTGAACTATAAATCAGAATATGAATGTTGTATTTCCTGCACATTGATGGATAATTATCAATTATTAATCATATTTCTGTCTGTTAAAGTTGTAGAGTCGAGTGTTTTTCGTTTGCTAAACTAAATGTCACGTTTGATCACGCTAAAGCTGTCGTTTGATCAGAATCTAGCATATTAGGCCATTGTCGTGCACTTCAAAACATGATTTATGCATTTTTAATTGTGTTTAAAAAGTGACAAAAATGCATTTCCTAGTTTGGTCTCTTCTCAGCTTCTTCCTGTCACGTGCTCTGTGAATGAGCCACTGGGAAATATAATATAATCTATTAGTGATATTTGAAGTTGTAAGTGTCGTTATGGACTGTAAAACGTGTAACCGCGATTTTTGATACACGAATAATGAAGAATTTATATGAAAAAACCACTACAAAAAGAGCCTATTAAAAATACAAATGATGAAGTGATATTTCTGCACTTAAGTGTAAATTTTTACAGACATTTTACATTTGCATGATGATTAATCTCAAATAATGTATTTTAAGACACTTTTTTTATTCATTTCTGTTGGATTGTCATAAAATTGCATCTAAAATATTTGTATTTCTCAATATTATTCACGATTATCGAGACTGTGGCTAAACACCAGTGAAATCTTACATTTTCTTTCATTTTTATTGTCTGACACGTGACCGTTCCTTTAGTTTGTGACAAGCTTTTATGAAACGTAACTTTCTGAAAGCGAAAATGAGTTCAATGTGGAAAAAAAACAGCCAGATATAAAGGATATTTACATTTAATTCTCTTTTTGTCCACAGCTTGAACTTAATTTTGCATCTAAAATTGTCAGGATTATTATTTTTGGGTTCTCGTGATTCATATTGTGACCTGAAGAATCGCGATGATCGATTTAACCAAAATAATCGTGTGACATTTGTGCGTGAAAAGTACTGAAGTGTTTTGTTCTCTGCTTTTAACGCTGGACATTTTGTGCCGCAGTCTTTCTCCAAAACCACGGAGCGCTTCGTACACGGCGTGGACTCGCTCCTGGACGCGCTGTGGAAGATCTGGTCCGACCTGCTGGACGTCATGGGCATCGACTGTGAGTATGCCACGGGGGTTTGGGTGCCGCGCGCGGGGGTTTGCGTGTCTCGGGTTCGGGTGCCGCGCGCGGGGGTTCTTCTGACAAAAGCCCAATTTTATTTGTATATGTTTTCAAAATTGTACAGCCCTCTGTGTCACTTCTAAACAACTCCACAAACTCCAGAGGAAGAGGAAGTGCAGATTCTTCTTCTGCGTCGCTCAGAGCCTAGAGCGCCCTCTTGTGGTTGTCAGTGTGAAAATAACAAATAATATCACATAAGTCGCTCTGGAGTATAAGTCGCGCTCTGTAGTATACGTCTTATAGTCCGGAAAATACAATATTTCTTTCATTCCGGTGCCTTTAGTGCAGTTGTAGACATGAGCTTCTGTCTGGATCTGAGCGTGTTGGGACTGTTCATGAATCACTTCATCGATAATCAACAACTGAACGTATCACGGTGACACAAATGTACCGGGTTAAACATTTTAAACTCTCTCCCTCCCCTTCTCTCTCTCCGCCTCTTCGCCCTCCCTCTTCCCTCCCCCTCAGCGTCGAACCTGACCCACTACTTCAGCCCCACGTCGCTGAGCAGCTCCCCGGCCCGCGCCCTCCTCCTGGTTGCCACGGTGCTGGTGGCTTACTGGTTCCTCTCCATGTTCCTGGGCGGGTTCTTCTACCTGCTCCACGCCCTGTTCGGGCGCTTCTTCTGGGTGGCGCGCATGGCCCTGTTCGCCCTGTCGTGCCTGTACATCCTGCAGAAGTTTGAGGGCGACCCGGAGAAGGCGGTGCTGCCCCTGTGCTTCATCATGGCCGTGTACTTCATGACGGGGCCCGTGGGGGCCTACTGGCGCCGGGGCGGGGGGCAGGGCTCGCTGGAGGAGAAGATCGACCACCTGGACACTCAGGTCCGGCTCCTGAACATCAGGCTGAGCCGGGTCATAGACACTCTGGAGCGGCCCGGCGAGCAGTAGGCCCCAAACAGGAAGTGTCCACGCAAATGGGGTTTGACTTTTTAAAAAAAACGCTTCCGTGTCACCGGAGGGAATGATTTACTCTCGACTTTTCAAAACGGCCGATTCCATGTTTCAGTCGACTTTTTAAAGGACACATCGCGTAAAGTAGATGTTTGTTTTTACTCTTACATATGTTATAACTTGTCCTCTAGGTGTTCCTTCATCAAAATCATAGCTGGAGTTGTGATTCACGCTCGTTTCATGAATCTTGTTTACTAGGTCCTCTTGTCCCTGATTCGTGACGTCAAAATCCGTCCGCCCGCGACTCGTTCTGAGCGTTTCTGCCGCTAATCCCGCTCGTTACAACTGCGTGTCGACGTTAGCGTGTCGGGGGTAAGCTAGCTTTGTTTGTTCCCCTTGCGGCTGGACACACACACTGATGAGGGAACGCCTGACGGATCAAAATAAGACGAGTCCTGTGTGGGATTCAGTGCGGACACTAGTTTAAGTTCTTAAGTAAAGGTTCAACATTTGTTTAAATAATAGAAATAACGCAGAATAAATTTGAGAGAAGGAAATCTAATCCAAGAATATTGTGCATTTCAGAATATGTCGGGCGCACTAAGTCACATTATGGCTTCTGTGTGACACATTCTTTGAGCAAATGGTTTGTTTTTTTATCAAATTTGTCAGCGTTTATCATTTACACGACAAAATCCCATTTGTGTGGACAATTATCACGTTCCTCGCTCATTTTAAACAATCTCAACATCGATTTGTTACCAACTCAACCGTTTTACCACAGGGCGAGACTATTTTAGAGCCGTGTTTGGACTCGGGCGCTTTGCAGGCTTCGCCGTTCTAAAAGATGTTTAAAGGCACCGTGTAACTTTTCCTTTTGCGCGTTTCATTGAGACGTTCTGGGGCGTTTAACTCTTATTCAGCCGATTTATGCAAAGAAGTAGCATCGTTATGGGAACGAGAAGGCGGAAAAGTTGCTTGTGTCGTGCACATTTTAAACGCTTCATCTGTAAATGCACTGAATATTAAAGGGCCCATGACGGGTTTTATTTTATTTAAATTTTGACTTTATTTGGTGTATTCATCCCTGTAAATAATGGTTTTACTCCAATCGAGCAGGTATTTGTGGAGAAAATGTTGAAAAATCTGTAGAAAATGACAGGAAGTGACATCACACCAGGAACACTCAATCCGGTCAGAGTTTATGCAGAATTTACACCAAGAAACAGCAACTTTTTTGACTCTCTGAACTTTAATTCAACAAAATAAAGTCGCTTAGAGCAGGGGTCCCCACCCTTTTTTGCACCACAGACCAGAATATTGTTTTTATTTTCACGGACCGGTGTGCCAGGTTATATCGTGGTCAGGTTAACTTGCACGGAAGTGCGCGGGGCTTAGGCTTCCATTTGATTCAGCTCCGAAAACGAAATGTTCTCAAAAGACGTGTTTGTCCATTATTAAGTGTTCCATACCAAACGATCCGAATTGGAGGAACATACGGTACAGTTACACGTGTCCTCACTGTTCTTCTGACTGAAGCTCAGCAGAGAAATATGGCACAAATGAGTGCATTAAATTACAACTCACCACAGGCTGAATCAGTGGGGGCCCTGCACTTGTTTCTGTGCATGAGGCGGTCCCATCTTAGAGTGATGGAGACGCTGGCCCCTCGTCTGCTCCTCACTTGGCCTTTTCCCCTTTGCAAAAATGCTCTCAAGACTTTTGGGCAGCGAGAGCAGAGATATAATATACTTCATTATATTTAATGGATTTCATTGGCAATTTCCTTAAAGGCTTTTGATTATATTTCCACAGACGAGTATATTATCCACTTTATGGATTATTTCCAGTTTTTGTGCGGCCCGGTAGCAAACGTGTTACGGACCGGTCCCCGGCCCGGTGGTTGGGGACCGGTCCCCGGCCCGGTGGTTGGGGACCGGTCCCCGGCCCGGTGGTTGGGGACCCCTGGCTTAAAGTATTTTTATTTGTCAAATAAAAACATGTTTAAAAAGTGACATTAGATGAGTTTTGGCCCAGTGTTTGCTGGGTAATTTCCTAGTGTGATGTCATCCATCACACACAGGGAGTGAAATTATTATAAACTTAAAAATGTGCTTTTCTGTGATCAAATGTTTATAATTATCAGCGAAATTCAAAATATATTTATCTGAACTGTGTTTTTGTTGGATGAGCCGTCCGACCTCTAGAGGGCGCTTTAACCACAATCCTGTCAATACAGTGACTTTTAATATGGCGTAATGATAGTGTTTCCGGTCGTTATGGTGACTGACTCGTGGATGGTTTTGTCTCTGGAGCGCATGTGAAAGCCGTTTGTGGATGTTTCTCTCTGAACAGCACTGACGGTGTAAAAGTGTGATTATAAATGTACTCGAGGGTCAGCGGCATCTCAGGGACGCCAAACGGGCGCGGTCAACAGTCACGGAACTGTCACTGGTTTTAAAAATATACAAATTTTGAGTAGTTTTGACCAGAGTCGAATGAGTTTAAAAGATGATTTAAATTGAATCGATAACGATTCAATGAGGGAAGCAATAAGCAGTAAAATAATCACGTAAACGCTTCTTAACTGGTGAAAACTAACCAAAATGAAGCTGCATGTTCTGATTTCAAGACATTTTAACTCTAACTTTTGCATCGCCCGATATTTAATTTAAATTTTTTCTGGATTTGTCACTTGAAGTTCTGAGCTTTGTTTGTGTCGCCTTAAAGGGGCGTGTGACGGGTTTTTGCGATTGACTAATTGTGACTTTATTTGGTGTATTTATACTTGCTGTACATGTGATTTATAGTTTTACACCGATCGAGCAGGTATTTGTGGAGAAAACGTTGGAAAAAATCTGCGGAAATTGACAGGAAGTGACATCACACCAGGGACAGGAAGTGACATGACACCAGGAACACTCATTCAAGTCAAAGTTTATGCAGAATTTACTGTTACTACTTTTTTGACTCTAAACATTAACTTAACAAAATAAAGTCACTCATGTATTGTTTTGGCCCAGTGTTTCCTGGGTAATTTCCTCGTGTGATGTCATCAGCTACTAACAGGAAGTGAAACTAAGAACTTTGAAATGTATTTGTTAACTGCCTTTTAGCTTGATGAGTGGTCCGGCCTGTAGGGGGCGCTTTAACCTTTTATTGAAACAAATTCTGCGAGTTTCAATAAAATTTCATGAACATAAACCAAAAAAAAAAAGTTTAATGGGTTTAATTTAACAGACAAAGTAGTAAATATTCTTTAAAGTCTGAACTCTGCATTTCTTTAGAATCGCAACAGCAAAATTCTCGCACGACGATAAAAATGTCACAAAAAATAAAGTGTTTTCCATTTTCATTCAGCCTAAAAAGAAAAGAGGCACATTTTTCACAAACAAAATTGTAATTTATTAATAACTGCTGTATTTTGTGTTATAAAAGTGTCGTTGTATTGCATAATTTAAAGAAAGTTGTTTATTTTTGTGTTTTTTCCTTGAGAAAATGTAGTTTTATATCGTTTTTTCTTTTCATGACATTTTACACTGTACACTCTAAAAAACGACCAGTAACGCCACATTCCTTTGCGCCAGTTTACGAGCCGACGCTGCACGTTTAAGAAAGGAAAAATAAAGAATAAGTACTTCTTAAAACCGTAGATTTTTCCAAATGTAGTGAATGCCTTTTGTACAAAAATAGTAAAAGATGATGTGATGTAGCTCTTATACGTGAAAGCGCTTTGTGCAACGATTAAACATGTGGTTCTTTAATGACCAAAGGCTTGATTACGATTGGTTGCAACTTTCCACTTCTTAAATAATTAGGAATAGTTGTTTTTTTTGCATCTTCCCCCAATTTTTACACTGAAATAATCGAATGCATGTCATTTTCTTGTTTTTCCATGTTGTTTAGAGGTTTAGAGATGGAGCACCCCAAAATGTGACTGAGTTTTAATGAACGAAACACAAATGTGTCTTTATGTTCTGTTCTTTTTCTATTAAACAATTATTCGTGTGACCAAAGTGAGACGGAAGTCGTTTAATGTCGTCCTGCCAACGTCTGGAAGATTTGAAACGACTTAAACGCACCTTGTTTGGGTCGTTTTAGTTGGTTTGCTAAATTACTAGACTAGTTTCAATTATTTAATTTTTTTCTATGTTTTTTTTTTTCTCGAATATTTATATTTTTCAAATTTTTTATCGTTAAACATGAATGAAGAAGGAATAAGTGATTTCTGCTTGAAATATCAAAACAAAACCACTCAAACTAAGACCCCAGGATAGAGATCTAGAATATCAAAACAAAACCACTCAAACTAAGACCCCAGGATAGAGATCTAGTTTTTGCAGTGCATGTTTTTCTATAGATTAATGTTGTCTTATTTTTGATGATACTTTGACCTCCTGCTGTCTTGAACGCTCTTTGTACTGTACTCCATGATGTTAATATACTATGTGCCAGTGTTGTGGAGAATCTGTGTTTGTGTGACGTTTGGCCGTTGTCGTGCCGACGTGGATGACGGGGAAACTGCGAAGCGAAAACGAGGGCCATATTAAATGACTTTAAAGTGTTTGTGTCGTTTTTTGGGGGAAATCTCTCAATCGCGTTTATATTCGGGGCGTGGCAAAATATTGAAATATTGTGATACATTTGGTGATACAGTATCGATCGTGGGCCCGGGCGAGTCACAATTTTTATTTTATTTTTTTAAAGAAGCTTTTTTATGCAAACAATTTGACATTCACAGTTTTGATGATTTAAATTGGGCGTGTTTCATTTTGAGTGATACAAAAGATTATACAAAGAAACATATTTTAAAACGTGTTGAGTTCGAATCCCGACTCCGGCGATGTACTGTTTGTCCTGCCCACTCTCATCCCCCATTTCACGCTCATCTTTCCTGTCTAATAAAGCCACAAAAAATATTTCAAAAAAGTAAAATGTATTGGGTTCTTTAAAAAATCGTAATTATCTTAGAATATCATGAGCGATATTGAGTATCGCACAATTGTGATTTATCGTAGTTATATTCATATATCATCAAATATATTGACTCAATACAATTACTCGACGTGGTTCCACTGGATGTAAAAGTTTGTATTTTGAAGAAAAAACCAACATAAAATGCACAAAATCTGGATTGACACAAACGGAATCATGTCTGTCATAAAAGCTTTTGTCACTTGTGGATTTACTCGCAGTGAGAAGAGGAACCAACTCTTTGACTCGAGTAACAGACGGTTACGTTGAATAAAATAGGACTCATTGAGAGAAGTAAACAGTCCAAAAAGTACAATTTCCTCTAAAGTATTGCAGGAGCGTACAAAAGGTCAAGCCGCTCTTTACGTCGTTTTAAAGTTCTTGTTTTTGCAGGTCCAGATAATGTGGCTTTTACACAGATCTGTTGTCATGGAGTTTGATCTGGAATATAGTGTTATTAGGTGACCTTTAGTCGCAGTTTAGTGCAAATATATCAGGGACAGAGAAAACCGATGACATCACTCCCCTGAAGATTATCCTTTTTATACTTTATTCTAGCCTGTTTTATCATTTCATACTATTCAATTAAATGTAGTTACAATTCTAATGCCGGATGCCCTTCCCTGTGGTGTCTTGCCCGAGGACACAACTGTAATATGTGGTGTAAGTCATAAGGCGCTGGTACAGCTGGCAGCCCGGTGTAAACGCTCTCTCTTCTCTCTCACACTTATTGTGCTTTATCTCCTATATTTTGTAAATATAGTTAGTATATTTTTTCTATTTTACTGTACGATAGAGACACGCGCTGGAATAGTTTTTTAATTCAACTGTTTTTGACTTTTTTCGGCTGGATTTGAGCGTTTTTGTTGCGTTCGTTGTGTTGTTGTGACGTGAGCTAGCTCCGAGCGAGCCCACCAGCCCCCCCCCCCCCGCGCCCTCCGGCCGCGCTAAAGTACGGCGTGACGTCGGTACACGTTTATGTACACGTTTATATGAAAGAGGAACTTCACGAACGATCGGGACACGCACTGGAATCGCTTTAAATTAACTTGTTTTGACTTTATTCGGCTGGATTGAGTGTTTTCGTCGTGTCGTTGCGATGTGTCTTGGCTCTTGAGTCCCCCGGCTCCGGCCCCGCCCCCCGGCCGGCGCCGTACCGCGTTTACACAAAGGAGGAACTCATGAAACTGCGGAGAACTGTCGTCTTTCCCTGAGATCGCCACGTTATCCCGGCGGACATCCTAAGGAAAACGCAACGAGGCAGACGGGCTGGACGTAAACTCCGAGAGAAGAGAGGGACAAACAGGAAGTCGGTTCCCGCCGTAGTCATGGGTAACGTGAGGTCCCTTCAAAATAAAATGACGGAAATAGCGAGCCTCATGCGGTCCCAGAGGATTTATAGGGACAGCAGCGTCTTGATTTTCACAGAGACCTGGTTAACAGCAGAAATGCCAGACTCTATTGTAGGTTTGGACAATTTTCATCTGCTGCGGGCGGACAGAACGAGAGAATCCGGGAAGAAAAGAGGTGGAGGTCTGGCGGTGTATGTGAACACGAGCTGGTCCAAACCCGAACACTGCACAGTGAGGGAGCAGCTATGTAACAAGGATATTGAACTATTGGCTATTGGCATGAGGCCATATTATCTGCCCCGGGAGTTCTCACATGTGATTTTGATAGCAGTCTATGTGGCCCCGTCTGCCAATGCTGAAGATGCTTGTGAAGCACTGCTCTCCTGCACTTGTAGGCTGCAAACACAGCATCCACAGGCTCTCTTCCTCATCTCTGGTGACTTTAACCACGCTTCTCCCTCTTCTGTTCTACCAACATACACCCAGTATGTTACCTGCTCCACCAGAGAGAATAGAACATTGGACTTGTTTTTTGCCAATACCAAGGAGGCTTATTCTTCTTCCCCCCTCCCTCCCCTGGGCAGCTTGGACCACAACCTTGTACATCTGAGGCCTGTGTATGAACCCATCGTGCGCAGGCAGCCTGTGGTGTCCCGTGAGGTGAGGATGTGGTCTGCTGAGAGCGAGGAGGCTCTGAGGGACTGCTTCAGCACCACTGTCTGGACTGAGCTTTATGACCCACATGGGGAGGACATCAACACCATCACAGAGTGCATCACGGACTACATCAACTTCTGTTTTGAGAACATTGTTCCCTCCCGGACGGTGCGGTGTTTTCCAAACAACAAGCCATGGATTAACCGTGAACTGAAGGCTCTGCTGAAGGAGGAGAAGAAGAGAGCCTTCAGGTCAGGGAACAAGGAGGAGCTGAGGACTGTGCAGAAGGAGCTGAGGAGGAAGATCAGGCAGGCTGAGGCCGGCTACAAGAGGAGGATGGAGGAGCAGCTGCAGCAAAAGAACATTCAGGGAGTGTGGAGGAGCCTGAAAACCATCTCGGGCTTCAAAATCCCCCCTGCCCAGACAGAGGGGGATCTACAGTGGGTGAATGATTTAAATGCTCACTTCTTGAGGTTTGATCGGTCACCCGCCCCTCCCCCTGCACAGCTGCATGCTCCCTCTTCCACAGCTGGACAATGCCCTGCATCTGTTCCTCTTCGCTTATCTGCCCCGGACCATCAGCTCCCCACTTCGCCTGGACTCACCCATCCCCCCAGCACACGGTCCCCCTGCCAACCACTGACTGTCACAGCAGCACAGGTGAGGAGTGAGCTGAAGAGGATTAAAGTGAGGAAGGCAGCAGGACCTGATGGCATCAGCCCCAGGCTCCTTAAGTCCTGCGCAGATGAACTGTGTGGAGTTATGGAGCATGTCTTCAACATGAGCCTGAAGCTGAGGGTGGTACCACAGGTCTGGAAGACCTCCCGTCTGGTACCTGTGCCTAAGACACCGCGCCCCAAAGACCTCAACAGCTTCAGGCCAGTGGCTCTCACGTCCCACCTGATGAAGACACTGGAGCGGCTAGTCCTGGACCACCTCCGCTCCACCGTGAGCTCAGCCATGGACCCGCTGCAGTTTGCATATCGGTCTGGCATCGGAGTGGAGGACGCCGTCATCTCCCTGCTGCACCGCTCTCTCTCTCACCCTGGAAAAGCCTGGCAGCTCTGTGAGGATCCTGTTCTTCGATCTTTCCAGCGCCTTCAACACCATCCAGCCGCTGCTCCTGAGGGACAAGCTGGAGACGGCTGGTGTGGAGTATGACCTGGCAGAGTGGATCCTGGACTACCTCACGGACCGACCCCAGTTTGTGAGAGCCCGGAACTGTGTGTCTGACACTCGGACCTGCAGTGTGGGGGCGCCCCAGGGCACTGTCCTCGCGCCCTTTCTCTTCACCCTTTACACTGCAGACTTCAGACATGACATGGACAGCTGTGTCCTGCAGAAGTTCTCTGACGACTCTGCCATCATCGGACTCATCACGGACGACGATGACGCGGAGTACAGAGGACTGGCGCAGGACTTTGTGGACTGGTGTCAGCGGAACCACCTCCTCATCAACGCGGGGAAGACCAAGGAGATGGTGGTGGATTTCCGCAGACGCCACCCCACTGCCCCCTCACCAGTGAACATCCAGGGACGGGACATTGAGAGAGTGGACTCATACAAGTACCTGGGTGTTCATCTGAACCACAAACTGGACTGGACTCATAACACAGACGCACTGTACAGGAAGAGCCAGAGTCGGCTCTACCTCCTGAGGAGACTCAGGTCTTTTGGAGTGACAGGGCCACTCCTGAAGACCTTCTACGACTCTGTGGTGGCATCAGCCCTCCTGTACGGTGTGGCCTGCTGGAGCAGCAGTATCACAGATAGGGAGAGGAGGAAGCTGGACAGAGTCATCAAGAAGTCCAGCTCCGTCCTGGGCTGTGCTCTGGACTCGGTGCAGGAGGTGGGGGACAGGAGGGTCCTGGCTAGATTCACATCTATGCTGGACCATGAGTGTCACCCCCTGCAGGACACTCTGTCCGCTCTGGAGAGCAGCTTCAGTGAGAGACTGATCCACCCTCGATGTGTGAAGGAAAGGTTCCGTAGGTCTTTCCTTCCTGCTGCTGTCAGACTTTATAACAAAAACTGTTAGTACTGAACACTCGCAATACTGACCTAACTTAATACTGATGTGCAATTCTGTCATATGTGCAATTACTGTGAAATTCATGTGCAATCTATGTGCTGTCGTGACACATATTCATGTGCAATTACTGTCGGGATCACATGTAATGGTATTTATGTATTTATTTATTCATTTGTCTATGGGAGTTTTTATTTATTTATAGGAGATCTTCTACTGAAAGTGTTTTTCAGACTTCCTATAAGTGATCTGTTCTTCTGTATCTACCTCTGTATCTACCTGCGTTGCACCAATGAAATTTCCCCATGTGGGACAATAAAGGAATATCTTATCTTATCTTATCTTAAATGACAGTTTACACAGACAACTCAGTTCTTTTTTTTTTCTTCAATTTTTTATTAAAAATTATAACTGTCGACATTGTATTGCATAGTAACATTTAAAACCAACAAGATTAGCCAAAAGTACAAAATTAGTCAATTCTATAAAATAAATATCTACAGATGGCCTAGTATTACACTTTATTTGGTGAAATATCCTGGATAATTTCCTGTAAACTACACAATAGTTTCACAAAGTGCTGCTCATAACGATTCTACAGTTTTAAATCTGTCTCTGTGTCGATCGGTAACACTGCTCCACCAGAGACGGCAGTTTCTCCTCAGCCGTCCACCAGGGAGCGCTCCGACCGGCACTTGACCACGGCCCGGGACGCACCGACCACGCCCCCGGGACGCACCGGTGCCTCTGGAGTTGGGTCGGCCGCCCGCTCGTGATGATTTTGTTTCTTTTATACGGCATTTGACCATTGAGCTCTCACTTCAGGACACGCGGTGGACTCGCCTCGCCGCAGATCTGGAATGTAACTCGGTCACCTCGTCTCCGTGGAGATGGAGATTCATTTAATTCCCTACTGTGGAACATTCTAGACTAAGCAATACTGTTTTCATGGAGATATTTAAGTGTCTTTTATAGCGGTGTCATCAGATGGTGTAATTCCTCATTGGCCCAGCAGGGGGTCCATGGCAGGAAAACATTCAAAAGTATGTGGTCATCCGGACACTGTTTTTGAAATGTTTCGAAGACCGTGAGGGGCGTAGTTTAACCCGGGAGTGGGACGGTTTGTAAGCGGAGTGAACAGGAGTGATGGGTAAAGGTATAATCTCCCATCTGTTTACAACTGTGTCCTCAGACCTCAGGCCCATCCAATGATAATCGTGCTGTGACCAGAGGTGAGGGAGGGTCAGATCAGGGACAGGACCACCCAAAACCAGGAGCGTGGTAAACAAAAGCTCAAACAGGACTAATCCAGCTCGGGGCTGTTTACATTCTATGCCAGTACCCTCAGATTGAAAATGACTTTTGGCTGAAAGTGGGAAAACGGTGTCATTAAACCTGTGTCGATGCCTCATTTGGGACCGTCCCGTAAAAGGCGTGTTGAGAGTTAGAAGCGAGCCACCAGCCTGACGTCCACGGCCCCTGCGGCGGCCCCCGAGCCCTGGGCCTGAGGGGAGCCCGAGCCCAGCTGGAGGTGGTGCAGACCCGAGTTGAAACTGGCACAGATCAGATTGACGGGGTCGCTGGGTGCCAAGGACACCAGAGGACCCGCTCCGTCCAGAGAGAGGCTCCCCAAACAGGCTGAGGGCACAACAACATGTTACAGCTACAGCGTGTTGCTACGGGACGTCCAGCATCAGTGGTTGAAGACCACCAGAGGTCAGTCATGGCCGTGTGTCCAGTGCGTGTTGCGTGTTGACCTGAAGCCGTTACCTGCAGTGTTCTGGTCCCAGATTTTGACGTAGCTGTCGTGAGAGGACGTGGCCACCAGGGGGCTCCCCCCGCTGTCCGAGGGCAGGAACACGCAGCAGGCCGTGGTCTGGACGTGGCCCCTGTACTCCACCACCTTACAGCCGGGCTGACGGAGGTCCCACAGCTGCAGAGCACACGCAACATGTTTACAACACGCATGTTTACCACACGCACGTTTACCACACGCATGTTTACCACACATGTTTACAACACGCATGTTTACCACACATGTTTACAACACGCATGTTTACTACACATGTTTACAACACGCACGTTTACCACACGCATGTTTACCACACATGTTTACAACACGCATGTTTACCACACATGTTTACAACACGCATGTTTACCACACATGTTTACAACACGCACGTTTACCACACGCATGTTTACCACACATGTTTACAACACGCATGTTTACCACACATGTTTACAACATGCATGTTTACCACACATGTTTACAACACGCACGTTTACAACACGCATGTTTACCACACATGTTTACAACACGCACGTTTACCACACGCATGTTTACAACACGCATGTTTACCACGCACGTTTACCACACGCATGTTTACAACACGCATGTTTACCACACATGTTTACAACACGCACGTTTACAACACGCACATTTACTTTACAACACGCATGTTTACAACACACCAGGTTAAACTAGAGGGTCACAGGTTAAACCACAGGGTCACAGGTTAAACCACAGGGTCACAGGTTAAACTACAGGGTCACAGGTTAAACCACAGGGTCACAGGTTAAACTACAGGGTCACAGGTTAAACCACAGGGTCACAGGTTAAACTACAGGGTCACAGGTTAAACTACAGGGTCACAGGTTAAACCACAGGGTCACAGGTTAAACTACAGGGTCACAGAAAGAGGAGTCAAGGAAGCTATTTTTGTTAAAAAAGAAAGACCTTCTTTAAACAGAAATGGAGGGCTAAGGTTTAATCTTCCTGTTATTTATAATGGGTTACTGAACCCCTGGAGAGGTAGAGGACCAGGACCAGGACATTTAGATGCTAATCAGGTACTCAGGGTGGTTGAGCCAGGGTCTCACAAAGACAAAGAGGTTTCTAATAGCCCATTAAGATTCTGAATAGGCTAGCTCGGTAGATACAAGGGGGGAGTTTCTGTTGAAACAAACAACTCTTTCTACTTCAGGAAGGCTCCTCCCAATGGGCGGGTCTTAATATCGGAGTTCTCGACCTAAATTCTGTTATTGACAATGACTCTTGGATGAGAGTCGAAACGTCTATTTTTTCAAACTGAGTCCAGATGACTACAACTGAAGTTTTTTCTACTATGGAACATGCCTGGACGAATGAGGGATTACACCGACATACAGGGTCACAGGTTAAACCACAGGGTCACAGGTTAAACTACAGGGTCAGCAGGTTAAACTACAGGGTCACAGGTTAAACTACACGGTCACAGGTCAAACAAAGAGCCTGACCGTGGCCTCGCAGCCCTGGCCGGCAAAGCCGTTGCTGCTGGACACCAGGTAGTTCCCGTTCAGAGACACGTCGCAGTGGGTCTGGATGTACTGTTTAGCAGGAAAGGTGTTGATCACATGCCACGCCCGGCTGTCCCAGATCCTGACCACAAGAACAACAACAAACACCTTAGAAAGAGCCAGAAGACCTGAAGGCAACACACCACACTGCAGATGTTATGGTCAGGTATGAAGGGGCGGGGTCTCGCCAAAAGACACAGCGGCTCTATGTGCGAGCACTCAAACCACTATGCCACATGCACCCAGAATTAACGTGATATTGTTTAAACAGATAATCCAGTTATAGGATTAACTGAACTACACGTCTGTGACACTAAAGGTCAGGCGTGTCACTGAAGGTCAGGCGTGTCTCTAAAGGTCAGGCGTGTCTCTAAAGGTCAGGCGTGTCACTAAAGGTCAGGCATGTGTCACTAAAGGTCAGGCATGTGTCTCTAAAGGTCAGGCGTGTCACTAAAGGTCAGGCGTGTCTCTAAAGGTCAGGCGTGTCTCTAAAGGTCAGGCGTGTCACTAAAGGTCAGGCGTGTGTCACTAAAGGTCAGGCATGTGTCTCTAAAGGTCAGGCGTGTCACTAAAGGTCAGGCGTGTCACTAAAGGTCAGGCATGTGTCTCTAAAGGTCAGGCGTGTCACTAAAGGTCAGGCGTGTCTCTAAAGGTCAGCAGAGTACCTGACGGTCTTGTCCTCGGAGGTCTGGGCGATGGAGTTGCTGCCCGGCACCCAGCACACGTGCGTCACCTGTAACGCAGTCACACGTCACCTGTAACGCAGTCACACGTCACCTGTAACGCAGTCACACGTCACCTGTAACGCAGTCACACGTCACCTGTAACGCAGTCACACGTCACCTGTAACGCAGTCACACGTCACCTGTAACGCAGTCACACGTCACCTGTAACGCAGTCACACGTCACCTGTAACGCAGTCACACGTCACCTGTAACGCAGTCACACCTCACCTGTAACGCAGTCACACCTCACCTGTAACGCAGTCACGCGTCACCTGTAACGCAGTCACGCGTCACCTGTAACGCAGTCACGCGTCACCTGTAACGCAGTCACGCGTCACCTGTAACGCAGTCACGCGTCACCTGTAACGCAGTCACGCGTCACCTGTAACGCAGTCACGCGTCACCTGTAACGCAGTCACGCGTCACCTGTAACGCAGTCACGCGTCACCTGTAACGCAGTCACGCGTCACCTGTAACGCAGTCACGCGTCACCTGTAACGCAGTCACACGTCACCTGTAATAGTCACATGTCACGTCACACGTCACCTGTAACAGTCACATGTCACGTCACACGTCACCTGTAACAGTCACATGTCACGTCACACGTCACCTGTAACAGTCACATGTCACGTCACACGTCACCTGTAACGCAGTCACACGTCACCTGTAACGCAGTCACACGTCACCTGTAACGCAGTCACACGTCACCTGTAACGCAGTCACACGTCACCTGTAACGCAGTCACACGTCGCCTGTAACAGTCACACGTCGCCTGTATCAGTCACACGTCGCCTGTAACAGTCACACGTCGCCTGTAACACAGTCACACGTCGCCTGTAACACAGTCACACGTCGCCTGTAACACAGTCACACGTCGCCTGTAACACAGTCACACGTCGCCTGTAACAGTCACACGTCGCCTGTAACACAGTCACACGTCGCCTGTAACACAGTCACACGTCGCCTGTAACACAGTCACACGTCGCCTGTAACACAGTCACACGTCGCCTGTAACACAGTCACATGTCGCCTGTAACAGTCACACGTCGCCTGTAACACAGTCACATGTCGCCTGTAACACAGTCACACGTCGCCTGTAACACAGTCACACGTCGCCTGTAACACAGTCACACGTCGCCTGTAACAGTCACACGTCGCCTGTAACACAGTCACATGTCACGTCTGCTGCAGCTTCACCTGGAGCTGGTCCTCACCAGGTTTCTGGAGATGTTGTGTCTCTGTTCACATTTGGCCGATTCTATGTCCCACAAACACATCCAGTTGTCACGGGAACCGCTGCAGAGCTTCCTGCCGTCTGCAACAATGAGACAAGCGCATCTTCTCAGGAATCTATTTCAAACATTTCCATAAGTTCCCTTTTGTAACTGGACTTTAGGTGTTTATTCGATTAATCGGTCAAAGGTGTTTTAGTCCAGTAAAATGTGTATTAATTGACTAATTATTGAATTTAGAAGATAAGGATTTGGAACAGAAGAAGAAGGGTTAGAGAGTAAGTCTGTGCAGAGTTCAGTTTGGGTCAAATACAAGGGTCCGATCTCAGAGATACAATTCACCAAACCAGACCGAGCACGAGTGACGCGGGGGCCGTCCTCCCGTGGGCCCGCCCCCTGCAGGAGGATCAGTGCAGGGGGCGGGTCCACGGGTGCAGAGAGATCTGGGCGGCAGTCGACGGCGAGGGCCTCGACGACCAGATCTGCGGACTCTGGAGGTCAAACTATGGAAGCTAAAGCAGTTGGTATGGAGCAGTTACCGGGGCTGACCGCGATGCCGTTGACCACCAGCTCGTGTCCACAGAACTCCTGGATGGGTTCAAAGCCGTGGTTCAGGTCCCACATGAACACGGCCTTATCCCGCGACGCACTGAAGATCCACGTGGTGCCGGGGTAGCACACCACCTGACACACACATTAGCATTCGAGTTAGCATTAGCACACCACCTGACACACACATTAGCATTAACATTAGCACACCACCTGAGACACATATTAGCATTAGCATTAGGGGTAACACACCACCTGACACACACATTAGCATTCGCGTTAGCACACCACCTGACACACATATTATCATTAGCATAAGCGTTAGCACACCACCTGACAGAGACATTAGCATTAGCACACCACCTGACACACACATTAGCATAAGCGTTAGCACACCACCTGACAGACACATTAGCATTAGTACACCACCTGACACACACATTAGCATTAGCATAAGCGTTAGCACACCACCTGACACACATATTAGCATTAGCATAAGCGTTAGCACACCACCTGACACACACATTAGCACACCACCTGACACACACATTAGCATAAGCGTTAGCACACCACCTGACACACATATTAGCATTAGCACACCACCTGGCACACACGTTAGCATTAGCATTAGGGCTAACACAACACCTGACACACACATTAGCATTAGTGTTAGCACACCACCTGACACACACATTAGCATTTGCGTTAGCACACCACCTGACACGTACATTAGCTTTTGCGTTAGCACACCACCTGACACACATTAGCATTGGGGTAACACACCACCTGACACACGCTTAGTATTAGGGTTAGCATACCACCTGACACACCCACACGCTTATCATTAGGGTCAGCATTACAGCATTAGTGTTAGCATTAGGGTTAGCTCAGCATTGTTTGCATCGGTCGTGCTCGCGTGGCATCTCAACATTCTAGAATCCCTGTGGTTTCAGTTTGAGCTGGAGCCAGTCAGAATTCTCCGGCAGAATTCGCTGTGTAACGGTCAGATTGCAGATGTGCTGGTCAGTACTGGGCCGATCCACGTGACACAAAAAAAAGCACGAAATTAAATCAGCCTCAGAAAGTGGCGCCATTATTCAACTCCAAAGACGTGATTGTGGTCATTTATCTTTATCTGGATATGTATTTATGCGTGTTGTACATATAAATGATAGTTTTACACCGATCAAGCAGGTATTTGTGGAGAAAATGTTGAAAAATCTGTAGAAAATGACAGGAAGTGACATCACACCAGGGACACTCATTCCAGTCAAAGTTTATGCAAAATTTACAACAACAATTTCAACAAAAATAAAGTCGCTCTCATTTTTTTTTTGTTAAATTAAAAGAATGTGACATTAGATGAGTGCCCAGGTGGTTTCTGGGTAAATTCCTTGTGTGATGTCATAAATTACAAACAGGAAGTGAATGAATAAACCTAAAAAATTACCTATTTGATAAGATTTCTTTAAAATTTTGAGCCAAATTCAAAATATATCTATCGCAACTGCATTTTAGTTCAATGAGTCGCCCGACCTGTAGGGGGCGCTTTAATGTCCCATAGAGTCCTTTAAAGATGCTCTCTTAATGTACGTACTGAAAAAGCACACATTCCTTTACACCTGTGAGGCGTTCTCTCGTCAGGAACTGGTGTCTGCACTCCATCTACTGGCAGCACCCGGAATTACCATGGGGAAATAAACAAAATCTACCTTTTAATAATCATCAAAAGTCATCCTTGCCCCATCATCTTACGCTCAGAACTGGGCGGTGCAAACCTCTGAAGTGTTTTATGAGACTCGAAAGGGAGAGGACCTCATAAACGGGATGAATGAAGCAAGCGTGAAGAGCGCTCTGTACAGCTGCAAGTACGTTACCTTGGTGATCTCGCGGGTGTGGCCCTGGAAGGACTGGCACATGCGGCCCTGGGTCCAGTCGTACACCACCACGGCCTGGACACAGCAGAGAGCAGAGTGTGGGACGGTCCACTGAAGAGATTACAGCCTTACCAAGAACAATGTCTTATTTTGTGGACGTGCAAAGTGCAAAAAATGTATAGAGCACCACCCGAGGACCCAGGAGCCTCCAGGAGCCTCCAGGAGCGTTCAGGAGCCTCCAGGAGCTTTCAGGAGCCTCCAGGAGCTTTCAAGAGCCTCCAGGAGCTTTCAAGAGCCTCCAGAAGCCTACAGGAGCTTTCAAGAGCCTCCAGGAGCACCCAGGAGCTTTCAAGAGCCTCCAGAAGCATCCAGGAGCTTTCAAGAGCCTCCAGGAGCTTTCAAGAGCCTCCAGAAGCCTACAGGAGCTTTCAAGAGCTTTCAGGAGCCTCCAGGAGCTTTCAAGAGCCTCCAGAAGCCTACAGGGGCTTTCAAGAGCCTCCAGGAGCTTTCAAGGGCCTCCAGAAGCATCCAGGAGCTTTCAAGAGCCTCCAGGAGCTTTCAAGAGCCTCCAGAAGCCTACAGGGGCTTTCAAGAGCCTCCAGGAGCTTTCAAGAGCCTCCAGAAGCCTACAGGAGCTTTCAAGAGCCTCCAGGAGCACCCAGGAGCTTTCAAGAGCCTCCAGAAGCATCCAGGAGCTTTCAAGATTCTCCAGGAGCTTTCAAGAGCCTCCAGGAGCTTTCAAGAGCCTCCAGGAGCTTTCAGGAGCCTCCAGGAGCTTTCAAGAGCCTTCAGGAGCTTTCAGGAGCCTCCAAGGGCTTTCAGGAGACTTCAGGAGCCCCCAGGGCCGAGCCAAGCACAACAAGGCAGACGCTTTCATGGAAAGCGTGTTATAAATAAAACATATTACACTAAACATGACTGAACTGGGATTAAAACGCCCTAAAATGTGTCTTAAGACTTGAAGAACAAAAGAAGCAGATAAAATTATTATTATTAGATAACTGGTGGTAAAATTAAAGAAACGTTACCGTATTTTCCGGACTACAAGTCGCACCAGCCAAAAAATCCATAATAGAGAAGAAAAATACATAAGTCGCACTGGAGTATAAGTATATAAGTATAAATATAAGTATAAGTCGCACAAAACTATGAAAAAAGGTGCCGGAAAATACAGTGATTATTTTTGTGTTCATAGAAGTAAATACAAAAAGGGGGCGTGGCTGACATCAAGTCGAATAACCATTGAACCGAGTTTTTTTAAAACATGTGGCGGACACGGACCTGGTCGCTGCCCCCGGACACGCACGCCTCCGGGCTCAGGCCCACCACGGTGTTGATGGAGCCCTGGTGGGCCGGCTCATGCTGGACCACCCGACTGTCCGAGGCGCCGTCATCCGTCTGCCCCTGGGACGACCTGCACACAGCACGCCACAACGGTCAAGCACATTACATTTCATGTCAAACCACGAGAATGAAAGAAAATTAAAGATTTCACTGTTGGTCGGTCACATTCTCAATAATCGTGAATAATCGTTAAATCGCGATATTTCTTCTCACAATAATCGTAACAATTTTTCTAAATTATTTCCACAGCCGATATACAACAACAGGCAGCAATTATTGTATTAGTTTAATGCTGAAACTATGTGTCAGATTTCATCTTCATATCACATTTTGAATCCTTCCCCAGGATTTACATTCACACTGAAGGACAGACTTCCCTCATTTGTTGCTGTCCATTCAGTCCACACTAGTAGTAGTAGCAGTAGCAGTAGTAGTAGTTTTAAATTTAAAATTAAAAAGGGTCTTAAAAATGTACGAAATGTGTAATGTTTTTACTCTGGATGAGAAAATATATGAAATGTCATGTTTATCCACAAAGCACTTATTTATAATTCCATTCTGCTCTAATAACTTGATACATCCAACCAACTGATCCAAATAGAAATATATGGAACACATTCTAGTAAAGTATTGCATGTTTCATGGTCTGAACAGCTGCAGCAGCATCTTCTGCACAGATCAGCTTCTGATCAGGGCCATCTCCTTCTCACCTCGACCAGAGGAGCAGCACAAACACATGATCAAAAGTACTATTCCACCTCGTTTAAAATAAATAAATAAATGTTTTAAATAAAAAATAATATCGATACTGTGACTTGAGTTCGTGACGATATATCGCCGTATTGATATTTTGAACACAACCCTACCGTTCACAGACACCAGAAGGAACGCGTTCACAGTATCGTTTGTCGGCAGTAATACAGTACGTTCAGTTCACCAAAATTATGACATGTGACATGTCAGCAGTGTTGTGCCTGAACGTTCAGGCACAACACTGCTGACATGTCACGTTGACGCCACAAAACAAGAAGAGCACGGCGGCGCTTACGAGGTTCCAAAGTCGGGCCACGAAGTCGGGGAGGAGCAAATCGGAGCCTAAATATCTCGTAGAGTGTCGAGTTTGTGTTTTGAATGGATTCCAGAAACGTTTCCCGGTCGACTGCCGTGTGCGTTGTAATAATGTAACAGAACATCACTGGGCCGAACAGCGGCCCCTGAGGCAAACCACAGGAAGTCCTCATTATCCCTGTTGTTTACCAGTCCACGTCACCCGAACAACATGGCACATTCTCACGCTTTACCGCCGCTACGGTCCGAATACGACCTCCGTCCAAGACCAGGACCGTGTTTACAGTATTTTGAAAAGTATTTTGAACATATAACGGTGAAGTAAAGTAGAAGTACCTGTAGAGATCCGACCTCTTGCGGAACTTGCTCTGTAGTTTTCCCATGTCGTCTTAGGAACCTAAAAAGAGATTCAGTGACATGTGAGTGTTTATTATTGTTTTAAAAAAGTTATTATGGCGTATATAACGAATAGCACCAAGTATCATTATTGTTATTATTGTACGTGTTCATTTTGTGGTCTATCCCAACAGCTACTACAACAGCTACAACAACAACTACTACAACAGGTACAACAACAACTACTACAACAACAACAACAACTACTACAACAACAACAACTACAACAACAGCTACTACAACAACAACTACAACAACAACTACAACAACAATAACTACAACAACAACTACTACAACTACTACAACAACAACTACAACAACTACTACAACAGCTACAACTACAACAACAATTACAACTACAACAACAACAACAACTACAACAACAACTACAACAACAACTACAACAACTACTACAACAACAACTACTACAACAACTACTACAACAACTACTACAACAACTACTACAACAGCTACAACTACAACAACAATTACAACTACAACAACAACTACAACAACAACTACTACAACAACTACTACAACAACTACAACTACTACAACAACTACTACAACAACTACTACAACAACTACTACAACAACTACAACAACTACAACTACTACAACAACTACTACAACAACTACTACAACAACTACTACAACAACTACTACAACAGCTACTACAACAACTACTACAACAACAACTACAACAACTACAACAACTACTACAACCACCACCACCACTAAAGTTAAATTATTAGGTAAATGTACTTTAGTCAGTTTGCCAGTGGATACTTTTTACTTTTACTTAAGTACATTTGAGAGCCGTTACCTGTACTTTCTACTCCGACATTTTAACAGGACTAAAAAGTTCAGGTTGTGATTTTGATCAATCAAAAACTAAAGACTGCTAAAAATGAGGATTGAGTTGTTCTGCTGCATTTTACAATAAAGATGTGAATAACAATGAAGAAAATCTGTCTGAAATAGTTTTACTCCAGTACTCAAGTGTTTTTTTTAACAGATACTACAATACTTTTACTTTTACTTGAGTCCCTTTTTGTTCCTGTATCTGTACCTTTACTTAAGTATCACTGTTATGGATGTAGTCCATAAATCCATAACAGTGATAGTAGTAACTAGTAACAGTAACAGTATAGTAACTATATTATAAATCAGTGACTAAAACTAAAAATAACTAAAAATCAAAAGACTAAATTTTAATCGTGTTAATAAACTGCACTCTGGTCTCCAAATTAAGTCAACTTATTTAAGCACAGGTTAAGTTACATTTATATAATATAATACTTATTATATTATACTTTCCTCTCCTACATTTCTAAAAAGGGTTCAAAGTAGTTATATGAAACCAGAAAAAAAATACATCAATCCTTGTGCCCAAAGTACTAAATATAATAAATACAGTAAATATAATAAATATGCCTCTTGTTTATCCTAATCTTATTCTAAACTTTCACAACATTTTTGCAGCAATCTCCATCTGGTCTTGATGTCTTTTTTTAAAAATGTGACTGACCTGGTGTATTTGCAGTACTTTCTACAGTACTTTCTACAGTACTTTCTACAGTACTTTCTACAGTAAACCTGCAACAACAGCGCGCGCGCCAATCCAATTAGAGGCGCCTCATTACTGTCATAAGGAATTAGGCACAGCGAGCACGCCCGTTATCCTACTACGCCGTTACTACGCAACCAAACAAGACAAAAGCGCTCCGCAAATACCGCGCAGACGCCGTGGCAGCTCGTGGACGTGAATAAACGTGAATAAACGCGCGGTTACAGACCTGTCGGTGCCGGTGCCGGTGCTTGATGTGACGCGCAGATCCAGAGGCTAACTTAGCATGCTAACTAATCTGTCCCTGGCATGCAGAGTGCGGTAAAGGAGCTTTAGCGCGGGTAAAAGGCCGTGACGTGCGGACGCGCCGGTTGTCGGGGCGACGGGGAGAGTGTCCGCGCGGGCGCCATCGGGGCCCCGGGCCCCCGGGTCCGCGGAGAGCGAGGAACGAGCGGGGAGACGAGCGGAGAATCCCGGGGAGCGCACACGTCCTCCTCCCTAGCGACGCGCGACGCTCTGCCGTAGCTAAGCAGCGGTCACGTGATGCGGGGAGAGACAGGAAGTGCTCTGGGCAGTTTCCTTTTCAAACCTGCTTCAGAATAAAACCAAAGAGGACACGTTATAACGGCCAGTGGGTTCTGCAGTTAAATCATTTAATTGACAAATACTGTGGATCTGGTGCTGTGCTGGGCTCGTGCAGATCCACAACTTATATATTATTTGTATGTGTATTTGTATGTGTATATGTGTATGACACATACATGTATGTGTATAAGATAAGATATTCCTTTATTGTCCCACATGGGGAAATTTCATTGGTGCAACGCAGGTAGATACAGAGGTAGAAACAGAAGAACAGATCACTTATAGGAAGTCTGAAAAACACTTTCAGTAGAAGATCTCCTATAAATAAATAAAAACTCCCATAGACAAATAAATAAATAAATACCATTGCATGTGATCCCGACAGTAATTGCACATGAATATGTGTCACGACAGCACATAGATTGCACATGAATTTCACAGTAATTGCACATATGACAGAATTGCACATCAGTATTAGGTTAGGTCAGTATTGCATATGTGTATGACATATACATGTATGTGTATTTGTATGTGTATGAAATATAACATGTATATTTATATGTGTATGACAGCGATTTATGCACAAGCAGATTAAATAACATTCACTGTCCTGGTTCACAGAGAGTGCCCCAGTGCACTCTCTGTGAACCAGGACAGAACCAGGTCTAAACCAGGACTAAACCAGGACTAAACCAGGACTAAACCAGGACTAAACCAGGACTAAACTAGGACTAATCCAGGTCTAAACCAGGTCTAAACCAGGACTAAACCAGGTCTAAACCAGGACTAAACCAGGACTAAACCAGGTCTAATCCAGGACTAATCCAGGACTAATCCAGGTCTAAACCAGGTCTAAACCAGGTCTAATCCAGGACTAATCCAGGTCTAAACCAGGTCTAATCCAGGACATAACCAGGACTAATCTAGGTCTAAACCAGGTCTAAACCAGGTCTAAACCAGGACTAAACCAGGACTAATCCAGGTCTAAACCAGGATTAAACCAGGACCAAACCAAGACTAAACCAGGTCTAAACCAGGATTAAACCAGGACTAGACCAGGACTAATCCAGGTCTAAACCAGGACTAATCCAGGTCTAAACCAGGACTAAACCAGGACTAATCCAGGTCTAAACCAGGACTAAACCAGGACTAAACCAGGACTAAACCAGGACTAATCCAGGTCTAAACCAGGACTAAACCAGGACTAATCCAGGTCCAAACCAGGACTAAACCAGGACTAAAACAGGTCTAAACCAGGTCTAAACCAGGACTAATCCAGGTCTAAACCAGGACTAAACCAGGACTAAACCAGGACTAAACCAGGATTCAGGATCGTGTCCGTATTCTTCAATATGTCAGTGGAATCACTGACTCTTTTTTTCCTCAAATATTTTCTCCTTCGTTCATAAACCAGATTAAAACATTTGTGTTTGGAATTTTTGAGGAATAACTTACATTTATAATATTATATTTTTGGTTTGGACGTCACCTCCAGTCTCCAGGACAACCCCCAGGTCAGAGGAACACCTGCATTTACAATCATTTACATTCTGTTGTGTGGACAGAACGATAGAAGCTTTTCTTTTCTGGTTTTGTTTTACTCTTTGTTTGTTGTTCGCTCTCTTGCAGGAGCTTTGACCTTCTCTTCTCGCTGTTGTCCATCTCCTTTTTGCCGTTTCCAGGCTCTTCCCTCAGAGACTCGGCTTTCATGTCTTTGAGCTGCTTCTTTGTGGCCGTGACAATGACATTTTCCATACGTTTATCGTCGGCGCGCTCGTGTTCTCCGCCTCTTTTCTGGCCTTTACAGATCTTTTGTCAGAGATTTAAACCTCGCGTGCGTGTCATCTTTAGACCTTCGAACCTCCAGACCTTTAACGTTTGCATCTTACTTTTTGTTTTTCACATTGTTATATCGTTATTCCATGTTTTTTCCAGTCAGCGCTAACGCTACATTCAAACTCGCTTTTTGTCCGAAGTTACTTACCATATTTTTTACTATAAGTCGCACCTTTTTTCATAGTTTTGTTTGGGGTGCGACTTATACTCCAGAGCGACTTATATGTGATATTATTCAGTGTTTTTACACCGACAACCACAAGAGGGCGCTCTAGGCTCTGAGCAATGCAGAAGAAGAATCTGCACTTCCTCTTCCTCTGGAGTTTGTGGAGTTGTTTAGAAGTGACACAGAGGAAGAAGAATTCAGTGGATTTAGTGATTTGGGGTAAAACTGATGCTTTGCTAAACTTGTTAGCATGTTCTTTATGCTATAGTTATCTGAATAACTGTTCATATGTTACGTTAACATACCAGACACTTACCACAGTTCTGTCTGTGCCTCATGTAGCTGAAGATATTAGCGTTAGCATACGTCATGTAGCTGAAGGTGTTAGCGTTAGCATACGTCATGTAGCTGAAGGTGTTAGCGTTAGCATACGTCATGTAGCTGAAGGTGTTAGCGTTAGCATACGTCATGTAGCTGAAGGTGTTAGCGTTAGCATACGTCATGTAGCTGAAGGAGTTAGCGTTAGCATACGTCATGTAGCTGAAGGTGTTAGCGTTAGCATACGTCATGTAGCTGAAGGTGTTAGCGTTAGCATACGTCATGTAGCTGAAGGTGTTAGCGTTAGCATACGTACACCTATTCACCATGTTCTCTCTGTTATTATTTTAAACTGCATTTCAAGGGGAAATGTTTGTTCTTGGTCTTGGATTTGATCAAATAAATTTCCCCCAAAAATGTGACTTATACTCCAGTGCGACTTATATATGTTTTTTTTCTTCTCTATTATGCACTTTCTGGCTGGTGCGACTTATAGTCCTGAAAATACGGTATTTATCTCGGCTTCTCTGCTCACTTCTAATGACACAAACTATAGTTGGTGTTTGGAGTGAACTGTAAACGTGGGAAACTCAAAAGTGTCCTCATTCTCGGTCTAAATGGGGGCACTTAGCCTAGTTAGCCTCTAATCGATATAGCTCAATACCTGATGGCCCCATTTCCCCCTCGAGTTTGTTCTGAGGCTGGATCATTTTGGAATAATATCCACTCCTCCAGCCAGAGTAACGTCTGAGAGAAACAAAGACGCTCCAGTTGGATCACGTCTCTAGCGTAAAGCTCTAATTTAAAGATTAAAGCTGTGCAATTCATCATGTTTTAATGGAGAGTTATTTCTTATGGTCAGTGGAGGGGTTAAGACTTTCTTTTTTGGATAAATATGTTTTTTATAAATGTTTTTTTCTCATTGCCCAGCCCTGACTTGACTTACATGTTGCCGTACTGTTAACATCTGCACAATCCTGTGGCGTCTCCATGGTTACTCGATCGGGAGGTCGTTGATCCGGGGCGGCGGCGGCGGCTCGGTGGTTTCGGGCGCAAGTTCATCGACTCGACGTTTCGCTGTTTTAAACGCTGCTGTGAGCAGTCGTCGTGTCCTTTGGCGGCGGTGGACAGCCTCGCTCCTGTCAGTCTGCCCCAGGGCGTCTGTGGCTACAGTGCCATTGGGTTTTGTGAATAATAACCCGCGACCGTTCCCAAAGTTTGCCGGAGATCCCACGGGGCCCGCAGGCGAAGCAATTTATGCGTTAAAAATGCAAAAAATGAGGCTTTGGACTTGATTTAAAGTGACAATCGTGTTTGATGTTCTCTGACGTGTTTCTACAGACCAGGGGTTCACAAAGAGGGGTCCGGACACACGGGGCGAGGCACAGCGCCGTCGGGCCGGAGAGGGTTTCATGAAACTCTTATATCATCATAACACTGTGTTTAGTCTGCAGGGCGCGGTGGTCCAGTGGGGCGCGGTTGTCCAGTGGGGCGCGATGGTCCCGTGGGGCGCGGTGGTCCAGTGGGGCGCGATGGTCCCGTGGGGCGCGATGGTCCCGTGGGGCGCGGTGGTCCAGTGGGGCGCGGTTGTCCAGTGGGGCGCGATGGTCCCGTGGGGCGCGGTGGTCCAGTGGGGCGCGGTTGTCCAGTGGGGCGCGATGGTCCCGTGGGGCGCGGTGGTCCAGTGGGGCGCGATGGTCCCGTGGGGCGCGGTGGTCCAGTGGGGCGCGGTTGTCCCGTGGGGCGCGGTGGTCCAGTGGGGCGCGGTTGTCCCGTGGGGCGCGGTGGTCCAGTGGGGCGCGGTGGTCCCGTGGGGCGCGGTGGTCCCGTGGGGCGCGGTGGTCCTGTGGGGCGCGGTGGTCCCGTGGGTCGCGGTGGTCCCGTGGGGCGCGGTGGTCCAGTGGGGCGCGGTGGTCCCGTGGGGCGCGGTGGTCCCGTGGGGCGCGGTGGTCCCGTGGGGGGGTTTCTACCTTTGAGGACGCTTCAAAGCCGCGGTGAGTCGGGTAAAGAAACGAGACAGAAATCATCATTCACGCCATCACCAGCAGAGGCGCTAATGAGCGTTTATCATCTGTGGAAAACACGTGTTCATGTGTTTTAACATTTAGTAAAACTGTTCATATCATGTTTATTGTTCCTAAATGTGGAAACTTGTGGCCCCTGTACTTTTAAATGAAGAGAACATTAGTGAAATCAGCAGTTACTCAAATATCTACATTTTAACATGATTTACCACATGAAATTCAACCTTGTTTAGGGGCCACGCTGCAGTGACTGTGGCCCCCCAGGGGCCCCAGGCCGCACTTTGGGAACCACTGATCTACAAAATAGAAAAGTGACTGATACAAGGGCCAAGTATTTATTTCATTAGGAATAAAAACAGCCCCTTGAGCAGATAAGATGTGTTTAATGCCGTACTATGGAACCTCACAGGCAAAGCAATAAGATCTCCATGGAAACAGGTGAAGCAGGTGAAACAGGTGAAACAGGTGAAGCAGGTGAAACAGGTGAAACAAAGTAGCAGTAGCAGTAGCAGTAGTAGTAGTAGTAGGAGTAGTAGGAGTAGTAGTAGGAGTAGTAGTAGGAGTAGTAGGAGTAGTAGTAGGAGTAGTAGGAGTAGTAGGAGTAGTAGTAGTAGTAGTAGTAGGAGTAGTAGTAGGAGTAGTAGTAGGAGTAGGAGTAGTAGTAGGAGTAGTAGTAGTAGGAGTAGTAGGAGTAGTAGTAGGAGTAGTAGTAGGAGTAGTAGGAGTAGTAGTAGAAGTAGTAGGAGTAGTAGGAGTAGTAGTAGGAGTAGTAGTAGGAGTAGTAGTAGTAGTAGGAGTAGTAGTAGTAGTAGTAGGAGTAGTAGGAGTAGTAGGAGTAGTAGTAGGAGTAGTAGTAGTAGGAGTAGTAGTAGGAGTAGTAGTAGGAGTAGTAGGAGTAGTAGTAGGAGTAGTAGTAGTAGTAGGAGTAGTAGGAGTAGTAGTAGGAGTAGTAGTAGTAGTAGGAGTAGTAGTAGTAGTAGTAGTAGGAGTAGTAGGAGTAGTAGTAGTAGTAGTAGTAGTAGTAGTAGGAGTAGTAGGAGGAGTAGTAGGAGTAGTAGGAGTAGTAGTAGTAGGAGTAGTAGGAGGAGTAGTAGGAGTAGTAGGAGTAGTAGTAGTAGGAGTAGTAGGAGGAGTAGTAGGAGTAGTTGTGAGAGTTCTAGTTGTGGTTGTCATATTGTTTTCAAATGAGTGTGTGTATTAGAATGTGTGTGTTTGGCCCTTCAAGGCCACCGTACAGACGCCCATACTGAGCTGACGCCTCAAACAAAATCATGTTAATGTTCATCAAACATTCAATTATTATGACTATATTTAATAAAGGATATAAGCTGCAGGCTTCTATAACACCTTCACAGAAATGTGCTTTATTTAAATGTGAGTAATGAAACTAAATCAAGTTAAACTGTTCTTGTTCCTTTGCACTTTGTTTAAATCCCTTCACACAGTCCATAGTTTGCATATGTGAGGAGGTAAATAAGTTATAATAATAATAATCATGTTGCAGACTTGACCTCAAAGACCCGCGTGAGTCAAAAGCTTTGATTGTGCTGTGATGGCGCGCGCGTACTACGTGAACAATAGTGACGTCACGCTGAGTGGCGTGGACGTGGGTGACGTGACGCCGCGCGGGCCGCGTCCATTCATGCCGCCGCCGCCCGTGATGAACCCGCGGAGCCGGAGAGAGATGAAAACATGATTCATTCATAATTCCGCTCCACGGGCCGCGCGCGCAGGGGCCGGTGCTCGACGCGACACGCCCACCCTTTGATGCGAGGCCGACGTCACCGCGGCCGCGGCGGAGGATCTGGAATAAAAATACACCGTGAGGACCGGGGGAAGGAGCCGCTCGTCCCGCTCCAGAAACACGCGCCGCGTCTAGACTCACGCAGCGGACACGCAGCGGACACGCGCCCGCGCCGCTTCCCGCGTGGATCCGCCGCGGAGCAGATGAAGTGGACGTGATCCGAGTCCAGCGGCTCCGAGCGAGTCAAGCCGCCATATTCTGCCTCACCACGCCCGCGGAGCCCAGTGGAAAACACACGCGCGGCGCTCCCGCTTCACGCTCCCACGCGCCTCTCGCGCCTTCCCGGGACGATCGGCCGGACGCACGGGACGTTTAAGCGGTGAAATGGCTCCGGTGTCGAGCCGGGGCGCGGATGGAAGCGCGTAACGAGGTCCCGCGCGGCAGAAGGAGCGGTAACAGCGGCGGGGGCGCGACGGCGGCACCGGCGCTGGAGCGGCGCCGTTGATCATTACGCACGCGGGAAAAGACCCGTAAACACCGATTTAAAGCGCTTTCGCCCGGTGGTCCGGGGGTCCGGGGGTGCCGCGGGCTTGACGTGTGGGACACAGAGGAACACGCTCGTCTCCGCGCGCGTTATTCCGCTGCTTTATGCGGACGCCGCGCGCTCGCCGCGTCAGGCCTCGCTCGGTTCTCTCGTGAAGAACCGGATGAATCACGGCGCAGGGGCGTCGGTGCAGCGGCTGTGAGCGCAGAGAGGGGCACGCAGGGCACGCGGGGGACGGAGCATGACCCTGGAGTCCATCATGACGTGTTGCCTCAGCGAAGAGGCCAAAGAAGCGCGAAGGATCAACGACGAGATCGAGAGGCAACTGCGGCGGGACAAGAGGGACTCACGCCGGGAACTCAAACTGTTGCTGCTCGGTAAGGAACGAGCTGCAGGGGGCACGGAGGGCACGGGGGGACAAAGGGGGGGAACAGGGAGGGCACAGGGGGTGCAGGATGCACACAAGAGGGGCATATGGAGCGGACAGAGGGCACACAGGAGGGCACACAGGAGGGCACACAGGAGGGCACACAGGAGGGCACACTGGAGGGCACACTGGAGGGCACACTGGAGGGCACACTGGAGGGCACACTGGAGGGCACACTGGAGGGCACACAGGCGGGCACACAGGAGGGCACACTGGAGGGCACACAGGAGGGCACACTGGGGTAACAGGAGGGACACAAGAGGGGCACACAGGGAGGACACAGGGGGAGTACAAGAGGGCAAATGGGGGAACAGGAGGGCATAAGAGGGACACGGGAGGGCACAGGAGCCAAATTCCTCTCACTAAAAGGCCTTTGTCGGGTTTGAGTTGGGGAGGAGGAGGAGGTGGTGTGGTGGTGGGTGATGATGGTCAGGGGGCTTCCCACGCCATCTGACGGGAAAGTTTTCGGTTCGGTTTTGGCATCCAGGGCGGGCACAGGTGCTTTTGTTTGTCCTGGGCACACTTTGGGGCCCCTGTGCCTCGCCCCACGGAGCCAGGGAACGTCCCGCGCACTCATGAATGATTAAAAGTGAGAGAAAACGTCAAAGATGCAAAGATGTTTCGGAGTTTTCCAGTGATGTCAGGTGTGTTCGGGCGGTGTTGGGGTTGATATAATCGTAATAACTCAAATACAGTCATATATAATCGTGTTTTGATCTTGGGAAAAAACTAAAATGTGGCTTTACAAAATCAAAATTGCAAAAAACTCTGACAGATTTGTTTCTGACCGTTCACGTTTGAAACACTGAAACTACGTCAAAATAGATCAATAATAACAATAAACTGCAGATTTAGCGTGATTTTTTTTTTTTTACGCCAAATATGAAGCTTGTAGTTTGACCCTACGACCTCAGATGCCCTGGTTACGACCTCAGATGCCCTGTTTGACCCTATAACCCCAGATGCCCTGGTTTGACCCTATGACCCCAGATGCCCTGGTTTGACCCTATGACCTCAGATGCCCCGGTTTGAGCCTAAAATTTTTACAATTTCACTTCCTGTTTGTAATTGATGACATCACACTAGAAAATGACTCATCAAATGTCACTTTTTTGGGGGATTTGACAAACAAAAATATGAGAGCGACTTAAAAAAATTTTTTTATTTGTGTAAATTCTGCATAAACTTTGACGGGATGAGTGTCCCTGGTGTGATGTCACTTCCTGTCATTTTATACAGATTTTTCAACGTTTTCTCCACAAATACCTGCTCGATCGGTGTAAAACTATAATTCACATGTACAGCAAGTATAAATACACCAAATAAAGTCAAAATTAAACCATCGTAAAAACCTGTCACGGGCCCTTTAAACATGATCGATGAATAAACGCAGGTCATGACTTGGCGGTGGCGGTTAAAAACAGGATGTCAGTAAAGTGGAGCGCACAGATTGGCAGCTCGGTGACTCCGCCCATGTGCCAGAAAACCACAGTATTTGAATAACTGCTGTCGGTCAGTTCTGGGAATCAAATGTCTGCAGTTCCGGGACGTAAAACCGCCCGTTACTGACCAGTCGGAGCCAAGAAAGTCTCTGTGGATGTGTTGTTTGTTAGTGGTAGTGTCGTTGTGTTTTGTGGAGTCTCGAGTCGTGATGGTGATTTCTGGAATTAAAGGTCCCATAACATGCAAAATCGACTTTTCAGAGCTTTTAACCTTCTTACATTGCTATTTGTGCTTCATATATGTCCAGAGTGTTTTTTGATTGATTCCCGCAGTGTTTAGCTATATTACAGACTATCTCCTTTCCTCCAATCTCCAAACTGACAGGGGGTGTCTACAAGACCGCGTCATAATCACAAGCACGCGTCATCATCCCCGCTCACCCTCCCCCCTCTCCACCCGCCTCCCCCTCCCGCCTGAAAAACCAGGAAATAAGAGCGCAATGGACATAAGACTTTTTTATTTATATATATTAGATATATACCTGTATTTGTTTAAAATATATTTGACAGTAATAATCATTTGCAGTCCTATAATTGGGTGTTAGAAAGTCATGAGCTAAATATGTTGTGATAATTATGTCGTTTTCATTTTTTCTTCTTCCCTCAAATGTTAATTCTTCTGACAAAATATGTCTTAAATGGATAAAACTTGAATCATAAAGACAATTTTATTCATAATTCTTCATCAAATCTAAATTACAACGTCTTCAAAATTGAGAAACGCTGCTTCATTGTGCACCATGAGCTCAAACTGTAGCATCGCGGCTATTAGAAGTGGCTTTTAGCAGCCACTTTAGCCGCGCGCAGTGCACCGCAGAGAGACTTTCCCGGTGCAGCGCTCTGACCAAAGGGCTTTTTGTGGTCTTGTGTTACTGAGACTGGTCATTTCCGGCACTAATTCCAATTCAGTGCTTTTATTTTTCAGCCTTTTAAAAGCCACTGTGGGCGTAGCCGTTAGCTTCCACGCTCTGTTAGCCAGTGTGCTAACTGGGGTTGGAAACAGTTAGAGCACCTTTTCAGTTACTTGATTATTACCCACAAAAAACATAATAAAAAGGTTTGTCACTAAGGTACGATCGCTGAATATTCCCAAACACTTAAAAGTGTAAGAGCAAGTAACGTCCAAACAAATATTAATGTGTCGATGGATTGTGCTTCTTGCTTTATTGATACAGACATTTTAGTTCACAATATTATCATAGTTATAGATCCAAAATGGTAAAGCTAAATGTAAAATGTGTCTGTTTATGTCACATTAACTTGACTTTATCTTTCAGAAAGTTGTATTTCATGAATTGGAATGAAAGTGAATCATCGTGAGTGAACAACTGAAATTGTGACGTTTCATTTTAAAACGATCATAATATTAATTGAATATCCTGACATTCCTGTGAGGGATGTGCCTGATTTATTTATTTTATTTTTAATCATTAAAAATGAATAAAATCCCTCTAAAATAGTGACATTTCATCATTAAAAGCAGAAGATTTTCATTGTGCATGTTTTATCTGTGAAAAGCGGAGTCGGTCGAAGCCTGAATTTGTCAAACAAAGTGCAGGGATTTGGGCGGGGCTAGGGGGTAGGTGAAAACAGGCCTTTTCCGAGCACTGGAGCCTCAGTTACAGGACATTACGCTAACGATCCAAATACAACTGTGAGTAATGAATGATGAGGAAACGCTGTTAAAAGCCCGTTATTTTTATTTTTTTGCTGAGATGTTTTGCAATGTACGTCCCGTTTCAAACCTATCGTAGAATATCACGTGCTACACATCGGTCACGGCGCATATAGTGGTCCGGACCTGTGCGGGAGGGCGTGGCGGCGTCCGGGGCCAAAGTCTGCAGCTTTATTAGGCGCGGCGCACACGGACTGTCATGTGACACTGATTACACACACTATAGCGTTTACCATAGATCTAAAGCTCATAAACCCGACACGTACGCGCGGTGTTCAGCACAGTTTACAACCGAACGATCAAACGCGCTAACCGACACGTACGCGCGGTGTTCAGCACAGTTTACAACCGAACGATCAAACGCGCTAACCGACACGTACGCGCGGTGTTCAGCACAGTTTACAACCGAACGATCAAACGCGCTAACCGACACGTACGCGCGGTGTTCAGCACAGTTTACAGCCGAACGATCAAACGCGCTAACCGACACGTATGCGCGGTGTTCAGCACAGTTTACAGCCGAACGATCAAACGCGCTAACCGACACGTACGCGCGGTGTTCAGCACAGTTTACAGCCGAACGATCAAACGCGCTAACCGACACGTACGCGCGGTGTTCAGCACAGTTTACAACCGAACGATCAAACGCGCTAACCGACACGTACGCGCGGTGTTCAGCACAGTTTACAGCCGAACGATCAAACACGCTAACCGACACGTACGCGCGGTGTTCAGCACAGTTTACAGCTGAATGATCAAACGCGCTAACCGACATGTACGCGCGGTGTTCAGCACAGTTTACAGCCGAACGATCAAACGCGCTAACCGACATGTACGCGCGGTGTTCAGTACAGTTTTTACAGCTGAATGATCAAACACGCTAACCAACACGTATGCGGGGTGTTCAGCACAGTTTACAGCCGAACGATCAAACGCGCTAACCGACATGTACGCGCTGTTTAGCACGGTTTACAGCCAAACGATCAAACGCGCTAACCGACATGTACGCGCGGTGTTCAGTACAGTTTTTACAGCTGAATGATCAAACGCGCTAACCGACACGTACGCGCGGTGTTCAGCACAGTTTACAACCGAACGATCAAACGCGCTAACCGACATGTACGCGCGGTGTTCAGCACAGTTTACAGCCGAACGACCAAACGCGCTAACCCACATGTACGCGCGGTGTTCAGCACAGTTTACAGCCAAACGAATCAAACACGCCATTGTTCAAACGACGATGTTTACGCTTTACAAACGTGTCCGGAAATATACACAATGTCTGTTTCTCTCGTTATGTCAGCCTTTTTTTTAACGCTAATGTGCTAAATCCTGAAGGAGTGACACCGTAAAGCAAGTTGAACAAGAACTAAGGTTAAAGCGCCCCCTACAGGTCGAACGACTCATTGAACTGAAACGCAGTTACGATTAATATATTAACAATTTTGCTAAAAATTATAAAACCGTTATCACAGAATAGCTCATTTTTTTTGGTTTATCATTTCACTTCCTGTTTGTAATTGATGACATCATACCAGAAAATTGGAAATTACCCTGCAAAACGGTGCCAAAACTTGACTAATGTCACCTTTTCTTTAGTTTGACGAATAAAAATATATGAGGGCGACTTTATTTTGTTGAATTAATATTTTGAGCGTTAAAGTTGTTTCTTTTGTGTAAATTCTGCATAAACGTGGACTGGAATGAGTGTCCCTGGTGTGATGTCACTTCCTGTAATTTCTAAAGTCAAAATTAGACCGTCGTAAAACCTGTCATACGCCTTTAAGGTTTTTGTTTGCTTGTGAAATTTGCGCAAATCCAGCGCATTTGTCGCCGTTTGCTTCTGGCTCGCGTTTCAAATCGTTGTTGTTTTGGTCAACGACGGAAGTTCTGGTCCAAAGGTTTCTTAGACTTTTGAATGGAAGATTTCACAAACTTTTCAAAGACTTTTCTGAACACTTTTTGCCAGACAATAACGGCGTCGCTCAAACGTCACACTAAGTACCAGCGCTTTACACGCCCTTTTTAAGCATACCGGTAGTTTATATTTTACAGTTTATTCTTCTTCATTGTTTTATGTTGCACTATATCGCCGAAGCAGAAAATATTTGTCTCTCCTACTATTGCCAGCTCTAAACCATAAAAGGACTAAACTGGGACCGCGGCAGGTTATTTCACTAAAACATATTTCAGATTTTACTCCAGATTTAGCCTGTACTTCCTGGTTCGACAAGTCGGTTACCTGGCAATAGCGACACTGTAAAATAAGGGTCAAAATTACAAAATACCGTATTTTCCGGACTATAAATTGCACCTTTTTTCATAGTTTTGGCCGGAGTGCGACTTATACTAATTTTTACTTATATACTTATACTTCGGAGCGACTTATATGTGATATTATTTGTTATTTTCACACTTGCAACTTCATATTCCAGTGCAACTCATATGTTTTTTTCTTCTATTATGCATAGGCTGGTGCGACTTATACACCGGTGCGACTTATAGTCCAGAAAATACTGTAGTTATGATTTGACAAACAATTATACCTGACAACACCATTATTTATTTTAACGTGTAAACTGTGAGGCGAATGTGTCAGTCGTGTGTAAATTGGGGATTTGGGTTTTAGAACTCGCTCTACTTCCTGCCACTTGCCTGACATAAAACTAAATATTTACCACAGGAACTATCCCGTCAAACAAAGTCACGATTCAAAAACCTGTCGCAAGAACCCTACAGTTTGAAAGACGCCGTTTAAACCGACAGAACAGACTTTGCGTGGACCGATACGAGCGATTACACCGACATGGAACTATACGCTTCTGTGTACTGCGCCCACAGAATCGTCTCCCTCGCCGTTGGTTTTAATGAGATTTTCCCCCCGACATAATCCCGTTAGCTCAGATCACAGTGGAGTTACATTACAGCTTCGAGAAATGGGTTTGATTTAGTTTCAGGCTTTAGTTTGGCGTTTTGGGAAAAAGAAAACACGCGTAAGTTCTTAAAGTTGTGGTTCCTGATTTTCTTTTTTTGTACAGGAAAACCTCTTCAATTTAATTATATCAATTATATTTCTTTTTTCATCCCCCCCCCCCCTATTTTTATTGCACCGTAAAACAAATCTTCAATTTTTTTTTTTTTTTCAAATTGTATTTTTTTTTAAGTTTTTCAAAACCAGAACATGACCAGAGAGGTTCTTGATTTTCAAACTGCGAAAAGAGGAAGTTTGAATTGTGCTTCTTAACTAGTTCCAAGCTCGCACAAACCTTTAGACGCAATGTTAATTCATATTTGCATAACTAGAGCGGACCGCCAGAGCTCGGCCAATCAGAGCGCGAAAAATGCTGTATTATTAGATGCAGACGCTGTGCAGCAGTGATTTTGCCACAAAATGCTGCTTTTGGAAGACACTAAATGGTGCCCCAGCTTTAAATTGGTAGAAAATTATGAATTGACAGCTTTAAAAGTAGAAATGTTACACAAAAAATCAGTTTAACCATGTTGTAAATGTTTTCACTTTTTTTTTACCCGAGAGATTTAATTTAGACAGTTTGAGTAGTCTTTATTCTCCTCAAGTCATGACGCCATTGCCAGTTTGGTGCCCCGGTTTATTTATTTTTCTAAATTCCGCGTGCCGTAGCAGTTAATGGTCGAATTCTGTTCAGAATGCACATTTTTAACACGTCCAGGAGCATTTACATCGGAGAGAAAGATTGAAAACGGCTGAACTAGTACAAACATTTCAGATAGTGTTGGGTGTATATCAAAGAATAGATCAAATCCCCATTGTTGTCATGGAATTTAGCATATTGAGTATATTGTCTGTAGTTAAAAGTATTAAAGACATGATTCAAATTGAACTGAACAGAAACCTTGAGTGTAATCTCCCAAACGAGGCTTTAACGTGATATTTCCACACGTTTGTAGCTCATTTCATGGTTTATTCACGAGACGACCACCGACTCCTGAACCAGAAGTTTTGGAAGAACTTTTATTGAGGTTATTTGGTGCAGCAAAAAGGCGTGATTAAGTCACGTCCCATTATCTGCTATTGAGGTTTCAATCTGGGTTAAAAATATTAATCATCACCCAATTATCGCGTTTGCCTCCATTTTAATGCAATTGTAATGAGTTAATTACTAAAGTAGCACACTATCCTCAAGCGCACGTCGGACCTAGTTCAGGCCAAATGTCCCCTTTTTTGGAGCATTTGTTAATTGTACTGTTAAAGTTTTCACTGAAGTATAAGACACAGAATCGTGAAGTTTAACATACAAAGAACACGCTCCACATGTGTCTTTGTGTTCAGCCACGTCTAGAGTCACTTCCTCATTAGACTCATATTTTTCTGTGAATTTGAGTCCGATTGTAATAAAACACATAGCGTTTAGAAGGTTAAAACATAGAAAAACACAACATGTCTCACTGTCGTCGGCTTCTACAGTGTCTCAAAGGCTTGCGCTTCCTGCTAGAGCGCCCCCCGGTGGCCGTTAGCCAGTAAAATCGATAATCTAACCGCACCGTTGTAATGACCGCAGGGTTCGAAGCGTGGGGGAAAAAAGAAGCGGCTTAATGTGCGAAAGGTACGGTACATTCAGCTTGGACAGAAAAGGATAAATACAATGACAGGAAAACTTTAAACATGTATAATACCAGACAGGTTACATACAAAAGAGGACAATTTTTCTTATAATTATGTCAAAATCTGGCTTTGTCTCGTTCTCATGGATCTTGTCTGATCCCGCCCCTCACGTTTAAATACACTTTACTTTTGGCACAAATAAAATAAAATCCACTGTCCACATTGCGCACATTCCATTCATTCACACGTTTATTTCTGTCAAGTCGAGTTCAATAAGGGCTCGAGTTGCGACGCCGTTCTTCAGTCCACACGTCCGAGCTTCAGGCGGTGGCGACGGCGTCAGGGCTCTCGCTCCGTGATCTTCTGTGAGGTGTTGCTGACTCTCGGGAGGGATTTCTGATGAGGGAAACCGAGGCGCCCAGAGGAAGCCCACCCAGCGACCCGCTCTGCCACTACAGCTCCGCCCCCTTGTCTCCTAAAGTCAAGTTTATGTCTTGAAGTTTCGTTCAGACGTAAATAAATGATCCACGGGCGTCCTCGTTTATAGCTTTACTGCAGACAAAAGCATAATGTGTCTTCTCTAAACGAGGTATGTTGCATTTATTCATTTACAGATGCTTTTATTGACCAGTAGTGTAGGTGGTCCTCAGACGATGTGGGGGATATTGTGTCTTGATTAAGGCTCGACACCTTCAAATGCAGTGGTGAACGTTGATTCCTGTTCGTGAATTCACCCTGCCCTAAAAATAAAATCAATCAACAGAAGTATGGCTACTTTATGACTGCGGCTTGCCTATTTTTGGAAAAAGTTCTAAACTACAGGGTAAGAGCAGGTTATTAGCAGATATTTTTATTCCTGCAGATGAAATTGTATGAACTAAATCATAGTAGCCATTACATGCTTTCAGAACATGTTCACGGAGGATAAAAATTATGCTAATTGCAGCCGTTGGAAGCATAATTTGATTAGCGCTGGACTGAACCGAGGCCTGTAAACTGTCTTTTCCCGTCGGCGGCTTTTATGGACAAGCGGAAGTTTCACAAAAGTCCACCGCACGTTTTTCTTTGAGCCTCTGACACGAGGTCGTAACGATGCGTCCTCGTTTACGCCGCATCAGTGAGACGTTCGAGTGCGTTTGCTGTTCGAAAAGCCTGGCAGTCGAGCGGCATTCTTCCTCCTCGCTGCTGTTGAATCCGATCCTGGCGATATCGGGGGATTTCTATTTTGTCGTCTTCCGTCAGTAGAAATCCCCCATTAAATCTGTATAAATCCCGTAGTTTTTCCGGTGCTGTCCAAGTCCTGAGTGCAGTGCGTCAGATGTCTTTTTAAACGGACAAATATTAGGCTGAATTGACTTTTTTTAGCTTTTAATCATGTTTGTGTTGTTGTCCACTCATCGAAAACAAACCCAAAGCTGTATTTTGTCTCATTAATACTGTTTCTGAGCTTTCATTTATTTTTATTTATATTTTATTTATTTTTTTATTCCCGCTGCTTGCTATTTCTATTGCACATTGAGACGTTTTGAAATACATTTTAAACCAAATTAAGGTTAAATGTAGAGTAAAGTGTATTTTATTCTTAATTTTCAATTTTAAAAACAGAAAGATACAGAAAATACTGAAAAGAACATGACCAGAAAGTGAGGACAAAAACACAAAAATAAAAATAAAAATCAACCAAACATCCAAAGAAACAGAATCATGGCATATTTAAGCATAAATAGATGTTATTGCTTTACCTAGAATGTCCCACAGTATGGCATTAAACCTAGGAGACGAGCAGGTTACACTGGCTTGTCTTAGATCTGATCTGTGGAGCGGCGAGCGCGTGCAAGATGAGTGTGATGCCACGCCGCAAAGCAATAACATCTCCATGGAGACGGGCACTAGTCGACTATTAAAATAATCGTTATTTCGATCGTCATAATCATCACCTGGACCATACAGACAACTTATCATTTGTAGCAAAAACGGAAGCAATATTGAATCAAAATATCAAAAATAATAATAATTGTGGTTCAGGCAACTACTATAATAATTGTAGCACTTTATAAAGAGGTGAAACATTCATTTATAAACTTTGCTACGATCTACTTCAGTTTGTCTTAAAATATTGATATCAGAGAGAATCTGTGATCGGCCACGACGGCGAATCACCAAACGTCCGATCTTGGACATGACGACCTTATGGGACTTTTTGGCGCGTTTCCACTTTGGTGAAAGGTCGTAGGTCGTGTTGGGAGTGGCACGGGACACAAGTGAAACTACAGACGACGTCAAGCAAAAGACCAGATTCAGACATAATTAAATGCATTTCATATGTGTCTATTTATTGCACTTTAGTATATTATATTTATGATTGTTTTTTTACCGTAAAGACATTGTTTCCACGGCAAATTCTACTTCCTGCACACTCTGATGTAACATATGTGGATTATTGTAAACGCTCGTTCTTGTCCCTCGCTTCCAGCCTGCACCACTGATTTTAAAACTTACTACAATCATACTTTGATCTGGATGCTCGGGATCATATTGAGGAGTGAACACACATTTGTTTTAGTGCCGGTAATTGAATGAGGCGACCCAACGTAAGGAGCTCCTTCTGATTTCTGAATCCTGGAGCGATGGCTTTGAACGTGTCCTTCACACAGTCGTTTTCACTCTGTTCAAACCCACTCAGTCGGATTATTCGTCATGTTCACGTTTCCTGTTTATGAGTCTATATTTAGATGGCAGTGCCAAGCTTCAACTCTGGTCTCGCTGCGGTGAGTTTGACCGGAGCTGTGTGGGCGGCGGGCACAGACCTCGGCCCCTGGACCATGACCTCAGTGTTGGCTCAGTCGGTTGAGCGGTCAGAACCACAGATCCACAGGTTCACTGACTGCTTCCTTGATCCTCGATGTAAAGCGCTTTGAGTGACTTGAAGTTAGAAAAGCTCTATATAAAAGTGACCATTGACCTAAAGAATATCATTACGGCCTTTATTTTATTGGTTAAATACTTAAAGGCACTATATGTCATTTTTGCCAATTGCTTTTTGGGGTGTTTTTTTTAATTTTTTATACAGAATGGCATCAAACGTATGTATATGCATGGAGAATGTCCTGAAAGTATGGTTTTAATTTATATTTCAATTAAATTTTGCAGGAGACTTTCCACCTCCAGAAAGTTACATACAAGAATATAGAGCTCAAAGGAGAAATATTGAGAGTAACGTTGTGCCGTGGGTTCCTGTGCAGGCCTTACTGGCAGATGGCAAACGGTGGCGTCATCTGGAGGAAGTTCAAAATCTCGGGGTAAAATCTGTGTTTACGACATGGAAAGAACTAATCGAAACATAATCAAAACATACAAACTAAACAATGATGTTAAACTTTTAAACTGGTTGGTTGTTTTCTATCAAAAGGCACCGACCAAAGGTTTGAGGTCTGGACAACAAAAGGTTTTTTTTTTACCAGGTTTTAAAGGAAAATCACACAAAAAGCATTAAAATGTGGAAAGAAACATGACTTTTATAGGTTTTTACAAATGAGTTATTATAACCAAGAAATCAAACAAAGTAAAGACCATTATAACTCTTTGACTGAAGTTATATTAAAGCTTATAAATCAGATCTTTCAAGGGGAATAAAAATTAATTACTTTACTAAATATATCAAAAAATAACTGAGAAAAGAGAGGGTTATTTTGTTTTTGACTGACGAGTGGGAAAATGCATGTACATCCCAACGAGGATGGACCACAAAATCACATGTTGTAAAAATGTATCATGAGTGTCAAAGTGGCCTTTATTCACAAGGAGATTCCAACTGTTGGAGAAAGTGTGGCAGCAGAAGGCAAACCACTATCAAGAAATAGCATAGACAATATAATGGTGAAGCTCCATCCAAAGACTGGATTCCTTTTGCCACGGTAAATCAGATCGTCGTGTATTTGATGTACTTTGTTGTACTTTGTTGTTGTTCAGGTACTGGAGAGAGCGGGAAGAGCACCTTCATCAAACAGATGCGCATCATCCACGGGGCGGGGTACTCGGACGAGGACAAACGAGGCTTCACTAAACTGGTCTATCAGAACATCTTCACCTCCATGCAGTCCATGATCCGGGCCACGGAGACGCTCAAGATCCCCTACAAGTACGAGCACAACAAGGTAACTCTAGCATCAAGATCCCCTACAAGTACGAGCACAACAGGGTAACGCTAGCATCAAGATCCCCTACAAGTACGAGCACAACAGGGTAACTCTAGCATCACGATCCCCTACAAGTACGAGCACAACAAGGTAACTCCAGCATCAAGATCCCCTACAAGTACGAGCACAACAAGGTAACTCTAGCATCAAGATCCCCTACAAGTACGAGCACAACAAGGTAACTCTAGCATCAAGATCCCCTACAAGTACGAGCACAACAGGGTAACGCTAGCATCAAGATCCCCTACAAGTACGAGCACAACAGGGTAACTCTAGCATCACGATCCCCTACAAGTACGAGCACAACAAGGTAACTCCAGCATCAAGATCCCCTACAAGTACGAGCACAACAAGGTAACTCTAGCATCAAGATCCCCTACAAGTACGAGCACAACGAGGTAACTCTAGCATCAAGATCCCCTACAAGTACGAGCACAACAGGGTAACGCTAGCATCAAGATCCCCTACAAGTACGAGCACAACAGGGTAACTCTAGCATCACGATCCCCTACAAGTACGAGCACAACAAGGTAACTCTAGCATCAAGATCCCCTACAAGTACGAGCACAACAAGGTAACTCTAGCATCAAGATCCCCTACAAGTACGAGCACAACAAGGTAACTCTAGCATCAAGATCCCCTACAAGTACGAGCACAACAGGGTAACGCTAGCATCACGATCCCCTACAAGTACGAGCACAACAGGGTAACTCTAGCATCAAGATCCCCTACAAGTACGAGCACAACAGGGTAACGCTAGCATCACGATCCCCTACAAGTACGAGCACAACAGGGTAACTCTAGCATCAAGATCCCCTACAAGTACGAGCACAACAAGGTAACTCTAGCATCAAGATCCCCTACAAGTACGAGCACAACAAGGTAACTCTAGCATCAAGATCCCCTACAAGTACGAGCACAACAAGGTAACTCTAGCATCAAGATCCCCTACAAGTACGAGCACAACAGGGTAACGCTAGCATCAAGATCCCCTACAAGTACGAGCACAACAGGGTAACTCTAGCATCAAGATCCCCTACAAGTACGAGCACAACAGGGTAACTCTAGCATCAAGATCCCCTACAAGTACGAGCACAACAGGGTAACTCTAGCATCAAGATCCCCTACAAGTACGAGCACAACAAGGTAACTAGCATCAAGATCCCCTACAAGTACGAGCACAACAAGGTAACTCTAGCATCAAGATCCCCTACAAGTACGAGCACAACAAGGTAACTCTAGCATCAAGATCCCCTACAAGTACGAGCACAACAGGGTAACGCTAGCATCAAGATCCCCTAAAAGTACGAGCACAACAGGGGAACGCTAGCATCAAGATCCCCTACAAGTACGAGCACAACAGGGGAACGCTAGCATCAAGATCCCCTACAAGTACGAGCACAACAGGGTAACGCTAGCATCAAGCATTATTTATGGGTTCAAGAAAAAGAAAAATAGGAAAACAATTTAAAAAGGGGAAAAAAGAAAATTGATTCAAGAAAAAAATAAACTACATTTAAAAAAAATAAAACGGAAAAAAATAAACTGGATTAAAAAAGATAATACATTTAAAAAATTCTTTAAAAAAAGTGTTAAAAGGGGGGGAAAAACAATAAATATAATAAATAAAAAAATGAAAAATTGTTTTAAGAAAAAAAATTTAATAAAATGTATAAGGGGCGGGAAAGAAAATAGATTAAAGAAAAAAGACATTTTCAAAAAGGGAAGAGAAAAAATAAACTACAAACAAAATGGGTTCAAGAAAAAAAAAAAAAATTGGTTCAAGAATTTATTTCTTTTTTTAATTAATAAAGGGGGGAAATGGGTTCAAGAAAAAAAATAAACTACATTTTTACAAAAGAAAATGGGTTCAAGAAATATGGCCAAATCACCGTTTCAACGCTCACAATTAATCAACCGCTTTTATTTAAATCCTTTGCAAACAATAAAAAATGTCTGAGTTTTATTTATCCCTTCTATAAAAGCTTGTAACCGCTGCATGCGACGCTGCTCTTCTAATCCTCACTATCGTGTCTGACAGATGAAGTGCTTTGCCCTTTTGACTCGTGTCATCAGAAGGAAGAGAAGTGAAACCTGTTGAACGCCCTCCAGCCTTTGTGTTCGGGTCACAACGGACAGACGTTTGTGAGTTTAATGTCTGCTCCGACTCGCTCCGCTCTTCTGGACCAAATTAAATCAGATCGCAATCTCTCTCAAATCGACGCCATGGCAAAAGCTGCAGTTCTTTCGTGATTGCAATATCCTCGAAGCGCCACACATCCTGTCTCGGTGGGGTCTGCGTCTGTAATGAAGCCGTTGGCCCTGGAGTTTAGACCTCTGCCGAGTTTAACAGTTCAGATTTCAAGTCTTCTCTCAAACGTTAGCGCTCCGGGATGTGCTCCTTGCAACTTATCGCTCCATAACTGAAGAAACACTACTTTTAGGGGTCTGTGTAGCTTTTTTTCTCTGCGCTACAGTTTAGTTTTTGTAGCATGATCAGATTTGAGCAGTAGAGAGTCAGATAAGTCACTGCTCCATGTGAAGCATGAACGCAGCGGTACGAGTCGGCTCTGTGAGTCGGCTCCGCGCAGGAAAGCGGCCGGTGTGTGACGTCGTGGACCTGCAGTGACGGTGAAAGTGGTGCACGGAGACGCCTCATTCACCGCAGCCAATTCTGCTCTGGCCCAGTCCAGACACCTGCCCTGTCTGCCCTGTCTGCCCTGTCTGCCCTGTCTACCCTGTCTACCCTGTCTACCCTGTCTGACCTGTCTGCACTGTTTCCCCTGTTTCCCCTGTTTCCCCTGTTTCCCCTGTCTGCCCTGTCTACCCTGTCTGGACAAAGCACAAACCAAAGAAAGATGGTCACAATCTGTGAATGAAACTGAAAATAGGGTAATTTAGTCTATTTAAACTCTAATTATTACTGTTATTTCAGGGTAATTATGCGGTCATATAGTTTATCTCCAAAAGGGGGCGCCAGAAAACATTTGAGAAGCTCTGCAGTAAGATGCTCACTGGCGCCATCTAGTAGGATCTGCGATAAATTGAATTTAGATTAGAGACGACTGACTCTCAATACTATTATTTAACTATTGAAGTCAAACAATTATTGCTTTAGCACATTTGTTTAAAAAATAAAATGAATAAAAGTAAATGACCAAATATAATTAAAATATGGGGACAGAACTTCAAAGAGAATATTTGATGAGTGATCAGTAATTGGCTTTATTCTGTTTAATATATTGATTTAATAATGCCGCTTGTTATAAATGTCTTTAATAGTCCAGACGAAAATTAATCATCATTAATTAATCATCAAAATGCATTATTATTTTTTATAATCAACTAGTAACGATTTGTCAATTAATCTCAGCCCTAAAAATCAACTTGTGTCTTTTTAAAGCTGGAAAACTCAACTTTTTCCCCTTTTGTAATTGTTCAATTCTGTTTCGACCCCAGAAAGTTTTAACGTCCTTTTATCTTTTTATTTAAAGTGGACATTAGACACTGGTACAAACCTGTCGCACGTCACTTTAACAATCTGTAAAAGAGTGTTGTTGTTGTTGTTGTTGTTGTTGTTGTTGTCAGGCCAACGCGAACATCGTGCGGGACGTGGACGTGGAGAAAGTCGCCGTGTTGGAGAATCCGTACGTGGACGCCATCAAGAGTTTGTGGAACGACCCGGGGATCCAGGAGAGCTACGACCGGAGGAGGGAGTACCAGCTCTCCGACTCCACCAAATAGTGAGTATACATCCATATACTTCTGATTATACTTCTGATTATACTTCTGATTATACTTCTGATTATACTTCTGATTATGATTATACTTCTGATTATACTTCTGATTATACTTCTGATTATACTTCTGATTATGATTATACTTCTGATTATACTTCTGATTATACTTCTGATTATACTTCTGATTATACTTATGATTATACTTATGATTATATTTATGATTATATTTATGATAATATTTATGATTATATTTATGATCATATTTATGATTATACTTATAATTATACTTATGATTATATTTGTTATTCTGATCTATAAAAAAAACCTGCTCGTTTTCCACTGAATCTCGAACGCTTTTAGTGAACCAAAGCTACGGCAGCGGTCGCCATGGCACCGGCCTGAAGCTCTAATTCTAGACCCTAATACTACCTTAAACACCACACACACAACACACACTCACAACAACACACACACACAACACACACAACACACACACTTAACAACAACACACTTAACAACAACACACTTAACAACACGCACAACAACACACTTAACAACACGCACAACAACACACTTAACAACACGCACAACAACACGCACAACAACACGCACAACAACACGCACAACAACACGCACAACAACACGCACAACAACACGCACAACAACACGCACAACAACACACTTAACAACACGCACAACAATTTGAACATGTTTAGCTTGTATCAGGGACGCAGATATCTTACGTACTGTCCTTTTAAATAAACACGTGTTGGGGCGGGGCACTGGGCGGGGCACTGGGCGGGGCACTTGAGGTCTCGTCCGAACATGTGAATAATACATAGAATAATCACAAATATACATCACGGTCACGATGTGTTTCCGGTGTATCGCGCAGCCCGAGCTGAAGTAGAAGACAGTGTTTGGAGCTGGGATTGCACCTGCGACTCTGACCGCTGAGCCACGATATTGTCCCGCTCGTGGACATGAGTACTGTCCCGCTCGTGGACATGAATATTGTCCCGCTCGTGGACATGAATACTGTCCCGCTCGTGGACATGAATACTGTCCCGCTCATGGACATGAGTATTGTCCCGCTCGTGGACATGAATACTGTCCCGCTCGTGGACATGAGTATTGTCCCGCTCGTGGACATGAATACTGTCCCGCTCGTGGACATGAGTACTGTCCCGCTCGTGGACATGAGTACTGTCCCGCTCGTGGACATGAGTACTGTCCCGCTCGTGGACATGTTTTCCTCACGTTTGTGTCGTCGTTCCGCAGTTATCTGAACGCTCTGGACCGGATCGCGGAGCCGGCGTATCTGCCCACGCAGCAGGACGTCCTGAGGGTCCGAGTCCCCACCACGGGCATCATCGAGTACCCCTTTGACCTGCAGAGCGTCATATTCAGGTCCTGGACACCAACCATCATCTATTGACCTCCTCCAAAGGACACTCTGCCCCCGACACTCTGCCCCCGACACTCTGCCCCCCGACACTCTGCCCCCCGACACTCTGCCCCCGACACTCTGCCCCGCCCTGACTCTGCCCCGCCCTGACTCCGCCCTGACTCCGCCCCTGGTTTTTGCCCTACAGGATGGTGGACGTGGGGGGTCAGAGGTCAGAGAGGAGGAAGTGGATCCACTGCTTTGAGAACGTCACCTCCATCATGTTCCTCGTGGCTCTGAGCGAGTACGACCAGGTGCTGGTGGAGTCCGACAACGAGGTAAATGACACGCCCACATGACACGCCCACATGACGCTCTTACAGCACACTCCCAGAGGACACTCCCACTGGACACTCCCACAGCACACTCCCAGAGGACACTCCCAGAGGACACTCCCACTGGACACTCCCACTGGACACTCCCGCCGGACACTCCCGCCGGACACTCCCGCCGGACACTCCCGCCGGACACTCCCAATGGACACTCCCACAAGACACTCCCACAGGACACGCCCACAGGACACGCCCACAGGACACTCTTTGCTGACCTCTTGTGGCAGACCGACGTTAAAGGTCCCATATCGTGCCGAATCGACTGTTCAGAGCTGTTAACCTTCTAACAGTGCTATTGGTCCTTGTATAGTGTTTTTTGGATTGATTCCTGCAGTTTTTATCAATAGAACAGTCTCTCTCCTTCTCCTCGGACGAGCAGACAAACGGGGGCTGCTCACCAGGATGAGTCAGCCTGGTGAGTGCCGCAGCCCCTCCTCCAGGAAGCGCTCTGCACCCGTAACACGACATGTTTCAGTTCAAACATGTTCTGAAGCCCATGAATATGCATCAGAAGAATCATATTTAGTTCAGCTCTTAGTCCGTCCTGTCGCTACTTCAGGAAATGGAATGACCCGTTTCCTGTTTCCTGTTTCCTGTGTGTGTGTGCAGAACCGCATGGAGGAGAGTAAAGCTCTTTTCAGGACGATCATCACGTACCCGTGGTTCCAGAACTCCTCCGTCATCCTGTTCCTGAACAAGAAGGACCTGCTGGAGGAGAAGATCATGTACTCTCATCTGGTGGACTACTTCCCCGAGTACGACGGTACGCAATGGGCGACATTTGCGCTCCACGAACCATTTGAGAAGCGTTCGATGGTTCATTCCTGTCTTGAATTATTTGTAAATGTCAAAATGGTCAAATCGAGGCGCTTCGTCCAGCTTTTTGCACTTATTTGAACACAAACAAACGTCTAAAGCTACTGCAGATTTAGCGACTCGTTAGCGCTTCATTAGTCTCCAGGAAAAGCCTTATTTAGTCGAATCTCTGAAAATGAGGCGCTTTTTGTTCCTTTGCGCAGAGACGGTCACTGCGACAGCTTAAAGCGCCCCCTACAGGTTTGAAGACGCAATCAACTAAAATGCAGTTAAGATACATGTATTTTAAATGTTAAAATTAAAATGATACAAATGTTATCCTTGAATAACACGTTTTTTAGGTTTATAGTTCAACTTCCTGTTTGTAATTGATGACCTCACACTAGGAAATTACCCAGCAAACACTGGGAAAAACTCATCTAATGTCAATATTTTTTTTTTTTTGACAAATAACAATCTCTGAGAGCGACTTTATTTTGTTGAATTAATGTTTAGAGTCAAAAAAAGTTGTTTCTTTGTGTAAATTCTGCATAAACTTGACTGGAATGAGTGTTCCTGCTGTGATGTCACTTCCTGTCATTTTATACAGGTTTTTCAACGTTTTCTCCACAAACACCTGCTCGATCGGTATTATTATTTATTATCATCAGCAGGTATTTGTGGGGAAAAGTTTTTAGGTTTTTTTTAATTGTTGAAAATGACAGGAAGTGACATCACACCAGGGACACTCATTCCATCCAAATTTTATGCAGAATTTACACAAAGAAACACGTTTTTTGACATTCTAAACATAATTCAACAAAAATGTGCTCTCCTATCGTTTTCTTTGTCAAATAAAAAATATGGCGACATTAAATGATATAATTCTAGTGTGACGTCATCAATTCCAAACAGGAAGTGAAAATATGAACTTTAAAAATGAGCTATTCTGGGATCATTCTTAACCAAACGTTTGGAATGTATAAAATGTAACTGCACGCTGGTTCAATGAGAATCGCCGAAGCCGTTAAAAGCCGCTGTCGTCCCTCACAGGTCCACAGCGAGACGCTCAGGCGGGCCGAGAGTTCATCCTGAAGATGTTTGTGGACCTCAACCCGGACAATGACAAAATCATCTACTCCCACTTCACCTGCGCCACCGACACCGAGAACATCCGCTTCGTGTTCGCCGCCGTCAAAGACACCATCCTGCAGCTCAACCTCAAGGAGTACAACCTGGTCTAAGGCTCCGTTTCCTGGTTCCGCTTTTCCCCCGTCGCGCCCCCCGAGCGAACGCTTCGCCAGTAAACGCGTTCATTTGCCATTCGTCGATCTCTCCCGGGAGCTGTGGGCGGAGCCAGTGAAAGCTTTGACCCGCTCTTTGACTCTTCTCTTTTTGCGGTTGTTTCGTTTTGGGTTCGTTTCTTCGAGGACACACGAGCGGTGGCGGAAACTCGCTCCTCGCCTTTTGTTGTCCCCCCTGTGTCATTTCATCGCAAACATTAAACGGACTTGATTATTGGAAAGTTGATCGATTACCAGGCACAAACTGTGATTTTTAAATTATTTCCTAACGATTTCTTGTCGATTTTCTTTCTGATTTTTGGTACATCTGTCGCGCGGAGCCTCGAAGCGCACGGCCGAGGCGAGAAAACGGTAAAGCTAGCCTGCACAGACCGGCTAGCGCCAACTTTTCGACCGAACGGCAGTGTTTATTTGTTTGTCCGTGCCAGATATTGCTTTTCACTCTGGCAATATGTCCGTAACTTTTACTGCCGACGCCAAAATGTCAAGCTCCACTTTTGCGCTGTTTACGACTTTAAAAGTATTTGAGAGAAAAACGCAGGGCTAGCCGGTCGCACAGGCGGTCGCACAGGCGGTCGCAAAGGCGGACCGTCGAAGCGCCCTGCAGTTGTCCTTTTTAAGTATTTGAGTAAAAGTGTTCCATTCCAATCGCTCGCAGACGTCGCACGTGGACCCTCGCGTCCTTTTCACGACGGCGCTAAACGAAAGGCGTGTCACGTGTGCGTTTTCCGGTCGTTCTTCGTCTGAAACCGTTCCACAGTTTGACTTTGAACTCGTCCCGTTTGAGAGTGACAAAAAGAACGCTCAAATCCCTCGACGAATGCGTTCTCGGTCAACTAAAACGATGTGTCCGAGCCAAGACAGAGATGTCGCGATTATTGTGAGAAGAAATCGATAATTGTGATTTTTCAGGTCACGATAGAATGGTAAGAATTAGAATGACAGATTTAGAACCAAAATTGAGTCTTTTAGTTCAATCTATTGTCCAAATCTGTCTGTTTTTTGTCTTATTTAACTTTATTTTGTCGGATCATTGTTCGATCTCACTCAAAACGAGAAACTTTCAAATCCAAATGAAATCTTTTGTCTCCATCGGTTCAGTTTCTTCCTTCCTTGTTTGTTTGTTTGTTCTTTCCTCTGACCCGGCACACGGCCTGGCGCGTCACCCGCTCGTCTCCATGGCGATACGTTTAACGCCACACTGTGAAACATTCTAAGCGACGGACTCTTTAGCAGAAAGCGCGTCTTTGACTAAAACTCAATCCATTTCTGTTTGTACCAAAGTATAAGACAAATATTTGAACATTTTTCACTTTTTTTGAGCATAAGAAGCCTGTAATTTACATTTAAGAGGCATAGTGCAATTTTGAACGCTATAATCATTGTACAAACATTTATTTATTTATATATATATATATATATATATATATATATATATATATATATATATATATATATATATATATATATATATATATATATATATATATATATATATATATATATATATATATATATATATATATATATATATATATATAAATAGCAGCATCTTGTTGTGTTTGCTTTGTAATCATTACTTTTGGGGCAGATTGAATGTGCAGTATTGAATATGTATCTATGTCATTGTATTGTGTCTAATTCATTTTTGAGAAATGTTATTTCCTGTTTTATTTTCCTTTTTTACTGTTTTTTTCCCTTTTTTTTCACCCACAGATGTTGATTTGACAGCAAAGAGAAACAGTTGTAATCTTGCCAGTGCCGTGTCGAGTTTTATACAAATGTGATAAAGTGAATCCATCGTAAAGTCGTCACTTCTTTAAAACAACCGTTTTTTTTGCAGCTGCCGCACGACTTTAAATCACACTGTGCCACAGGAAAACACAAGTGCAGTTTAACCACTCCATTTTTAAATTCTGTATTTCCTATTAAGTCATCTAAACTAATGAATAGTTCTGGTCCAGGTCCAGGTCTGGGGTTTGAGTGCTTTTAGTGCCAGTTTTGGTCCCGATTCGGTCCTGGATTTGCCCTGATCTATTCCATCTTAAATTCAGGGATTCAGAGTGATTTAGTCCAGGTTTAGTTCTGAGTTTAATCCCAGTTTAGTCTCAGTTTGGAGTCCTGGTTTTAAAGTCATTAAACAAGTTGATTTTTCCACGTGGACTCGAGCCCGTACGGCGCCTCAGAAGGGACAAATCGCAGAGAAAGTCGACCGCGAACGTCCGAACGAAATGAAAAGCAAAACGTGTTCATTGTCTCGTTCTGCAGAGCTCTCCGTGGTCCTGCTTTTCCTCTTTCTTCTCTGGTTCATTCTGGTCAATTTGATTTCACTTAAAGAAATACTGACTTTGAATAAATGCATTTTGAGCTACTTAAACTGTTGTAATTGAATGTAAATATTATAAAATGCAGTGTTTAACGCAGATTTAAGCATTACAACATACATTAATACAGTTTGTTTTTATTTCCTTTTTATATTGATGCTATTGTGAGGACAACCTAAAACCTTAAATATTTAGTATTAAATTGCACATTTTCATCACAGAGTTGTTCCTTTTATGTTTTTATTTTGCTCCTATGATGGTATTGTTGGTTCAGTCTCTTGTTCAGTAAAAACTATTCAAACGTTTATTTAGTCGTTTATTAAGTCGTCGTTTCATTGTGTCATTTTAAGTCCAAGTCGTGTATTTAATATTTGCCTTAGTGAATCATCTTTGCCTCTGAATCCCATTAAAGGCACAGTTTGTGAGCTCTCTGACGCCCTCTGCTGTTTGACGCAGGTACTGACCCAGGCTCTGCTCACGTTTGCACACATCACACTTTGGACTGGACCTGGACCTGGACTAAACCTGGACTGAACCTGGACTGAACCTGGACTGAACCTGGACCTGGACCTGGACCTGGACCTGGACCTGGACCTGGACTGAACCTGAACCCGAACCCGGACTAAACCTGGACCTGAACCTGGACCCGGACTAAACCTGGACCTGAACCTGGACCCGGACTAAACCTGGACCCGGACTAAACCTGGACCTGGACCTGAACCCGGACCTAAACCTGGACTAAGCCTGGACCTAAACTTGGGGGATAATCCGGACTGAGAACCGACAACGACGTAAACTTTTGACTCATATTTTACTTTATTCCGTTGATTTTTTTTCGCAGGAACGTTCCGGACTGAACCCGCGTGATCGCCTTTGTTACTACTTTTGAATACACTTTTAAACCTGGCATTTGACTCCGAACAATCTGGACCAGTCGACGTGAAGTAAAACATTAGCTTTTGAATCTGACAAAACAAACTGAATTTAACCGTTTTATTTCGGGTCAGTTTTAGTGCAGTGCCAAGTCTATTTGAAGAGCACATTTCGTACACGTCGTCGTTCGAATTGCTTCACAGAATAAAGGTAAAATATGCATTAAAATCACTACACAAGCGCATAAAAACATGACAAACTGTTACAAAAGGTCAGAGCTGTTTAGAGCCTGGACGTTGTTTTGCATCTGCAGATTTGAACGGCGAGAATCCGAACGGCATCGCTGTCGTGTCGTGTAAGAAACTAAATCTAACGGAGTCAAAACTGCAAATCCACGTCTGAATTTAAAGTGCATATGACACACGATTATATTTAAGATTTTACACAAATTGTTATTTTGCCTAGATTTTTTGCCCCCAGTTTAAATATTTACCGACATTTCGGATTGTACTTCCTGGTTGGACGTGAGCAGCAGAAGTGACCTATGTAGAGGTCATTCCAACTGTTACCTACCAACCATATCGTTAACAAGAGCCAAAATATCAACCGTATGTAAATTACACAATAGTTTCGATTTGACAAACGATTACGGCCGATATTTGGTTAAATGATGGTTCAAACGGTCAGAAATGTCGCATGTTGATGACATCACAGACCGATTCTGTTTTCGCATTCGGCTCCTGTCGTTTTTCAACATGTATTTTTTCGTCACAAAATGTCCCGACGCCAACGTGAAACTACGATAAATGTTTACATCGAGTTTTATCCCTCCAAACATGAGTCGTGATTAGAAAAACAGCGGAATCTGTCACGTGCACTTTAAGTCATTTTGGGCGTAAAACATTCAGTTCCACAAAACGCACAGTCGTTAAATCAGAACAACGTGCATTATGGGAAATCACGGTTACATAAGAAGAGACGTTAACGGCCTCGTCAGCTCCAAAACAACATCTTTTAATCGCTTCAGTCAAAGTTCCTGTTGAAGTTAAAGAGTCGTGTCATTGTCATCTCCGGATTAATCGTGTAAAATATGTTTTGTATCATAAATCATACTCGTCAACGCGTTTCTGAATTAAACATGGTTCATTTCTAAAGTGATACTGGTCTCGGCGTCTTTTGTATTCGGGAACAGTCAGCGACACGGACGGGAAGACTAATAAATACATTATTTTCACATTTATTTTTTGTACACGTTGTCATTCGAATTGCTTCACAGAATAAAGGTAAAATATAGCCGCAAGCGGCAATGATCGGCCCTCGCCACGCCGCCACCGCCGCAAGAGGAGGCGGTGATAACGCGCCCCAATTGACCTTTTATTACACCTACTGCTGTCGCTGTCGCCTCTTCTGCCCTTTGCTTTACATATGAAGAGAAAGGTTTGCGGCTCCGCCGCACAAAGTCCGCAACTCCGAGAATACAAATTTTGATAACTTTTGATGGTCCTGAAGATGAGTCTCACCACATTTCAGGTTAATTGGGCCAACGCCCTGGGAGGAGTTTGTAAAAGTACTACGTTTGGAAAAACTCCCGAGTCATGCTTAGCAAATTTTGATCCAATATGGCCGACATTTGGTTGGGCGGACGGCGTTGCCGTAATAATATTTTTTACTTCTCTTGTCACCATCTACTTCTGCGCCAAATTTCATGATTCTACGACCAGATTATTTTTGGGCCATTTCCTGTCTCAATGCATTTTTGGTACATTTGGGGGCGCTGACGAGCCAAGTTTTTTAATTTTAGAAAAAGGAGATTTTCAGAGGTGTGCACATTTTTGTGACTTTTTGTCATTGTTACCAATTACATTTTATACATCAAAAATATCTAGAGACATACAATTTTCAAATAAATAAAATAACAAATAGTAAACATGGCTTTTTGGTTGAAGTTTTTGGACATGGTGAGAAAATTTGTTTCAATTTGTTTCATAAGAACAGAGGAAAAAGTGATACTGACGACGAAAATGTACTTATTATTATTATTATTATTATTACAGTCCAGATTTGTGTCATGAAAACCAAAAATGATATCCTGAAAACACATTTCCTGTCTCTTCTTCTTCTTCTTCTTCTTTCTTTCTTTCTTTCTTCATTTATTTTACATCATATGAGAAACACGAGAACAAACATGGCGTCATGAAGAAGTGCAGATAAAACAAAGTGCTAAAAGGCAAAGACATGAAGGGACTTCATATTCAGCTGGAGCCCAGAGAGTCCAGAGAGTCCAGAGAATCCAGAGAGTCCAGAGGGTCCAGAGAGTCCAGAGAGTCCAGAGAGTCCAGAGAATCCAGAGAGTCCAGAGAGTCCAGAGAGTCCAGAGAGTCCAGAGAATCCAGAGGGTCCAGAGAGTCCACAGAGTCCAGAGAGTCCAGAGGGTCCAGAGAGTCCAGAGAGTCCAGAGGGTCCAGAGGGTCCAGAGGGTCCAGAGGGTCCAGAGAGTCCAGAGAATCCAGAGAGTCCAGAGAATCCAGAGAGTCCAGAGGGTCCAGAGAGTCCAGAGAGTCTGGAGAACCCAGAGAGTCCAGAGAGTCCAGAGAATGCAGAGAGTCCAGAGAATCCAGAGAGTCCAGAGGGTCCAGAGGGTCCAGAGAGTCCAGAGAGTCCAGAGGGTCCAGAGAATCCAGAGAATCAAGAGGGTCCAGAGAGTCCAGAGAGTCCAGAGGGTCCAGAGGGTCCAGAGAACCCAGAGAGTCCAGAGAGTCCAGAGAGTCCAATGGGTCCAGAGAGCCCAGAGAGCCCAGAGGGTCCAGAGAATACAGAGAGTCCAGAGAACCCAGAGAGTCCAGAGAGACCAGAGAGTCCAGAGAATCCAGAGAGTCCAGAGAGTCCAGAGGGTCCAGAGAGTCCACAGAGTCCAGAGAATCCAGAGAGTCCAGAGGGTCCAGAGGGTCCAGAGAATCCAGAGAGTCCAGAGAGTCCAGGGAATCCAAAGAGTCCAGAGAGTCCAGAGAATCCAGAGGGTCCAGAGAGTCCAGAGGGTCCAGAAGGTCCAGAGGGTCCAGAGGGTCCAGAGAGTCCAGAGAGTCCAGAGGGTCCAGATAGTCCAGAGAGTCCAGAGAGTCCAGAGAGTCCAGAGAGTTCAGAGAGTCCAGAGAGTCCAGAGAGTCCAGAGAGCCCAGATAATCCAGAGAATCCAGAGAGTCCAGAGAGTCCAGAGAGTCCAGAGAGTCCAAAGGGTCCAGAGAATCCAGAGAGTCCAGAGAACCCAGAGAGTCCAGAGAATCCAGAGAGTCCAGAGAATCCAGAGGGTCCAGAGAGTCCAGAGAGTCCAGAAAATCCAGAGAGTCCAGAGGGTCCAGAGAGTCCAGAGAGTCCGGAGAATCCAGAGAATCCAGAGAGTCCAGAGAATCCAGAGAGTCCAGAGAGTCCAAAGGGTCCAGAGAATCCAGAGAGTCCAGAGAACTCAGAGAACCCAGAGAGTCCAGAGAATCCAGAGAGTCCAGAGAATCCAGAGGGTCCAGAGAGTCCAGAGAACTCAGAGAACTCAGAGAGTCCAGAGAATCCAGAGAGTCCAGAGAATCCAGAGGGTCCAGAGAGTCCAGAGAGTCCAGAAAATCCAGAGAGTCCAGAGGGTCCAGAGAGTCCAGAGAGTCCAGAGAGTCCGGAGAATCCAGAGAATCCAGGGAGTCCAGAGAGTCCAGAGAATCCAGAGAGTCCAGAGAGTCCAGAGGGTCCAGAGAGTCCACAGAGTCCAGAGAGTCCAGAGAAACCGGAGAGTCCAGAGGGTCTAGAGAATCCAGAGAGTCCAGAGAGTCCAGAGAATCCAAAGAGTCCAGAGAGTCCAGAGATTCCAGGGAATCCAGAGGGTCCAGAGAGTCCAGAGGATCCAGAGGGTCCAGAGGGTCCAGAGGGTCCAGAGAGTCCAGAGAGTCCAGAGAATCCAGAGAGTCCAGAGAATCCAGAGAGTCCAGAGGGTCCAGAGAGTCCAGAGAGTCTGGAGAACCCAGAGAGTCCAGAGAGTCCAGAGAATGCAGAGAGTCCAGAGAATGCAGAGAGTCCAGAGAATCCAGAGAGTCCAGAGGGTCCAGAGGGTCCAGAGAATCCAGAGAGTCCAGAGAGTCCAGAGGGTCCAGAGAATCCAGAGAATCAAGAGGGTCCAGAGAGTCCAGAGAGTCCAGAGGGTCCAGAGAACCCAGAGAGTCCAGAGAGTCCAGAGAGTCCAGAGGGTCCAGAGAGTCCAGAGAGTCCAGAGAGTCCAGGGAATCCAAAGAGTCCAGAGAGTCCAGAGAATCCAGAGAATCCAGAGAGTCCAGAGGGTCCAGAAGGTCCAGAGGGTCCAGAGGGTCCAGAGAGTCCAGAGAGTCCAGAGAATCCAGAGAGTCCAGAGAATCCAGAGAATCCAGAGGGTCCAGAGAGTCCAGAGAGTCCAGAGAACCCAGAGTCCAGAGAATCCAGAGAGTCCAGAGAATCCAGAGGGTCCAGAGGTTCCAGAGAGTCCAGAGAATCCAGAGAATCCAGAGAGTCCAGAGAGTCCAGAGAATCCAGAGAGTCCAGAGAATCCAGAGAATCCAGAGAGTCCAGAGAATCCAGAGGGTCCAGTGGGTCCAGAGGGTCCAGAGAATCCAGAGAGTCCAGAGAGTCCAGAGGGTCCAGAGAATCCAGAGAGTCCAGTAAGTCCAGAGAATCCAGAGAGTCCAGAGAATCCAGAGAGTCCAGAGAGTCCAGAGAATCCAGAGAGTCCAGAGAGTCCAGAGAATCCAGAGAGTCCAGAGAGTCCAGAGAGTCCAGAGAATACAGAGAGTCTAGAGAATCCAGAGAGTCCAGAGAGTCCAGAGAATCCAGAGAGTCCAGAGAGTCCAGAGAATCCAGAGAGTCTAGAGAACCCAGAGAGTCCAGAGAATCCAGAGGGTCCAGAGAATCCAGAGAGTCCAGATAGTCCAGAGAATCCAGAGAGTCCAGATAGTCAAGAGGGTCCACAGAGTCCAGAGAGTCCAGAGAAACCAGAGAGTCCAGAGGGTCCAGAGGGTCTAGAGAATCCAGAGAGTCCAGAGAATCCAAAGAGTCCAGAGAGTCCAGAGATTCCAGGGAATCCAGAGGGTCCAGAGAGTCCAGAGAATCCAGAGAGTCCAGAGAATCCGGAGAGTCCAGAGGGTCCAGAGAGTCCAGAGAGTCTGGAGAACCCAGAGAGTCCAGAGAGTCCAGAGAATGCAGAGAGTCCAGAGAATCCAGAGAGTCCAGAGGGTCCAGAGGGTCCAGAGAATCCAGAGAGTCCAGAGAGTCCAGAGGGTCCAGAGAATCCAGAGAATCAAGAGGGTCCAGAGAGTCCAGAGAGTCCAGAGGGTCCAGAGAATCCAGAGGGTCCAGAGAGTCCAGAGAATCCAGAGAGTCCAGAGAGTCCAGAAAATCCAGAGAGTCCAGAGGGTCCAGAAAGTCCAGAGAGTCCGGAGAATCCAGAGAATCCAGAGAGTCCAGAGAGTCCAGATAATCCAGAGAGTCCAGAGAGTCCAGAGGGTCCAGAGAGTCCAGAGAGTCCAGAGAAACCAGAGAGTCCAGAGAATCCAGAGAGTCCAGAGGGTCCAGAGGGTCCAGAGAGTCCAGAGAGTCCAGAGGGTCCAGAGAATCCAGAGAATCAAGAGGGTCCAGAGAGTCCAGAGAGTCCAGAGGGTCCAGAGGGTCCAGAGAACCCAGAGAGTCCAGAGAGTCCAGAGAGTCCAATGGGTCCAGAGAGCCCAGAGAGCCCAGAGGGTCCAGAGAATACAGAGAGTCCAGAGAACCCAGAGAGTCCAGAGAGACCAGAGAGTCCAGAGAATCCAGAGAGTCCAGAGAGTCCAGAGGGTCCAGAGAGTCCACAGAGTCCAGAGAATCCAGAGAGTCCAGAGGGTCCAGAGGGTCCAGAGAATCCAGAGAGTCCAGAGAGTCCAGGGAATCCAAAGAGTCCAGAGAGTCCAGAGAATCCAGAGGGTCCAGAGAGTCCAGAGGGTCCAGAAGGTCCAGAGGGTCCAGAGGGTCCAGAGAATCCAGAGAGTCCAGAGAGTCCAGAGAATCCAGAGAGTCCAGAGGGTCCAGAGGGTCCAGAGAGTCCAGAGAGTCCAGAGAGTCCAGAGAGTTCAGAGAGTGCAGAGAGTCCAGAGAGTCCAGAGAGCCCAGATAATCCAGAGAATCCAGAGAATCCAGAGAGTCCAGAGAGTCCAGAGAGTCCAAAGGGTCCAGAGAATCCAGAGAGTCCAGAGAACCCAGAGAGTCCAGAGAATCCAGAGAGTCCAGAGAATCCAGAGGGTCCAGAGAGTCCAGAGAACTCAGAGAACTCAGAGAGTCCAGAGAGTCCAGAGAATCCAGGAGTCCAGAGAATCCAGAGGGTCCAGAGAGTCCAGAGAGTCCAAAAAATCCAGAGAGTCCAGAGGGTCCAGAGAGTCCAGAGAGTCCAGAGAGTCCGGTGAATCCAGAGAATCCAGAGAGTCCAGAGAGTCCAGAGAATCCAGAGAGTCCAGAGAGTCTAAAGGGTCCAGAGAATCCAGAGAGTCCAGAGAACTCAGAGAACCCAGAGAGTCCAGAGAATCCAGAGAGTCCAGAGAATCCAGAGGGTCCAGAGAGTCCAGAGAACTCAGAGAACTCAGAGAGTCCAGAAAATCCAGAGAGTCCAGAGAGTCCGGAGAATCCAGAGAATCCAGGGAGTCCAGAGAGTCCAGAGAATCCAGAGAGTCCAGAGAGTCCAGAGGGTCCAGAGAGTCCACAGAGTCCAGAGAGTCCAGAGAAACCAGAGAGTCCAGAGGGTCTAGAGAATCCAGAGAGTCCAGAGAGTCCAGAGAATCCAAAGAGTCCAGAGAGTCCAGAGATTCCAGGGAATCCAGAGGGTCCAGAGAGTCCAGAGGGTCCAGAGGGTCCAGAGAGTCCAGAGGGTCCAGAGAGTCCAGAGAATCCAGAGAGTCCAGAGAATCCAGAGAGTCCAGAGGGTCCAGAGAATCCAGAGAATCAAGAGGGTCCAGAGAGTCCAGAGAGTCCAGAGGGTCCAGAGAACCCAGAGAGTCCAGAGAGTCCAGAGAGTCCAATGGGTCCAGAGAGCCCAGAGAGCCCAGAGGGTCCAGAGAATACAGAGAGTCCAGAGAACCCAGAGAGTCCAGAGAGACCAGAGAGTCCAGAGAATCCAGAGAGTCCAGAGAGTCCAGAGAGTCCACAGAGTCCAGAGAGTCCAGAGAATCCAGAGAGTCCAGAGGGTCCAGAGGGTCCAGAGAATCCAGAGAGTCCAGAGAGTCCAGAGAGTCCAGGGAATCCAAAGAGTCCAGAGAGTCCAGAGAATCCAGAGAGTCCAGAGGGTCCAGAAGGTCCAGAGGGTCCAGAGGGTCCAGAGAGTCCAGAGAGTCCAGAGAATCCAGAGAGTCCAGAGAATCCAGAGGGTCCAGAGAGTCCAGAGAGTCCAGAGAACCCAGAGTCCAGAGAATCCAGAGAGTCCAGAGAATCCAGAGGGTCCAGAGGTTCCAGAGAGTCCAGAGAGTCCAGAGAATCCAGAGAGTCCAGAGAATCCAGAGAATCCAGAGAGTCCAGAGAGTCCAGAGAATCCAGAGGGTCCAGTGGGTCCAGAGGGTCCAGAAAATCCAGAGAGTCCAGAGAGTCCAGAGGGTCCAGAGAATCCAGAGAATCAAGAGGGTCCAGAGAGTCCAGAGAGTCCAGAGGGTCCAGAGAACCCAGAGAGTCCAGAGAGTCCAATGGGTCCAGAGAGCCCAGAGAGCCCAGAGGGTCCAGAGAATACAGAGAGTCCAGAGAACCCAGAGAGTCCAGAGAGACCAGAGAGTCCAGAGAATCCAGAGAGTCCAGAGGGTCCAGAGAGTCCACAGAGTCCAGAGAGTCCAGAGAATCCAGAGAGTACAGAGGGTCCAGAGGGTCCAGAGAATCCAGAGAGTCCAGAGAGTCCAGAGAGTCCAGGGAATCCAAAGAGTCCAGAGAGTCCAGAGAATCCAGAGAGTCCAGAGGGTCCAGAAGGTCCAGAGGGTCCAGAGGGTCCAGAGAGTCCAGAGAGTCCAGAGAATCCAGGGAGTCCAGAGAATCCAGAGAATCCAGAGGGTCCAGAGAGTCCAGAGAATCCAGAGAGTCCAGAGAGTCCAGAGAATCCAGAGAGTCCAGAGAGTCCAGAGAATCCAGAGAATCCAGAGAGTCCAGAGAGTCCAGAGAATCCAGAGAGTCTAGAGAACCCAGAGAGTCCAGAGAATCCAGAGGGTCCAGAGAATCCAGAGAGTCCAGATAGTCCAGAGAATCCAGAGAGTCCAAATAGTCAAGAGGGTCCACAGAGTCCAGAGAGTCCAGAGAAACCAGAGAGTCCAGAGGGTCCAGAGGGTCTAGAGAATCCAGAGAGTCCAGAGAGTCCAGAGAATCCAAAGAGTCCAGAGAGTCCAGAGATTCCAGGGAATCCAGAGGGTCCAGAGAGTCCAGAGGGTCCAGAGGGTCCAGAGGGTCCAGAGGGTCCAGAGAGTCCAGAGAATCCAGAGAGTCCAGAGAATCCAGAGAGTCCAGAGGGTCCAGAGAGTCCAGAGAGTCTGGAGAACCCAGAGAGTCCAGAGAATGCAGAGAGTCCAGAGAATCCAGAGAGTTCAGAGGGTCCAGAGGGTCCAGAGAATCCAGAGAGTCCAGAGAGTCCAGAGGGTCCAGAGAATCCAGAGAATCAAGAGGGTCCAGAGAGTCCAGAGGGTCCAGAGAACCCAGAGAGTCCAGAGAGTCCAATGGGTCCAGAGAGCCCAGAGAGCCCAGAGGGTCCAGAGAATACAGAGAGTCCAGAGAACCCAGAGAGTCCAGAGAGACCAGAGAGTCCAGAAAATCCAGAGAGTCCAGAGGGTCCAGAGAGTCCACAGAGTCCAGAGAGTCCAGAGAATCCAGAGAGTCCAGAGGGTCCAGAGGGTCCAGAGAATCCAGAGAGTCCAGAGAGTCCAGAGAGTCCAGGGAATCCAAAGAGTCCAGAGAGTCCAGAGAATCCAGAGAGTCCAGAGGGTCCAGAAGGTCCAGAGGGTCCAGAGGGTCCAGAGAGTCCAGAGAGTCCAGAGAATCCAGAGAGTCCAGAGAATCCAGAGAATCCAGAGGGTCCAGAGAGTCCAGAGAGTCCAGAGAACCCAGAGTCCAGAGAATCCAGAGAGTCCAGAGAATCCAGAGGGTCCAGAGGTTCCAGAGAGTCCAGAGAATCCAGAGAATCCAGAGAGTCCAGAGAGTCCAGAGAATCCAGAGAGTCCAGAGAATCCAGAGAATCCAGAGAGTCCAGAGAGTCCAGAGAATCCAGAGGGTCCAGTGGGTCCAGAGGGTCCAGAGAATCCAGAGAGTCCAGAGAGTCCAGAGGGTCCAGAGAATCCAGAGAGTCCAGAAAGTCCAGAGAATCCAGAGAGTCCAGAGAATCCAGAGAGTCCAGAGAGTCCAGAGAATCCAGAGAGTCCAGAGAGTCCAGAGAATCCAGAGAGTCCAGAGAGTCCAGAGAATACAGAGAGTCTAGAGAATCCAGAGAGTCCAGAGAGTCCAGAGAATCCAGAGAGTCCAGAGAGTCCAGAGAATCCAGAGAGTCTAGAGAACCCAGAGAGTCCAGAGAATCCAGAGGGTCCAGAGAATCCAGAGAGTCCAGATAGTCCAGAGAATCCAGAGAGTCCAGATAGTCAAGAGGGTCCAGTGAATCCAGAGAGTCCAGAGAATCCAGAGAGTCCAGAGAATCCAGAGAGTCCAGAGGGTCCAGAGAATCCAGAGAGTCCAGATAGTCCAGAGAATCCAGAGAGTCCAGAGTGTCCAGAGAATCCAGAGAGTCCAGAGAATCCAAAGAGTCCAGAGAGTCCAGAGATTCCAGGGAATCCAGAGGGTCCAGAGAGTCCAGAGGGTCCAGAGGGTCCAGAGGGCCCAGAGGGTCCAGAGGGTCCAGAGAGTCCAGAGAATCCAGAGAGTCCAGAGAATCCAGAGAGTCCAGAGGGTCCAGAGAGTCCAGAGAGTCCGGAGAACCCAGAGAGTCCAGAGAGTCCAGAGAATGCAGAGAGTCCAGAGAATCCAGAGAGTCCAGAGGGTCCAGAGGGTCCAGAGAGTCCAGAGAGTCCAGAGGGTCCAGAGAATCCAGAGAATCAAGAGGGTCCAGAGAGTCCAGAGAGTCCAGAGGGTCCAGAGGGTCCAGAGAACCCAGAGAGTCCAGAGAGTCCAGAGAGTCCAATGGGTCCAGAGAGCCCAGAGAGCCCAGAGGGTCCAGAGAATACAGAGAGTCCAGAGAACCCAGAGAATCCAGAGAGTCCAGAGAGTCCAGAGGGTCCAGAGAGTCCACAGAGTCCAGAGAATCCAGAGAGTCCAGAGGGTCCAGAGGGTCCAGAGAATCCAGAGAGTCCAGAGAGTCCAGGGAATCCAAAGAGTCCAGAGAGTCCAGAGAATCCAGAGGGTCCAGAGAGTCCAGAGGGTCCAGAAGGTCCAGAGGGTCCAGAGGGTCCAGAGAGTCCAGATAGTCCAGAGAGTCCAGAGAATCCAGAGAGTCCAGAGGGTCCAGAGGGTCCAGAGAGTCCAGAGAGTCCAGAGAGTCCAGAGAGTTCAGAGAGTCCAGAGAGTCGAGAGAGTCCAGAGAGCCCAGATAATCCAGAGAATCCAGAGAATCCAGAGAGTCCAGAGAGTCCAAAGGGTCCAGAGAATCCAGAGAGTCCAGAGAACTCAGAGAAACCAGAGAGTCCAGAGAATCCAGAGAGTCCAGAGAATCCAGAGGGTCCAGAGAGTCCAGAGAGTCCAGAAAATCCAGAGAGTCCAGAGGGTCCAGAGAGTCCAGAGAGTCCAGAGAGTCCGGAGAATCCAGAGAATCCAGAGAGTCCAGAGAGTCCAGAGAATCCAGAGAGTCCAGAGAGTCCAGAGGGTCCAGAGAGTCCACAGAGTCCAGAGAGTCCAGAGAAACCAGAGAGTCCAGAGGGTCCAGAGGGTATAGAGAATCCAGAGAGTCCAGAGAGTCCAGAGAATCCAAAGAGTCCAGAGAGTCCAGAGATTCCAGGGAATCCAGAGGGTCCAGAGAGTCCAGAGGGTCCAGAGGGTCCAGAGGGTCCAGAGGGTCCAGAGAGTCCAGAGAATCCAGAGAGTCCAGAGAATCCAGAGAGTCCAGAGAGTCTGGAGAACCCAGAGAGTCCAGAGAGTCCAGAGAATGCAGAGAGTCCAGAGAATCCAGAGAGTCCAGAGGGTCCAGAGGGTCCAGAGAATCCAGAGAGTCCAGAGAGTCCAGAGGGTCCAGAGAATCCAGAGAATCAAGAGGGTCCAGAGAGTCCAGAGAGTCCAGAGGGTCCAGAGAACCCAGAGAGTCCAGAGAGTCCAGAGAGTCCAATGGGTCCAGAGAGCCCAGAGAGCCCAGAGGGTCCAGAGAATACAGAGAGTCCAGAGAACCCAGAGAGTCCAGAGAGACCAGAGAGTCCAGAGAATCCAGAGAGTCCAGAGAGTCCAGAGGGTCCAGAGAGTCCACAGAGTCCAGAGAGTCCAGAGAATCCAGAGAGTCCAGAGGGTCCAGAGGGTCCAGAGAATCCAGAGAGTCCAGAGAGTCCAGGGAATCCAAAGAGTCCAGAGAGTCCAGAGAATCCAGAGAGTCCAGAGGGTCCAGAAGGTCCAGAGGGTCCAGAGGGTCCAGAGAGTCCAGAGAGTCCAGAGAATCCAGAGAGTCCAGAGAATCCAGAGAATCCAGAGGGTCCAGAGAGTCCAGAGAGTCCAGAGAACCCAGAGTCCAGAGAATCCAGAGAGTCCAGAGAATCCAGAGGGTCCAGAGAGTCCAGAGAATCCAGAGAATCCAGAGAGTCTAGAGAATCCAGAGAGTCCAGAGAGTCCAGAGAATCCAGAGAGTCCAGAGAGTCCAAAGAATCCAGAGAGTCTAGAGAACCCAGAGAGTCCAGAGAATCCAGAGGGTCCAGAGAATCCAGAGAGTCCAGATAGTCCAGAGAATCCAGAGAGTCCAGATAGTCAAGAGGGTCCAGTGAATCCAGAGAGTCCAGAGAATCCAGAGAGTCCAGAGAGTCCAGAGAATCCAGAGAGTCCAGAGGGTCCAGAGAATCCAGAGAGTCCAGATAGTCCAGAGAATCCAGAGAGTCCAGAGAGTCCAGAGAATCCAGAGAGTCCAGAGGGTCCAGAGAATCCAGAGAATCCAGAGAGTCCAGAGATTCCAGAGAATCCAGAGGGTCCAGAGAGTCCAGAGAGTCCAGAGGGTCCAGAGAATCCAGAGGGTCCAGAGGGTCCAGAGAACCCAGAGCGTCCAGAGAGTCCAGAGAGTCCAAGGTGTCCAGAGAGCCCAGAGAGCCCAGAGGGTCCAGAGAATACAGAGAGTCCAGAGAACCCAGAGAGTCCAGAGAGTCCAGAGAGTCCAGAGAGTCCAATGGGTCCAGAGAGCCCAGAGAGCCCAGAGGCTCCAGAGAATACAGAGAGTCCAGAGAGCCCAGAGAGTCCAGAGAGACCAGAGAGTCCAGAGAACCCAGAGAGTCCAGAGAGACCAGAGAGTCCAGAGAATCCAGAGAGTCCAGAGGGTCCAGAGAGTCCACAGAGTCCAGAGAGTCCAGAGAATCCAGAGAGTCCAGAGGGTCCAGAGGGTCCAGAGAATCCAGAGAATCCAAAGAGTCCAGAGAGTCCAGAGATTCCAGGGAATCCAGAGGGTCCAGAGAGTCCAGAGAGTCCAGAGAATCCAGAGAATCCAGAGGGTCCAGAGAGTCCAGAGAGTCCAGAGAACCCAGAGTCCAGAGAATCCAGAGAGTCCAGAGAATCCAGAGGGTCCAGAGGTTCCAGAGAGTCCAGAGAATCCAGAGAATCCAGAGAGTCCAGAGAGTCCAGAGAATCCAGAGAGTCCAGAGAATCCAGAGAATCCAGAGAATCCAGAGAGTCCAGAGAGTCCAGAGAATCCAGAGGGTCCAGTGGGTCCAGAGGGTCCAGAGAATCCAGAGAGTCCAGAGAGTCCAGAGGGTCCAGAGAATCCAGAGAGTCCAGAAAGTCCAGAGAATCCAGAGAGTCCAGAGAATCCAGAGAGTCCAGAGAGTCCAGAGAGTCCAGAGAGTCCAGAGAGTCCAGAGAATCCAGAGAGTCCAGAGAGTCCAGAGAATACAGAGAGTCTAGAGAATCCAGAGAGTCCAGAGAGTCCAGAGAATCCAGAGAGTCCAGAGAGTCCAGAGAATCCAGAGAGTCTAGAGAACCCAGAGAGTCCAGAGAATCCAGAGGGTCCAGAGAATCCAGAGAGTCCAGATAGTCCAGAGAATCCAGAGAGTCCAGATAGTCAAGAGGGTCCAGTGAATCCAGAGAGTCCAGAGAATCCAGAGAGTCCAGAGAGTCCAGAGAATCCAGAGAGTCCAGAGGGTCCAGAGAATCCAGAGAGTCCAGATAGTCCAGAGAATCCAGAGAGTCCAGAGTGTCCAGAGAATCCAGAGAGTCCAGAGAATCCAAAGAGTCCAGAGAGTCCAGAGATTCCAGGGAATCCAGAGGGTCCAGAGAGTCCAGAGGGTCCAGAGGGTCCAGAGGGCCCAGAGGGTCCAGAGGGTCCAGAGAGTCCAGAGAATCCAGAGAGTCCAGAGGGTCCAGAGAGTCCAGAGAGTCCGGAGAACCCAGAGAGTCCAGAGAGTCCAGAGAATGCAGAGAGTCCAGAGAATCCAGAGAGTCCAGAGGGTCCAGAGGGTCCAGAGAGTCCAGAGAGTCCAGAGGGTCCAGAGAATCCAGAGAATCAAGAGGGTCCAGAGAGTCCAGAGAGTCCAGAGGGTCCAGAGGGTCCAGAGAACCCAGAGAGTCCAGAGAGTCCAGAGAGTCCAATGGGTCCAGAGAGCCCAGAGAGCCCAGAGGGTCCAGAGAATACAGAGAGTCCAGAGAACCCAGAGAATCCAGAGAGTCCAGAGAGTCCAGAGGGTCCAGAGAGTCCACAGAGTCCAGAGAATCCAGAGAGTCCAGAGGGTCCAGAGGGTCCAGAGAATCCAGAGAGTCCAGAGAGTCCAGGGAATCCAAAGAGTCCAGAGAGTCCAGAGAATCCAGAGGGTCCAGAGAGTCCAGAGGGTCCAGAAGGTCCAGAGGGTCCAGAGGGTCCAGAGAGTCCAGATAGTCCAGAGAGTCCAGAGAATCCAGAGAGTCCAGAGGGTCCAGAGGGTCCAGAGAGTCCAGAGAGTCCAGAGAGTCCAGAGAGTTCAGAGAGTCCAGAGAGTCCAGAGAGTCCAGAGAGCCCAGATAATCCAGAGAATCCAGAGAATCCAGAGAGTCCAGAGAGTCCAGAGAGTCCAAAGGGTCCAGAGAATCCAGAGAGTCCAGAGAACTCAGAGAAACCAGAGAGTCCAGAGAATCCAGAGAGTCCAGAGAATCCAGAGGGTCCAGAGAGTCCAGAGAGTCCAGAAAATCCAGAGAGTCCAGAGGGTCCAGAGAGTCCAGAGAGTCCAGAGAGTCCGGAGAATCCAAAGAGTCCAGAGAGTCCAGAGAATCCAGAGAGTCCAGAGGGTCCAGAAGGTCCAGAGGGTCCAGAGGGTCCAGAGAGTCCAGAGAATCCAGAGAGTCCAGAGAATCCAGAGAATCCAGAGGGTCCAGAGAGTCCAGAGAGTCCAGAGAACCCAGAGTCCAGAGAATCCAGAGAGTCCAGAGAATCCAGAGGGTCCAGAGAGTCCAGAGAATCCAGAGAATCCAGAGAGTCTAGAGAATCCAGAGAGTCCAGAGAATCCAGAGAGTCCAGAGAGTCCAAAGAATCCAGAGAGTCTAGAGAACCCAGAGAGTCCAGAGAATCCAGAGGGTCCAGAGAATCCAGAGAGTCCAGATAGTCCAGAGAATCCAGAGAGTCCAGATAGTCAAGAGGGTCCAGTGAATCCAGAGAGTCCAGAGAATCCAGAGAGTCCAGAGAGTCCAGAGAATCCAGAGAGTCCAGAGGGTCCAGAGAATCCAGAGAGTCCAGATAGTCCAGAGAATCCAGAGAGTCCAGAGAGTCCAGAGAATCCAGAGAGTCCAGAGGGTCCAGAGAATCCAGAGAATCCAGAGAGTCCAGAGATTCCAGAGAATCCAGAGGGTCCAGAGAGTCCAGAGAGTCCAGAGGGTCCAGAGAATCCAGAGGGTCCAGAGGGTCCAGAGAACCCAGAGCGTCCAGAGAGTCCAGAGAGTCCAAGGTGTCCAGAGAGCCCAGAGAGCCCAGAGGGTCCAGAGAATACAGAGAGTCCAGAGAACCCAGAGAGTCCAGAGAGTCCAGAGAGTCCAGAGAGTCCAGAGAGTCCAATGGGTCCAGAGAGCCCAGAGAGCCCAGAGGCTCCAGAGAATACAGAGAGTCCAGAGAGCCCAGAGAGTCCAGAGAGACCAGAGAGTCCAGAGAACCCAGAGAGTCCAGAGAGACCAGAGAGTCCAGAGAATCCAGAGAGTCCAGAGGGTCCAGAGAGTCCACAGAGTCCAGAGAGTCCAGAGAATCCAGAGAGTCCAGAGGGTCCAGAGGGTCCAGAGAATCCAGAGAGTCCAGAGAGTCCAGAGAGTCCAGGGAATCCAAAGAGTCCAGAGAGTCCAGAGAATCCAGAGAGTCCAGAGGGTCCAGAAGGTCCAGAGGGTCCAGAGGGTCCAGAGAGTCCAGAGAATCCAGAGAGTCCAGAGAATCCAGAGAATCCAGAGGGTCCAGAGAGTCCAGAGAGTCCAGAGAACCCAGAGTCCAGAGAATCCAGAGAGTCCAGAGAATCCAGAGGGTCCAGAGGTTCCAGAGAGTCCAGAGAATCCAGAGAATCCAGAGAGTCCAGAGAGTCCAGAGAATCCAGAGAGTCCAGAGAATCCAGAGAATCCAGAGAGTCCAGAGAGTCCAGAGAATCCAGAGGGTCCAGTGGGTCCAGAGGGTCCAGAGAATCCAGAGAGTCCAGAGAGTCCAGAGGGTCCAGAGAATCCAGAGAGTCCAGAAAGTCCAGAGAATCCAGAGAGTCCAGAGAATCCAGAGAGTCCAGAGAGTCCAGAGAATCCAGAGAGTCCAGAGAGTCCAGAGAATCCAGAGAGTCCAGAGAGTCCAGAGAATACAGAGAGTCTAGAGAATCCAGAGAGTCCAGAGAGTCCAGAGAATCCAGAGAGTCCAGAGAGTCCAGAGAATCCAGAGAGTCTAGAGAACCCAGAGAGTCCAGAGAATCCAGAGGGTCCAGAGAATCCAGAGAGTCCAGAGAGTCCAGAGAGTCCAGAGAGTCCAGAGAGTCCAATGGGTCCAGAGAGCCCAGAGAGCCCAGAGGCTCCAGAGAATACAGAGAGTCCAGAGAGCCCAGAGAGTCCAGAGAGACCAGAGAGTCCAGAGAACCCAGAGAGTCCAGAGAGACCAGAGAGTCCAGAGAATCCAGAGAGTCCAGAGGGTCCAGAGAGTCCACAGAGTCCAGAGAGTCCAGAGAATCCAGAGAGTCCAGAGGGTCCAGAGGGTCCAGAGAATCCAGAGAATCCAAAGAGTCCAGAGAGTCCAGAGATTCCAGGGAATCCAGAGGGTCCAGAGAGTCCAGAGAGTCCAGAGAATCCAGAGAATCCAGAGGGTCCAGAGAGTCCAGAGAGTCCAGAGAACCCAGAGTCCAGAGAATCCAGAGAGTCCAGAGAATCCAGAGGGTCCAGAGGTTCCAGAGAGTCCAGAGAATCCAGAGAATCCAGAGAGTCCAGAGAGTCCAGAGAATCCAGAGAGTCCAGAGAATCCAGAGAATCCAGAGAATCCAGAGAGTCCAGAGAGTCCAGAGAATCCAGAGGGTCCAGTGGGTCCAGAGGGTCCAGAGAATCCAGAGAGTCCAGAGAGTCCAGAGGGTCCAGAGAATCCAGAGAGTCCAGAAAGTCCAGAGAATCCAGAGAGTCCAGAGAATCCAGAGAGTCCAGAGAGTCCAGAGAGTCCAGAGAGTCCAGAGAATCCAGAGAGTCCAGAGAGTCCAGAGAATACAGAGAGTCTAGAGAATCCAGAGAGTCCAGAGAGTCCAGAGAATCCAGAGAGTCCAGAGAGTCCAGAGAATCCAGAGAGTCTAGAGAACCCAGAGAGTCCAGAGAATCCAGAGGGTCCAGAGAATCCAGAGAGTCCAGATAGTCCAGAGAATCCAGAGAGTCCAGATAGTCAAGAGGGTCCAGTGAATCCAGAGAGTCCAGAGAATCCAGAGAGTCCAGAGAGTCCAGAGAATCCAGAGTCCAGAGGGTCCAGAGAATCCAGAGAGTCCAGATAGTCCAGAGAATCCAGAGAGTCCAGAGTGTCCAGAGAATCCAGAGAGTCCAGAGAATCCAAAGAGTCCAGAGAGTCCAGAGATTCCAGGGAATCCAGAGGGTCCAGAGAGTCCAGAGGGTCCAGAGGGTCCAGAGGGCCCAGAGGGTCCAGAGGGTCCAGAGAGTCCAGAGAATCCAGAGAGTCCAGAGAATCCAGAGAGTCCAGAGGGTCCAGAGAGTCCAGAGAGTCCGGAGAACCCAGAGAGTCCAGAGAGTCCAGAGAATGCAGAGAGTCCAGAGAATCCAGAGAGTCCAGAGGGTCCAGAGGGTCCAGAGGGTCTAGAGAATCCAGAGAGTCCAGAGAGTCCAGAGAATCCAAAGAGTCCAGAGAGTCCAGAGATTCCAGGGAATCCAGAGGGTCCAGAGAGTCCAGAGGGTCCAGAGGGTCCAGAGGGTCCAGAGGGTCCAGAGAGTCCAGAGAATCCAGAGAGTCCAGAGAATCCAGAGAGTCCAGAGAGTCTGGAGAACCCAGAGAGTCCAGAGAGTCCAGAGAATGCAGAGAGTCCAGAGAATCCAGAGAGTCCAGAGGGTCCAGAGGGTCCAGAGAATCCAGAGAGTCCAGAGAGTCCAGAGGGTCCAGCGAATCCAGAGAATCAAGAGGGTCCAGAGAGTCCAGAGAGTCCAGAGGGTCCAGAGAACCCAGAGAGTCCAGAGAGTCCAGAGAGTCCAATGGGTCCAGAGAGCCCAGAGAGCCCAGAGGGTCCAGAGAATACAGAGAGTCCAGAGAACCCAGAGAGTCCAGAGAGACCAGAGAGTCCAGAGAATCCAGAGAGTCCAGAGAGTCCAGAATGTCCAGAGAGTCCACAGAGTCCAGAGAGTCCAGAGAATCCAGAGAGTCCAGAGGGTCCAGAGGGTCCAGAGAATCCAGAGAGTCCAGAGAGTCCAGGGAATCCAAAGAGTCCAGAGAGTCCAGAGAATCCAGAGAGTCCAGAGGGTCCAGAAGGTCCAGAGGGTCCAGAAGGTCCAGAGAGTCCAGAGAATCCAGAGAGTCCAGAGAATCCAGAGAATCCAGAGGGTCCAGGGAGTCCAGAGAGTCCAGAGAACCCAGAGTCCAGAGAATCCAGAGAGTCCAGAGAATCCAGAGGGTCCAGAGAGTCCAGAGAATCCAGAGAATCCAGAGAGTCCAGAGAGTCCAGAGAATCCAGAGAGTCCAGAGAATCCAGAGAATCCAGAGAGTCCAGAGAGTCCAGAGAATCCAGAGGGTCCAGTGGGTCCAGAGGGTCCAGAGAATCCAGAGAGTCCAGAGAGTCCAGAGGGTCCAGAGAATCCAGGGAGTCCAGAAAGTCCAGAGAATCCAGAGAGTCCAGAGAATCCAGAGAGTCCAGAGAGTCCAGAGAATCCAGAGAGTCCAGAGAGTCCAGAGAATCCAGAGAGTCCAGAGAGTCCAGAGAGTCCAGAGAATCCAGAGAGTCCAGAGGGTCCAGAGAATCCAGAGAATCCAGAGAGTCCAGAGATTCCAGAGAATCCAGAGGGTCCAGAGAGTCCAGAGAGTCCAGAGGGTCCAGAGAATCCAGAGGGTCCAGAGGGTCCAGAGAACCCAGAGCGTCCAGAGAGTCCAGAGAGTCCAAGGTGTCCAGAGAGCCCAGAGAGCCCAGAGGGTCCAGAGAATACAGAGAGTCCAGAGAACCCAGAGAGTCCAGAGAGTCCAGAGAGTCCAGAGAGTCCAATGGGTCCAGAGAGCCCAGAGAGCCCAGAGGCTCCAGAGAATACAGAGAGTCCAGAGAGCCCAGAGAGTCCAGAGAGACCAGAGAGTCCAGAGAACCCAGAGAGTCCAGAGAGACCAGAGAGTCCAGAGAATCCAGAGAGTCCAGAGGGTCCAGAGAGTCCACAGAGTCCAGAGAGTCCAGAGAATCCAGAGAGTCCAGAGGGTCCAGAGGGTCCAGAGAATCCAGAGAGTCCAGAGAGTCCAGAGAGTCCAGGGAATCCAAAGAGTCCAGAGAGTCCAGAGAATCCAGAGAGTCCAGAGGGTCCAGAAGGTCCAGAGGGTCCAGAGGGTCCAGAGAGTCCAGAGAATCCAGAGAGTCCAGAGAATCCAGAGAATCCAGAGGGTCCAGAGAGTCCAGAGAGTCCAGAGAACCCAGAGTCCAGAGAATCCAGAGAGTCCAGAGAATCCAGAGGGTCCAGAGGTTCCAGAGAGTCCAGAGAATCCAGAGAATCCAGAGAGTCCAGAGAGTCCAGAGAATCCAGAGAATCCAGAGAATCCAGAGAGTCCAGAGAGTCCAGAGAATCCAGAGGGTCCAGTGGGTCCAGAGGGTCCAGAGAATCCAGAGAGTCCAGAGAGTCCAGAGGGTCCAGAGAATCCAGAGAGTCCAGAAAGTCCAGAGAATCCAGAGAGTCCAGAGAATCCAGAGAGTCCAGAGAGTCCAGAGAATCCAGAGAGTCCAGAGAGTCCAGAGAATCCAGAGAGTCCAGAGAGTCCAGAGAATACAGAGAGTCTAGAGAATCCAGAGAGTCCAGAGAGTCCAGAGAATCCAGAGAGTCCAGAGAGTCCAGAGAATCCAGAGAGTCTAGAGAACCCAGAGAGTCCAGAGAATCCAGAGGGTCCAGAGAATCCAGAGAGTCCAGATAGTCCAGAGAATCCAGAGAGTCCAGATAGTCAAGAGGGTCCAGTGAATCCAGAGAGTCCAGAGAATCCAGAGAGTCCAGAGAGTCCAGAGAATCCAGAGAGTCCAGAGGGTCCAGAGAATCCAGAGAGTCCAGAGTGTCCAGAGAATCCAGAGAGTCCAGAGAATCCAAAGAGTCCAGAGAGTCCAGAGATTCCAGGGAATCCAGAGGGTCCAGAGAGTCCAGAGGGTCCAGAGGGTCCAGAGGGCCCAGAGGGTCCAGAGGGTCCAGAGAGTCCAGAGAATCCAGAGAGTCCAGAGAATCCAGAGAGTCCAGAGGGTCCAGAGAGTCCAGAGAGTCCGGAGAACCCAGAGAGTCCAGAGAGTCCAGAGAATGCAGAGAGTCCAGAGAATCCAGAGAGTCCAGAGGGTCCAGAGGGTCCAGAGAGTCCAGAGAGTCCAGAGGGTCCAGAGAATCCAGAGAATCAAGAGGGTCCAGAGAGTCCAGAGAGTCCAGAGGGTCCAGAGGGTCCAGAGAACCCAGAGAGTCCAGAGAGTCCAGAGAGTCCAATGGGTCCAGAGAGCCCAGAGAGCCCAGAGGGTCCAGAGAATACAGAGAGTCCAGAGAACCCAGAGAATCCAGAGAGTCCAGAGAGTCCAGAGGGTCCAGAGAGTCCACAGAGTCCAGAGAATCCAGAGAGTCCAGAGGGTCCAGAGGGTCCAGAGAATCCAGAGAGTCCAGAGAGTCCAGGGAATCCAAAGAGTCCAGAGAGTCCAGAGAATCCAGAGGGTCCAGAGAGTCCAGAGGGTCCAGAAGGTCCAGAGGGTCCAGAGGGTCCAGAGAGTCCAGATAGTCCAGAGAGTCCAGAGAATCCAGAGAGTCCAGAGGGTCCAGAGGGTCCAGAGAGTCCAGAGAGTCCAGAGAGTCCAGAGAGTTCAGAGAGTCCAGAGAGTCCAGAGAGTCCAGAGAGCCCAGATAATCCAGAGAATCCAGAGAATCCAGAGAGTCCAGAGAGTCCAGAGAGTCCAAAGGGTCCAGAGAATCCAGAGAGTCCAGAGAACTCAGAGAAACCAGAGAGTCCAGAGAATCCAGAGAGTCCAGAGAATCCAGAGGGTCCAGAGAGTCCAGAAAATCCAGAGAGTCCAGAGGGTCCAGAGAGTCCAGAGAGTCCAGAGAGTCCGGAGAATCCAGAGAATCCAGAGAGTCCAGAGAGTCCAGAGAATCCAGAGAGTCCAGAGAGTCCAGAGGGTCCAGAGAGTCCACAGAGTCCAGAGAGTCCAGAGAAACCAGAGAGTCCAGAGGGTCCAGAGGGTCTAGAGAATCCAGAGAGTCCAGAGAGTCCAGAGAATCCAAAGAGTCCAGAGAGTCCAGAGATTCCAGGGAATCCAGAGGGTCCAGAGAGTCCAGAGGGTCCAGAGGGTCCAGAGGGTCCAGAGGGTCCAGAGAGTCCAGAGAATCCAGAGAGTCCAGAGAATCCAGAGAGTCCAGAGAGTCTGGAGAACCCAGAGAGTCCAGAGAGTCCAGAGAATGCAGAGAGTCCAGAGAATCCAGAGAGTCCAGAGGGTCCAGAGGGTCCAGAGAATCCAGAGAGTCCAGAGAGTCCAGAGGGTCCAGCGAATCCAGAGAATCAAGAGGGTCCAGAGAGTCCAGAGAGTCCAGAGGGTCCAGAGAACCCAGAGAGTCCAGAGAGTCCAGAGAGTCCAATGGGTCCAGAGAGCCCAGAGAGCCCAGAGGGTCCAGAGAATACAGAGAGTCCAGAGAACCCAGAGAGTCCAGAGAGACCAGAGAGTCCAGAGAATCCAGAGAGTCCAGAGAGTCCAGAATGTCCAGAGAGTCCACAGAGTCCAGAGAGTCCAGAGAATCCAGAGAGTCCAGAGGGTCCAGAGGGTCCAGAGAATCCAGAGAGTCCAGAGAGTCCAGGGAATCCAAAGAGTCCAGAGAGTCCAGAGAATCCAGAGAGTCCAGAGGGTCCAGAAGGTCCAGAGGGTCCAGAGAGTCCAGAGAGTCCAGAGAATCCAGAGAGTCCAGAGAATCCAGAGAATCCAGAGGGTCCAGGGAGTCCAGAGAGTCCAGAGAACCCAGAGTCCAGAGAATCCAGAGAGTCCAGAGAATCCAGAGGGTCCAGAGAGTCCAGAGAATCCAGAGAATCCAGAGAGTCCAGAGAGTCCAGAGAATCCAGAGAGTCCAGAGAATCCAGAGAATCCAGAGAGTCCAGAGAGTCCAGAGAATCCAGAGGGTCCAGTGGGTCCAGAGGGTCCAGAGAATCCAGAGAGTCCAGAGAGTCCAGAGGGTCCAGAGAATCCAGGGAGTCCAGAAAGTCCAGAGAATCCAGAGAGTCCAGAGAATCCAGAGAGTCCAGAGAGTCCAGAGAATCCAGAGAGTCCAGAGAGTCCAGAGAATCCAGAGAGTCCAGAGAGTCCAGAGAGTCCAGAGAATACAGAGAGTCTAGAGAATCCAGAGAGTCCAGAGAGTCCAGAGAATCCAGAGAGTCCAGAGAGTCCAAAGAATCCAGAGAGTCTAGAGAACCCAGAGAGTCCAGAGAATCCAGAGGGTCCAGAGAATCCAGAGAGTCCAGATAGTCCAGAGAATCCAGAGAGTCCAGATAGTCAAGAGGGTCCAGTGAATCCAGAGAGTCCAGAGAATCCAGAGAGTCCAGAGAGTCCAGAGAATCCAGAGAGTCCAGAGGGTCCAGAGAATCCAGAGAGTCCAGATAGTCCAGAGAATCCAGAGAGTCCAGAGAGTCCAGAGAATCCAGAGAGTCCAGAGGGTCCAGAGAATCCAGAGAATCCAGAGAGTCCAGAGAGTCCAGAGATTCCAGAGAATCCAGAGGGTCCAGAGAGTCCAGAGAGTCCAGAGGGTCCAGAGAATCCAGAGGGTCCAGAGGGTCCAGAGAACCCAGAGCGTCCAGAGAGTCCAGAGAGTCCAAGGTGTCCAGAGAGCCCAGAGAGCCCAGAGGGTCCAGAGAATACAGAGAGTCCAGAGAACCCAGAGAGTCCAGAGAGACCAGAGAGTCCAGAGAGTCCAGAGGGTCCAGAGAGTCCAGAGGGTCCAGAGAGTCCAGAGAGTCCAGAGGGTCCAGAGGGTCCAGAGGGTCCAGAGAGTCCAGAGAATCCAGAGAGTCCAGAGAATCCAGAGAGTCCAGAGAGTCCAGAGGGTCCAGAGAGTCCAGAGAGTCCAGAGGGTCCAGAGGGTCCAGAGGGTCCAGAGGGTCCAGAGAGTCCAGAGAATCCAGAGAGTCCAGAGAGTCCAGAGAATCCAGAGAGTCCAGAGGGTCCAGCGAGTCCAGAGAGTCTGTAGAACCCAGAGAGTCCAGAGAGTCCAGAGAATCATGAGAGTCCAGAGAATCCAGAGAGTCCAGAGGGTCCAGAGGGTCCAGAGGGTCCAGAGAATCCAAAGAGTCCAGAGAGTCCAGAGAGTCCAGAGAGTCCAGAGGGTCCAGAGAATCCAGAGGGTCCAGAGAGTCCAGAGAATCCAGAGAGTCCAGAGGGTCCAGCGAGTCCAGAGAGTCTGTAGAACCCAGAGAGTCCAGAGAGTCCAGAGAATCATGAGAGTCCAGAGAATCCAGAGAGTCCAGAGGGTCCAGAGGGTCCAGAGGGTCCAGAGAATCCAAAGAGTCCAGAGAGTCCAGAGAGCCCAGAGAGCCCAGAGGGTCCAGAGAATACAGAGTCCAGAGAACCCAGAGTCCAGAGAGACCAGAGAGTCCAGAGAATCCAGAGAGTCCAGAGAGTCCAGAGAATCCAGAGAGTCCAGAGAGTCCAGAGGGTCCAGAGAATCCACAGAGTCCAGAGAGTCCAGAGAATCCAGAGAATCCAAAGAGTCCAGAGAGTCCAGAGATTCCAGGGAATCCAGAGGGTCCAGAGAGTCCAGAGGGTCCAGAGGGTCCAGAGGGTCCAGAGGGTCCAGAGGGTCCAGAGAGTCCAGAGAATCCAGAGAGTCTGGAGAACCCAGAGAGTCCAGAGAGTCCAGAGAATGCAGAGAGTCCAGAGAATCCAGAGAGTCCAGAGGGTCCAGAGAATCCAGAGAGTCCAGAGAGTCCAGAGGGTCCAGAGAATACAGAGAATCAAGAGGGTCCAGAGAGTCCAGAGAGTCCAGAGGGTCCAGAGAACCCAGAGAGTCCAGAGAGTCCAGAGAGTCCAATGGGTCCAGAGAGCCCAGAGAGCCCAGAGGGTCCAGAGAATACAGAGAGTCCAGAGAACCCAGAGAGTCCAGAGAGACCAGAGAGTCCAGAGAATCCAGAGAGTCCAGAGAGTCCAGAGGGTCCAGAGAGTCCACAGAGTCCAGAGAGTCCAGAGAATCCAGAGAGTCCAGAGGGTCCAGAGGGTCCAGAGAATCCAGAGAGTCCAGAGAGTCCAGGGAATCCAAAGAGTCCAGAGAGTCCAGAGAATCCAGAGGGTCCAGAGGGTCCAGAGAGTCCAGAGGGTCCAGAAGGTCCAGAGGGTCCAGAGGGTCCAGAGAGTCCAGAGAGTCCAGAGAGTCCAGAGAATCCAGAGAGTCCAGAGGGTCCAGAGGGTCCAGAGAGTCCAGAGAGTCCAGAGAGTTCAGAGAGTCCAGAGAGTCCAGAGAGCCCAGAGAATCCAGAGAATCCAGAGAATCCAGAGAGTCCAGAGAGTCCAAAGGGTCCAGAGAGTCCACAGAGTCCAGAGAGTCCAGAGAAACCAGAGAGTCCAGAGGGTCCAGAGGGTCTAGAGAATCCAGAGAGTCCAGAGAGTCCAGAGAATCCAAAGAGTCCAGAGAGTCCAGAGATTCCAGGGAATCCAGAGGGTCCAGAGAGTCCAGAGGGTCCAGAGGGTCCAGAGGGTACAGAGAGTCCAGAGAATCCAGAGAGTCCAGAGAATCCAGAGAGTCCAGAGAGTCTGGAGAACCCAGAGAGTCCAGAGAGTCCAGAGAATGCAGAGAGTCCAGAGAATCCAGAGAGTCCAGAGGGTCCAGAGGGTCCAGAGAATCCAGAGAGTCCAGAGAGCCCAGAGAGCCCAGAGGGTCCAGAGAATACAGAGAGTCCAGAGAACCCAGAGAGTCCAGAGAGACCAGAGAGTCCAGAGAATCCAGAGAGTCCAGAGAGTCCAGAGGGTCCAGAGAGTCCACAGAGTCCAGAGAGTCCAGAGAATCCAGAGAGTCCAGAGGGTCCAGAGGGTCCAGAGAATCCAGAGAGTCCAGAGAGTCCAGGGAATCCAAAGAGTCCAGAGAGTCCAGAGAATCCAGAGGGTCCAGAAGGTCCAGAGGGTCCAGAGGGTCCAGAGAGTCCAGAGAGTCCAGAGAATCCAGAGAGTCCAGAGAATCCAGAGAATCCAGAGGGTCCAGAGAGTCCAGAGAGTCCAGAGAACCCAGAGTCAAGAGAATCCAGAGAGTCCAGAGAATCCAGAGGGTCCAGAGGTTCCAGAGAGTCCAGAGAATCCAGAGAGTCCAGAGAGTCCAGAAAATCCAGAGAGTCCAGAGAATCCAGAGAGTCCAGAGAGTCCAGAGAATCCAGAGGGTCCAGTGGGTCCAGAGGGTCCAGAGAATCCAGAGAGTCCAGAGAGTCCAGAGGGTCCAGAGAATCCAGGGAGTCCAGAAAGTCCAGAGAATCCAGAGAGTCCAGAGAATCCAGAGAGTCCAGAGAATCCAGAGAGTCTAGAGAACCCAGAGAGTCCAGAGAATCCAGAGGGTCCAGAGAATCCAGAGAGTCCAGATATTCCAGAGAATCCAGAGAGTCCAGATAGTCAAGAGGGTCCAGTGAATCCAGAGAGTCCAGAGAATCCAGAGAGTCCAGAGAGTCCAGAGGGTCCAGAGAATCCAGAGAGTCCAGATAGTCCAGAGAATCCAGAGAGTCCAGAGAGTCCAGAGAATCCAGAGAGTCCAGAGGGTCCAGAGAATCCAGAGAATCCAGAGAGTCCAGAGATTCCAGAGAATCCAGAGGGTCCAGAGAGTCCAGAGAGTCCAGAGGGTCCAGAGAATCCAGAGGGTCCAGAGGGTCCAGAGAACCCAGAGCGTCCAGAGAGTCCAGAGAGTCCAAGGTGTCCAGAGAGCCCAGAGAGCCCAGAGGGTCCAGAGAATACAGAGAGTCCAGAGAACCCAGAGAGTCCAGAGAGACCAGAGAGTCCAGAGAGTCCAGAGGGTCCAGAGAGTACAGAGGGTCCAGAGAGTCCAGAGAGTCCAGAGGGTCCAGAGGGTCCAGAGGGTCCAGAGAGTCCAGAGAATCCAGAGAGTCCAGAGAATCCAGAGAGTCCAGAGAGTCCAGAGGGTCCAGAGAGTCCAGAGAGTCCAGAGAGTCCAGAGGGTCCAGAGGGTCCAGAGGGTCCAGAGGGTCCAGAGAGTCCAGAGAATCCAGAGAGTCCAGAGAGTCCAGAGAATCCAGAGTCCAGAGGGTCCAGCGAGTCCAGAGAGTCTGTAGAACCCAGAGAGTCCAGAGAGTCCAGAGAATCATGAGAGTCCAGAGAATCCAGAGAGTCCAGAGGGTCCAGAGGGTCCAGAGAATCCAGAGAGTCCAGAGAGTCCAGAGGGTCCAGAGAGTCCAGAGATTCCAGAGAATCCAGAGGGTCCAGAGAGTCCAGAGAGTCCAGAGAGTCCAGAGGGTCCAGAGAATCCAGAGGGTCCAGAGAACCCAGAGAGTCCAGAGAGTCCAATGGGTCCAGAGAGCCCAGAGAGCCCAGAGGGTCCAGAGAATACAGAGAGTCCAGAGAACCCAGAGAGTCCAGAGAGACCAGAGAGTCCAGAGAATCCAGAGAGTCCAGAGAGTCCAGAGAATCCAGAGAGTCCAGAGAGTCCAGAGGGTCCAGAGTGTCCACAGAGTCCAGAGAGTCCAGAGAATCCAGAGAATCCAAAGAGTCCAGAGAGTCCAGAGATTCCAGGGAATCCAGAGGGTCCAGAGAGTCCAGAGAGTCCAGAGAATCCAGAGAATCCAGAGGGTCCAGAGAGTCCAGAGAGTCCAGAGAACCCAGAGTCCAGAGAATCCAGAGAGTCCAGAGAATCCAGAGGGTCCAGAGGTTCCAGAGAGTCCAGAGAATCCAGAGAATCCAGAGAGTCCAGAGAGTCCAGAGAATCCAGAGAGTCCAGAGAATCCAGAGAATCCAGAGAATCCAGAGAGTCCAGAGAGTCCAGAGAATCCAGAGGGTCCAGTGGGTCCAGAGGGTCCAGAGAATCCAGAGAGTCCAGAGAGTCCAGAGGGTCCAGAGAATCCAGAGAGTCCAGAAAGTCCAGAGAATCCAGAGAGTCCAGAGAATCCAGAGAGTCCAGAGAGTCCAGAGAGTCCAGAGAGTCCAGAGAATCCAGAGAGTCCAGAGAGTCCAGAGAATACAGAGAGTCTAGAGAATCCAGAGAGTCCAGAGAGTCCAGAGAATCCAGAGAGTCCAGAGAGTCCAGAGAATCCAGAGAGTCTAGAGAACCCAGAGAGTCCAGAGAATCCAGATAGTCCAGAGAATCCAGAGAGTCCAGATAGTCAAGAGGGTCCAGTGAATCCAGAGAGTCCAGAGAATCCAGAGAGTCCAGAGAGTCCAGAGAATCCAGAGTCCAGAGGGTCCAGAGAATCCAGAGAGTCCAGATAGTCCAGAGAATCCAGAGAGTCCAGAGTGTCCAGAGAATCCAGAGAGTCCAGAGAATCCAAAGAGTCCAGAGAGTCCAGAGATTCCAGGGAATCCAGAGGGTCCAGAGAGTCCAGAGGGTCCAGAGGGTCCAGAGGGCCCAGAGGGTCCAGAGGGTCCAGAGAGTCCAGAGAATCCAGAGAGTCCAGAGAATCCAGAGAGTCCAGAGGGTCCAGAGAGTCCAGAGAGTCCGGAGAACCCAGAGAGTCCAGAGAGTCCAGAGAATGCAGAGAGTCCAGAGAATCCAGAGAGTCCAGAGGGTCCAGAGGGTCCAGAGAGTCCAGAGAGTCCAGAGGGTCCAGAGAATCCAGAGAATCAAGAGGGTCCAGAGAGTCCAGAGAGTCCAGAGGGTCCAGAGGGTCCAGAGAACCCAGAGAGTCCAGAGAGTCCAGAGAGTCCAATGGGTCCAGAGAGCCCAGAGAGCCCAGAGGGTCCAGAGAATACAGAGAGTCCAGAGAACCCAGAGAATCCAGAGAGTCCAGAGAGTCCAGAGGGTCCAGAGAGTCCACAGAGTCCAGAGAATCCAGAGAGTCCAGAGGGTCCAGAGGGTCCAGAGAATCCAGAGAGTCCAGAGAGTCCAGGGAATCCAAAGAGTCCAGAGAGTCCAGAGAATCCAGAGGGTCCAGAGAGTCCAGAGGGTCCAGAAGGTCCAGAGGGTCCAGAGGGTCCAGAGAGTCCAGATAGTCCAGAGAGTCCAGAGAATCCAGAGAGTCCAGAGGGTCCAGAGGGTCCAGAGAGTCCAGAGAGTCCAGAGAGTCCAGAGAGTTCAGAGAGTCCAGAGAGTCCAGAGAGTCCAGAGAGCCCAGATAATCCAGAGAATCCAGATAATCCAGAGAGTCCAGAGAGTCCAGAGAGTCCAAAGGGTCCAGAGAATCCAGAGAGTCCAGAGAACTCAGAGAAACCAGAGAGTCCAGAGAATCCAGAGAGTCCAGAGAATCCAGAGGGTCCAGAGAGTCCAGAGAGTCCAGAAAATCCAGAGAGTCCAGAGGGTCCAGAGAGTCCAGAGAGTCCAGAGAGTCCGGAGAATCCAAAGAGTCCAGAGAGTCCAGAGAATCCAGAGAGTCCAGAGGGTCCAGAAGGTCCAGAGGGTCCAGAGGGTCCAGAGAGTCCAGAGAATCCAGAGAGTCCAGAGAATCCAGAGAATCCAGAGGGTCCAGAGAGTCCAGAGAGTCCAGAGAACCCAGAGTCCAGAGAATCCAGAGAGTCCAGAGAATCCAGAGGGTCCAGAGAGTCCAGAGAATCCAGAGAATCCAGAGAGTCTAGAGAATCCAGAGAGTCCAGAGAGTCCAGAGAATCCAGAGAGTCCAGAGAGTCCAAAGAATCCAGAGAGTCTAGAGAACCCAGAGAGTCCAGAGAATCCAGAGGGTCCAGAGAATCCAGAGAGTCCAGATAGTCCAGAGAATCCAGAGAGTCCAGATAGTCAAGAGGGTCCAGTGAATCCAGAGAGTCCAGAGAATCCAGAGAGTCCAGAGAGTCCAGAGAATCCAGAGAGTCCAGAGGGTCCAGAGAATCCAGAGAGTCCAGATAGTCCAGAGAATCCAGAGAGTCCAGAGAGTCCAGAGAATCCAGAGAGTCCAGAGGGTCCAGAGAATCCAGAGAATCCAGAGAGTCCAGAGATTCCAGAGAATCCAGAGGGTCCAGAGAGTCCAGAGAGTCCAGAGGGTCCAGAGAATCCAGAGGGTCCAGAGGGTCCAGAGAACCCAGAGCGTCCAGAGAGTCCAGAGAGTCCAAGGTGTCCAGAGAGCCCAGAGAGCCCAGAGGGTCCAGAGAATACAGAGAGTCCAGAGAACCCAGAGAGTCCAGAGAGTCCAGAGAGTCCAGAGAGTCCAGAGAGTCCAATGGGTCCAGAGAGCCCAGAGAGCCCAGAGGCTCCAGAGAATACAGAGAGTCCAGAGAGCCCAGAGAGTCCAGAGAGACCAGAGAGTCCAGAGAACCCAGAGAGTCCAGAGAGACCAGAGAGTCCAGAGAATCCAGAGAGTCCAGAGGGTCCAGAGAGTCCACAGAGTCCAGAGAGTCCAGAGAATCCAGAGAGTCCAGAGGGTCCAGAGGGTCCAGAGAATCCAGAGAGTCCAGAGAGTCCAGAGAGTCCAGGGAATCCAAAGAGTCCAGAGAGTCCAGAGAATCCAGAGAGTCCAGAGGGTCCAGAAGGTCCAGAGGGTCCAGAGGGTCCAGAGAGTCCAGAGAATCCAGAGAGTCCAGAGAATCCAGAGAATCCAGAGGGTCCAGAGAGTCCAGAGAGTCCAGAGAACCCAGAGTCCAGAGAATCCAGAGAGTCCAGAGAATCCAGAGGGTCCAGAGGTTCCAGAGAGTCCAGAGAATCCAGAGAATCCAGAGAGTCCAGAGAGTCCAGAGAATCCAGAGAGTCCAGAGAATCCAGAGAATCCAGAGAGTCCAGAGAGTCCAGAGAATCCAGAGGGTCCAGTGGGTCCAGAGGGTCCAGAGAATCCAGAGAGTCCAGAGAGTCCAGAGGGTCCAGAGAATCCAGAGAGTCCAGAAAGTCCAGAGAATCCAGAGAGTCCAGAGAATCCAGAGAGTCCAGAGAGTCCAGAGAATCCAGAGAGTCCAGAGAGTCCAGAGAATCCAGAGAGTCCAGAGAATACAGAGAGTCTAGAGAATCCAGAGAGTCCAGAGAGTCCAGAGAATCCAGGGAATCCAGAGGGTCCAGAGAGTCCAGAGGGTCCAGAGGGTCCAGAGGGCCCAGAGGGTCCAGAGGGTCCAGAGAGTCCAGAGAATCCAGAGAGTCCAGAGAATCCAGAGAGTCCAGAGGGTCCAGAGAGTCCAGAGAGTCCGGAGAACCCAGAGAGCCCAGAGGGTCCAGAGAATACAGAGAGTCCAGAGAACCCAGAGAGTCCAGAGAGACCAGAGAGTCCAGAGAATCCAGAGAGTCCAGAGAGTCCAGAATGTCCAGAGAGTCCACAGAGTCCAGAGAGTCCAGAGAATCCAGAGAGTCCAGAGGGTCCAGAGGGTCCAGAGAATCCAGAGAGTCCAGAGAGTCCAGGGAATCCAAAGAGTCCAGAGAGTCCAGAGAATCCAGAGAGTCCAGAGGGTCCAGAAGGTCCAGAGGGTCCAGAGAGTCCAGAGAGTCCAGAGAATCCAGAGAGTCCAGAGAATCCAGAGAATCCAGAGGGTCCAGAGAGTCCAGAGAGTCCAGAGAACCCAGAGTCCAGAGAATCCAGAGAGTCCAGAGAATCCAGAGGGTCCAGAGAGTCCAGAGAATCCAGAGAATCCAGAGAGTCCAGAGAGTCCAGAGAATCCAGAGAGTCCAGAGAATCCAGAGAATCCAGAGAGTCCAGAGAGTCCAGAGAATCCAGAGGGTCCAGTGGGTCCAGAGGGTCCAGAGAATCCAGAGAGTCCAGAGAGTCCAGAGGGTCCAGAGAATCCAGGGAGTCCAGAAAGTCCAGAGAATCCAGAGAGTCCAGAGAATCCAGAGAGTCCAGAGAGTCCAGAGAATCCAGAGAGTCCAGAGAGTCCAGAGAATCCAGAGAGTCCAGAGAGTCCAGAGAGTCCAGAGAATACAGAGAGTCTAGAGAATCCAGAGAGTCCAGAGAGTCCAGAGAATCCAGAGAGTCCAGAGAGTCCAAAGAATCCAGAGAGTCTAGAGAACCCAGAGAGTCCAGAGAATCCAGAGGGTCCAGAGAATCCAGAGAGTCCAGATAGTCCAGAGAATCCAGAGAGTCCAGATAGTCAAGAGGGTCCAGTGAATCCAGAGAGTCCAGAGAATCCAGAGAGTCCAGAGAGTCCAGAGAATCCAGAGAGTCCAGAGGGTCCAGAGAATCCAGAGAGTCCAGATAGTCCAGAGAATCCAGAGAGTCCAGAGAGTCCAGAGAATCCAGAGAGTCCAGAGGGTCCAGAGAATCCAGAGAATCCAGAGAGTCCAGAGAGTCCAGAGATTCCAGAGAATCCAGAGGGTCCAGAGAGTCCAGAGAGTCCAGAGGGTCCAGAGAATCCAGAGAACCCAGAGCGTCCAGAGAGTCCAGAGAGTCCAAGGTGTCCAGAGAGCCCAGAGAGCCCAGAGGGTCCAGAGAATACAGAGAGTCCAGAGAACCCAGAGAGTCCAGAGAGACCAGAGAGTCCAGAGAGTCCAGAGGGTCCAGAGAGTCCAGAGGGTCCAGAGAGTCCAGAGAGTCCAGAGGGTCCAGAGGGTCCAGAGGGTCCAGAGAGTCCAGAGAATCCAGAGAGTCCAGAGAATCCAGAGAGTCCAGAGAGTCCAGAGGGTCCAGAGAGTCCAGAGAGTCCAGAGGGTCCAGAGGGTCCAGAGGGTCCAGAGGGTCCAGAGAGTCCAGAGAATCCAGAGAGTCCAGAGAGTCCAGAGAATCCAGAGAGTCCAGAGGGTCCAGCGAGTCCAGAGAGTCTGTAGAACCCAGAGAGTCCAGAGAGTCCAGAGAATCATGAGAGTCCAGAGAATCCAGAGAGTCCAGAGGGTCCAGAGGGTCCAGAGGGTCCAGAGAATCCAAAGAGTCCAGAGAGTCCAGAGAGTCCAGAGAGTCCAGAGGGTCCAGAGAATCCAGAGGGTCCAGAGGGTCCAGAGAATCCAGAGAGTCCAGAGAGTCCAGAGGGTCCAGAGAATCCAGAGAGTCCAGAAAGTCCAGAGAATCCAGAGAGTCCAGAGAATCCAGAGAGTCCAGAGAGTCCAGAGAGTCCAGAGAGTCCAGAGAATCCAGAGAGTCCAGAGAGTCCAGAGAATACAGAGAGTCTAGAGAATCCAGAGAGTCCAGAGAGTCCAGAGAATCCAGAGAGTCCAGAGAGTCCAGAGAATCCAGAGAGTCCAGAGAATCCAGAGAATCCAGAGGGTCCAGAGAGTCCAGAGAGTCCAGAGAACCCAGAGTCAAGAGAATCCAGAGAGTCCAGAGAATCCAGAGGGTCCAGAGGTTCCAGAGAGTCCAGAGAATCCAGAGAGTCCAGAGAGTCCAGAAAATCCAGAGAGTCCAGAGAATCCAGAGAGTCCAGAGAGTCCAGAGAATCCAGAGGGTCCAGTGGGTCCAGAGGGTCCAGAGAATCCAGAGAGTCCAGAGAGTCCAGAGGGTCCAGAGAATCCAGGGAGTCCAGAAAGTCCAGAGAATCCAGAGAGTCCAGAGAATCCAGAGAGTCCAGAGAATCCAGAGAGTCTAGAGAACCCAGAGAGTCCAGAGAATCCAGAGGGTCCAGAGAATCCAGAGAGTCCAGATATTCCAGAGAATCCAGAGAGTCCAGATAGTCAAGAGGGTCCAGTGAATCCAGAGAGTCCAGAGAATCCAGAGAGTCCAGAGAGTCCAGAGGGTCCAGAGAATCCAGAGAGTCCAGATAGTCCAGAGAATCCAGAGAGTCCAGAGAGTCCAGAGAATCCAGAGAGTCCAGAGGGTCCAGAGAATCCAGAGAATCCAGAGAGTCCAGAGATTCCAGAGAATCCAGAGGGTCCAGAGAGTCCAGAGAGTCCAGAGGGTCCAGAGAATCCAGAGGGTCCAGAGGGTCCAGAGAACCCAGAGCGTCCAGAGAGTCCAGAGAGTCCAAGGTGTCCAGAGAGCCCAGAGAGCCCAGAGGGTCCAGAGAATACAGAGAGTCCAGAGAACCCAGAGAGTCCAGAGAGACCAGAGAGTCCAGAGAGTCCAGAGGGTCCAGAGAGTACAGAGGGTCCAGAGAGTCCAGAGAGTCCAGAGGGTCCAGAGGGTCCAGAGGGTCCAGAGAGTCCAGAGAATCCAGAGAGTCCAGAGAATCCAGAGAGTCCAGAGAGTCCAGAGGGTCCAGAGAGTCCAGAGAGTCCAGAGAGTCCAGAGGGTCCAGAGGGTCCAGAGGGTCCAGAGAGTCCAGAGAATCCAGAGAGTCCAGAGAGTCCAGAGAATCCAGAGTCCAGAGGGTCCAGCGAGTCCAGAGAGTCTGTAGAACCCAGAGAGTCCAGAGAGTCCAGAGAATCATGAGAGTCCAGAGAATCCAGAGAGTCCAGAGGGTCCAGAGGGTCCAGAGAATCCAGAGAGTCCAGAGAGTCCAGAGGGTCCAGAGAGTCCAGAGATTCCAGAGAATCCAGAGGGTCCAGAGAGTCCAGAGAGTCCAGAGAGTCCAGAGGGTCCAGAGAATCCAGAGGGTCCAGAGAACCCAGAGAGTCCAGAGAGTCCAATGGGTCCAGAGAGCCCAGAGAGCCCAGAGGGTCCAGAGAATACAGAGAGTCCAGAGAACCCAGAGAGTCCAGAGAGACCAGAGAGTCCAGAGAATCCAGAGAGTCCAGAGAGTCCAGAGAATCCAGAGAGTCCAGAGAGTCCAGAGGGTCCAGAGTGTCCACAGAGTCCAGAGAGTCCAGAGAATCCAGAGAATCCAAAGAGTCCAGAGAGTCCAGAGATTCCAGGGAATCCAGAGGGTCCAGAGAGTCCAGAGAGTCCAGAGAATCCAGAGAATCCAGAGGGTCCAGAGAGTCCAGAGAGTCCAGAGAACCCAGAGTCCAGAGAATCCAGAGAGTCCAGAGAATCCAGAGGGTCCAGAGGTTCCAGAGAGTCCAGAGAATCCAGAGAATCCAGAGAGTCCAGAGAATCCAGAGAGTCCAGAGAATCCAGAGAATCCAGAGAATCCAGAGAGTCCAGAGAGTCCAGAGAATCCAGAGGGTCCAGTGGGTCCAGAGGGTCCAGAGAATCCAGAGAGTCCAGAGAGTCCAGAGGGTCCAGAGAATCCAGAGAGTCCAGAAAGTCCAGAGAATCCAGAGAGTCCAGAGAATCCAGAGAGTCCAGAGAGTCCAGAGAGTCCAGAGAATCCAGAGAGTCCAGAGAGTCCAGAGAATACAGAGAGTCTAGAGAATCCAGAGAGTCCAGAGAGTCCAGAGAATCCAGAGAGTCCAGAGAGTCCAGAGAATCCAGAGAGTCTAGAGAACCCAGAGAGTCCAGAGAATCCAGATAGTCCAGAGAATCCAGAGAGTCCAGATAGTCAAGAGGGTCCAGTGAATCCAGAGAGTCCAGAGAATCCAGAGAGTCCAGAGAGTCCAGAGAATCCAGAGTCCAGAGGGTCCAGAGAATCCAGAGAGTCCAGATAGTCCAGAGAATCCAGAGAGTCCAGAGTGTCCAGAGAATCCAGAGAGTCCAGAGAATCCAAAGAGTCCAGAGAGTCCAGAGATTCCAGGGAATCCAGAGGGTCCAGAGAGTCCAGAGGGTCCAGAGGGTCCAGAGGGCCCAGAGGGTCCAGAGGGTCCAGAGAGTCCAGAGAATCCAGAGAGTCCAGAGAATCCAGAGAGTCCAGAGGGTCCAGAGAGTCCAGAGAGTCCGGAGAACCCAGAGAGTCCAGAGAGTCCAGAGAATGCAGAGAGTCCAGAGAATCCAGAGAGTCCAGAGGGTCCAGAGGGTCCAGAGAGTCCAGAGAGTCCAGAGGGTCCAGAGAATCCAGAGAATCAAGAGGGTCCAGAGAGTCCAGAGAGTCCAGAGGGTCCAGAGGGTCCAGAGAACCCAGAGAGTCCAGAGAGTCCAGAGAGTCCAATGGGTCCAGAGAGCCCAGAGAGCCCAGAGGGTCCAGAGAATACAGAGAGTCCAGAGAACCCAGAGAATCCAGAGAGTCCAGAGAGTCCAGAGGGTCCAGAGAGTCCACAGAGTCCAGAGAATCCAGAGAGTCCAGAGGGTCCAGAGGGTCCAGAGAATCCAGAGAGTCCAGAGAGTCCAGGGAATCCAAAGAGTCCAGAGAGTCCAGAGAATCCAGAGGGTCCAGAGAGTCCAGAGGGTCCAGAAGGTCCAGAGGGTCCAGAGGGTCCAGAGAGTCCAGATAGTCCAGAGAGTCCAGAGAATCCAGAGAGTCCAGAGGGTCCAGAGGGTCCAGAGAGTCCAGAGAGTCCAGAGAGTCCAGAGAGTTCAGAGAGTCCAGAGAGTCCAGAGAGTCCAGAGAGCCCAGATAATCCAGAGAATCCAGAGAATCCAGAGAGTCCAGAGAGTCCAGAGAGTCCAAAGGGTCCAGAGAATCCAGAGAGTCCAGAGAACTCAGAGAAACCAGAGAGTCCAGAGAATCCAGAGAGTCCAGAGAATCCAGAGGGTCCAGAGAGTCCAGAGAGTCCAGAAAATCCAGAGAGTCCAGAGGGTCCAGAGAGTCCAGAGAGTCCAGAGAGTCCGGAGAATCCAAAGAGTCCAGAGAGTCCAGAGAATCCAGAGAGTCCAGAGGGTCCAGAAGGTCCAGAGGGTCCAGAGGGTCCAGAGAGTCCAGAGAATCCAGAGAGTCCAGAGAATCCAGAGAATCCAGAGGGTCCAGAGAGTCCAGAGAGTCCAGAGAACCCAGAGTCCAGAGAATCCAGAGAGTCCAGAGAATCCAGAGGGTCCAGAGAGTCCAGAGAATCCAGAGAATCCAGAGAGTCTAGAGAATCCAGAGAGTCCAGAGAGTCCAGAGAATCCAGAGAGTCCAGAGAGTCCAAAGAATCCAGAGAGTCTAGAGAACCCAGAGAGTCCAGAGAATCCAGAGGGTCCAGAGAATCCAGAGAGTCCAGATAGTCCAGAGAATCCAGAGAGTCCAGATAGTCAAGAGGGTCCAGTGAATCCAGAGAGTCCAGAGAATCCAGAGAGTCCAGAGAGTCCAGAGAATCCAGAGAGTCCAGAGGGTCCAGAGAATCCAGAGAGTCCAGATAGTCCAGAGAATCCAGAGAGTCCAGAGAGTCCAGAGAATCCAGAGAGTCCAGAGGGTCCAGAGAATCCAGAGAATCCAGAGAGTCCAGAGATTCCAGAGAATCCAGAGGGTCCAGAGAGTCCAGAGAGTCCAGAGGGTCCAGAGAATCCAGAGGGTCCAGAGGGTCCAGAGAACCCAGAGCGTCCAGAGAGTCCAGAGAGTCCAAGGTGTCCAGAGAGCCCAGAGAGCCCAGAGGGTCCAGAGAATACAGAGAGTCCAGAGAACCCAGAGAGTCCAGAGAGTCCAGAGAGTCCAGAGAGTCCAGAGAGTCCAATGGGTCCAGAGAGCCCAGAGAGCCCAGAGGCTCCAGAGAATACAGAGAGTCCAGAGAGCCCAGAGAGTCCAGAGAGACCAGAGAGTCCAGAGAACCCAGAGAGTCCAGAGAGACCAGAGAGTCCAGAGAATCCAGAGAGTCCAGAGGGTCCAGAGAGTCCACAGAGTCCAGAGAGTCCAGAGAATCCAGAGAGTCCAGAGGGTCCAGAGGGTCCAGAGAATCCAGAGAGTCCAGAGAGTCCAGAGAGTCCAGGGAATCCAAAGAATCCAGAGAGTCCAGAGAATCCAGAGAATCCAGAGGGTCCAGAGAGTCCAGAGAGTCCAGAGAACCCAGAGTCCAGAGAATCCAGAGAGTCCAGAGAATCCAGAGGGTCCAGAGGTTCCAGAGAGTCCAGAGAATCCAGAGAATCCAGAGAGTCCAGAGAGTCCAGAGAATCCAGAGAGTCCAGAGAATCCAGAGAATCCAGAGAGTCCAGAGAGTCCAGAGAATCCAGAGGGTCCAGTGGGTCCAGAGGGTCCAGAGAATCCAGAGAGTCCAGAGAGTCCAGAGGGTCCAGAGAATCCAGAGAGTCCAGAAAGTCCAGAGAATCCAGAGAGTCCAGAGAATCCAGAGAGTCCAGAGAGTCCAGAGAATCCAGAGAGTCCAGAGAGTCCAGAGAATCCAGAGAGTCCAGAGAGTCCAGAGAATACAGAGAGTCTAGAGAATCCAGAGAGTCCAGAGAGTCCAGAGAATCCAGAGAGTCCAGAGAGTCCAGAGAATCCAGAGAGTCTAGAGAACCCAGAGAGTCCAGAGAATCCAGAGGGTCCAGAGAATCCAGAGAGTCCAGATAGTCCAGAGAATCCAGAGAGTCCAGATAGTCAAGAGGGTCCAGTGAATCCAGAGAGTCCAGAGAATCCAGAGAGTCCAGAGAGTCCAGAGAATCCAGAGAGTCCAGAGGGTCCAGAGAATCCAGAGAGTCCAGAGTGTCCAGAGAATCCAGAGAGTCCAGAGAATCCAAAGAGTCCAGAGAGTCCAGAGATTCCAGGGAATCCAGAGGGTCCAGAGAGTCCAGAGGGTCCAGAGGGTCCAGAGGGCCCAGAGGGTCCAGAGGGTCCAGAGAGTCCAGAGAATCCAGAGAGTCCAGAGAATCCAGAGAGTCCAGAGGGTCCAGAGAGTCCAGAGAGTCCGGAGAACCCAGAGAGTCCAGAGAGTCCAGAGAATGCAGAGAGTCCAGAGAATCCAGAGAGTCCAGAGGGTCCAGAGGGTCCAGAGAGTCCAGAGAGTCCAGAGGGTCCAGAGAATCCAGAGAATCAAGAGGGTCCAGAGAGTCCAGAGAGTCCAGAGGGTCCAGAGGGTCCAGAGAACCCAGAGAGTCCAGAGAGTCCAGAGAGTCCAATGGGTCCAGAGAGCCCAGAGAGCCCAGAGGGTCCAGAGAATACAGAGAGTCCAGAGAACCCAGAGAATCCAGAGAGTCCAGAGAGTCCAGAGGGTCCAGAGAGTCCACAGAGTCCAGAGAATCCAGAGAGTCCAGAGGGTCCAGAGGGTCCAGAGAATCCAGAGAGTCCAGAGAGTCCAGGGAATCCAAAGAGTCCAGAGAGTCCAGAGAATCCAGAGGGTCCAGAGAGTCCAGAGGGTCCAGAAGGTCCAGAGGGTCCAGAGGGTCCAGAGAGTCCAGATAGTCCAGAGAGTCCAGAGAATCCAGAGAGTCCAGAGGGTCCAGAGGGTCCAGAGAGTCCAGAGAGTCCAGAGAGTCCAGAGAGTTCAGAGAGTCCAGAGAGTCCAGAGAGTCCAGAGAGCCCAGATAATCCAGAGAATCCAGAGAATCCAGAGAGTCCAGAGAGTCCAGAGAGTCCAAAGGGTCCAGAGAATCCAGAGAGTCCAGAGAACTCAGAGAAACCAGAGAGTCCAGAGAATCCAGAGAGTCCAGAGAATCCAGAGGGTCCAGAGAGTCCAGAAAATCCAGAGAGTCCAGAGGGTCCAGAGAGTCCAGAGAGTCCAGAGAGTCCGGAGAATCCAGAGAATCCAGAGAGTCCAGAGAGTCCAGAGAATCCAGAGAGTCCAGAGAGTCCAGAGGGTCCAGAGAGTCCACAGAGTCCAGAGAGTCCAGAGAAACCAGAGAGTCCAGAGGGTCCAGAGGGTCTAGAGAATCCAGAGAGTCCAGAGAGTCCAGAGAATCCAAAGAGTCCAGAGAGTCCAGAGATTCCAGGGAATCCAGAGGGTCCAGAGAGTCCAGAGGGTCCAGAGGGTCCAGAGGGTCCAGAGGGTCCAGAGAGTCCAGAGAATCCAGAGAGTCCAGAGAATCCAGAGAGTCCAGAGAGTCTGGAGAACCCAGAGAGTCCAGAGAGTCCAGAGAATGCAGAGAGTCCAGAGAATCCAGAGAGTCCAGAGGGTCCAGAGGGTCCAGAGAATCCAGAGAGTCCAGAGAGTCCAGAGGGTCCAGCGAATCCAGAGAATCAAGAGGGTCCAGAGAGTCCAGAGAGTCCAGAGGGTCCAGAGAACCCAGAGAGTCCAGAGAGTCCAGAGAGTCCAATGGGTCCAGAGAGCCCAGAGAGCCCAGAGGGTCCAGAGAATACAGAGAGTCCAGAGAACCCAGAGAGTCCAGAGAGACCAGAGAGTCCAGAGAATCCAGAGAGTCCAGAGAGTCCAGAATGTCCAGAGAGTCCACAGAGTCCAGAGAGTCCAGAGAATCCAGAGAGTCCAGAGGGTCCAGAGGGTCCAGAGAATCCAGAGAGTCCAGAGAGTCCAGGGAATCCAAAGAGTCCAGAGAGTCCAGAGAATCCAGAGAGTCCAGAGGGTCCAGAAGGTCCAGAGGGTCCAGAGAGTCCAGAGAGTCCAGAGAATCCAGAGAGTCCAGAGAATCCAGAGAATCCAGAGGGTCCAGAGAGTCCAGAGAGTCCAGAGAACCCAGAGTCCAGAGAATCCAGAGAGTCCAGAGAATCCAGAGGGTCCAGAGAGTCCAGAGAATCCAGAGAATCCAGAGAGTCCAGAGAGTCCAGAGAATCCAGAGAGTCCAGAGAATCCAGAGAATCCAGAGAGTCCAGAGAGTCCAGAGAATCCAGAGGGTCCAGTGGGTCCAGAGGGTCCAGAGAATCCAGAGAGTCCAGAGAGTCCAGAGGGTCCAGAGAATCCAGGGAGTCCAGAAAGTCCAGAGAATCCAGAGAGTCCAGAGAATCCAGAGAGTCCAGAGAGTCCAGAGAATCCAGAGAGTCCAGAGAGTCCAGAGAATCCAGAGAGTCCAGAGAGTCCAGAGAGTCCAGAGAATACAGAGAGTCTAGAGAATCCAGAGAGTCCAGAGAGTCCAGAGAATCCAGAGAGTCCAGAGAGTCCAAAGAATCCAGAGAGTCTAGAGAACCCAGAGAGTCCAGAGAATCCAGAGGGTCCAGAGAATCCAGAGAGTCCAGATAGTCCAGAGAATCCAGAGAGTCCAGATAGTCAAGAGGGTCCAGTGAATCCAGAGAGTCCAGAGAATCCAGAGAGTCCAGAGAGTCCAGAGAATCCAGAGAGTCCAGAGGGTCCAGAGAATCCAGAGAGTCCAGATAGTCCAGAGAATCCAGAGAGTCCAGAGAGTCCAGAGAATCCAGAGAGTCCAGAGGGTCCAGAGAATCCAGAGAATCCAGAGAGTCCAGAGAGTCCAGAGATTCCAGAGAATCCAGAGGGTCCAGAGAGTCCAGAGAGTCCAGAGGGTCCAGAGAATCCAGAGGGTCCAGAGGGTCCAGAGAACCCAGAGCGTCCAGAGAGTCCAGAGAGTCCAAGGTGTCCAGAGAGCCCAGAGAGCCCAGAGGGTCCAGAGAATACAGAGAGTCCAGAGAACCCAGAGAGTCCAGAGAGACCAGAGAGTCCAGAGAGTCCAGAGGGTCCAGAGAGTCCAGAGGGTCCAGAGAGTCCAGAGAGTCCAGAGGGTCCAGAGGGTCCAGAGGGTCCAGAGAGTCCAGAGAATCCAGAGAGTCCAGAGAATCCAGAGAGTCCAGAGAGTCCAGAGGGTCCAGAGAGTCCAGAGAGTCCAGAGGGTCCAGAGGGTCCAGAGGGTCCAGAGGGTCCAGAGAGTCCAGAGAATCCAGAGAGTCCAGAGAGTCCAGAGAATCCAGAGAGTCCAGAGGGTCCAGCGAGTCCAGAGAGTCTGTAGAACCCAGAGAGTCCAGAGAGTCCAGAGAATCATGAGAGTCCAGAGAATCCAGAGAGTCCAGAGGGTCCAGAGGGTCCAGAGGGTCCAGAGAATCCAAAGAGTCCAGAGAGTCCAGAGAGTCCAGAGAGTCCAGAGGGTCCAGAGAATCCAGAGGGTCCAGAGGGTCCAGAGAACCCAGAGAGTCCAGAGAGTCCAATGGGTCCAGAGAGCCCAGAGAGCCCAGAGGGTCCAGAGAATACAGAGAGTCCAGAGAACCCAGAGTCCAGAGAGACCAGAGAGTCCAGAGAATCCAGAGAGTCCAGAGAGTCCAGAGAATCCAGAGAGTCCAGAGAGTCCAGAGGGTCCAGAGAATCCACAGAGTCCAGAGAGTCCAGAGAATCCAGAGAATCCAAAGAGTCCAGAGAGTCCAGAGATTCCAGGGAATCCAGAGGGTCCAGAGAGTCCAGAGGGTCCAGAGGGTCCAGAGGGTCCAGAGGGTCCAGAGAGTCCAGAGAATCCAGAGAGTCTGGAGAACCCAGAGAGTCCAGAGAGTCCAGAGAATGCAGAGAGTCCAGAGAATCCAGAGAGTCCAGAGGGTCCAGAGAATCCAGAGAGTCCAGAGAGTCCAGAGGGTCCAGAGAATACAGAGAATCAAGAGGGTCCAGAGAATCCAGAGAGTCCAGAGAGTCCAGAGGGTCCAGAGAATCCAGAGAGTCCAGAAAGTCCAGAGAATCCAGAGAGTCCAGAGAATCCAGAGAGTCCAGAGAGTCCAGAGAGTCCAGAGAGTCCAGAGAATCCAGAGAGTCCAGAGAGTCCAGAGAATACAGAGAGTCTAGAGAATCCAGAGAGTCCAGAGAGTCCAGAGAATCCAGAGAGTCCAGAGAGTCCAGAGAATCCAGAGAGTCTAGAGAACCCAGAGAGTCCAGAGAATCCAGATAGTCCAGAGAATCCAGAGAGTCCAGATAGTCAAGAGGGTCCAGTGAATCCAGAGAGTCCAGAGAATCCAGAGAGTCCAGAGAGTCCAGAGAATCCAGAGTCCAGAGGGTCCAGAGAATCCAGAGAGTCCAGATAGTCCAGAGAATCCAGAGAGTCCAGAGTGTCCAGAGAATCCAGAGAGTCCAGAGAATCCAAAGAGTCCAGAGAGTCCAGAGATTCCAGGGAATCCAGAGGGTCCAGAGAGTCCAGAGGGTCCAGAGGGTCCAGAGGGCCCAGAGGGTCCAGAGGGTCCAGAGAGTCCAGAGAATCCAGAGAGTCCAGAGAATCCAGAGAGTCCAGAGGGTCCAGAGAGTCCAGAGAGTCCGGAGAACCCAGAGAGTCCAGAGAGTCCAGAGAATGCAGAGAGTCCAGAGAATCCAGAGAGTCCAGAGGGTCCAGAGGGTCCAGAGAGTCCAGAGAGTCCAGAGGGTCCAGAGAATCCAGAGAATCAAGAGGGTCCAGAGAGTCCAGAGAGTCCAGAGGGTCCAGAGGGTCCAGAGAACCCAGAGAGTCCAGAGAGTCCAGAGAGTCCAATGGGTCCAGAGAGCCCAGAGAGCCCAGAGGGTCCAGAGAATACAGAGAGTCCAGAGAACCCAGAGAATCCAGAGAGTCCAGAGAGTCCAGAGGGTCCAGAGAGTCCACAGAGTCCAGAGAATCCAGAGAGTCCAGAGGGTCCAGAGGGTCCAGAGAATCCAGAGAGTCCAGAGAGTCCAGGGAATCCAAAGAGTCCAGAGAGTCCAGAGAATCCAGAGGGTCCAGAGAGTCCAGAGGGTCCAGAAGGTCCAGAGGGTCCAGAGGGTCCAGAGAGTCCAGATAGTCCAGAGAGTCCAGAGAATCCAGAGAGTCCAGAGGGTCCAGAGGGTCCAGAGAGTCCAGAGAGTCCAGAGAGTCCAGAGAGTTCAGAGAGTCCAGAGAGTCCAGAGAGTCCAGAGAGCCCAGATAATCCAGAGAATCCAGAGAATCCAGAGAGTCCAGAGAGTCCAGAGAGTCCAAAGGGTCCAGAGAATCCAGAGAGTCCAGAGAACTCAGAGAAACCAGAGAGTCCAGAGAATCCAGAGAGTCCAGAGAATCCAGAGGGTCCAGAGAGTCCAGAGAGTCCAGAAAATCCAGAGAGTCCAGAGGGTCCAGAGAGTCCAGAGAGTCCAGAGAGTCCGGAGAATCCAAAGAGTCCAGAGAGTCCAGAGAATCCAGAGAGTCCAGAGGGTCCAGAAGGTCCAGAGGGTCCAGAGGGTCCAGAGAGTCCAGAGAATCCAGAGAGTCCAGAGAATCCAGAGAATCCAGAGGGTCCAGAGAGTCCAGAGAGTCCAGAGAACCCAGAGTCCAGAGAATCCAGAGAGTCCAGAGAATCCAGAGGGTCCAGAGAGTCCAGAGAATCCAGAGAATCCAGAGAGTCTAGAGAATCCAGAGAGTCCAGAGAGTCCAGAGAATCCAGAGAGTCCAGAGAGTCCAAAGAATCCAGAGAGTCTAGAGAACCCAGAGAGTCCAGAGAATCCAGAGGGTCCAGAGAATCCAGAGAGTCCAGATAGTCCAGAGAATCCAGAGAGTCCAGATAGTCAAGAGGGTCCAGTGAATCCAGAGAGTCCAGAGAATCCAGAGAGTCCAGAGAGTCCAGAGAATCCAGAGAGTCCAGAGGGTCCAGAGAATCCAGAGAGTCCAGATAGTCCAGAGAATCCAGAGAGTCCAGAGAGTCCAGAGAATCCAGAGAGTCCAGAGGGTCCAGAGAATCCAGAGAATCCAGAGAGTCCAGAGATTCCAGAGAATCCAGAGGGTCCAGAGAGTCCAGAGAGTCCAGAGGGTCCAGAGAATCCAGAGGGTCCAGAGGGTCCAGAGAACCCAGAGCGTCCAGAGAGTCCAGAGAGTCCAAGGTGTCCAGAGAGCCCAGAGAGCCCAGAGGGTCCAGAGAATACAGAGAGTCCAGAGAACCCAGAGAGTCCAGAGAGTCCAGAGAGTCCAGAGAGTCCAGAGAGTCCAATGGGTCCAGAGAGCCCAGAGAGCCCAGAGGCTCCAGAGAATACAGAGAGTCCAGAGAGCCCAGAGAGTCCAGAGAGACCAGAGAGTCCAGAGAACCCAGAGAGTCCAGAGAGACCAGAGAGTCCAGAGAATCCAGAGAGTCCAGAGGGTCCAGAGAGTCCACAGAGTCCAGAGAGTCCAGAGAATCCAGAGAGTCCAGAGGGTCCAGAGGGTCCAGAGAATCCAGAGAGTCCAGAGAGTCCAGAGAGTCCAGGGAATCCAAAGAGTCCAGAGAGTCCAGAGAATCCAGAGAGTCCAGAGGGTCCAGAAGGTCCAGAGGGTCCAGAGGGTCCAGAGAGTCCAGAGAATCCAGAGAGTCCAGAGAATCCAGAGAATCCAGAGGGTCCAGAGAGTCCAGAGAGTCCAGAGAACCCAGAGTCCAGAGAATCCAGAGAGTCCAGAGAATCCAGAGGGTCCAGAGGTTCCAGAGAGTCCAGAGAATCCAGAGAATCCAGAGAGTCCAGAGAGTCCAGAGAATCCAGAGAGTCCAGAGAATCCAGAGAATCCAGAGAGTCCAGAGAGTCCAGAGAATCCAGAGGGTCCAGTGGGTCCAGAGGGTCCAGAGAATCCAGAGAGTCCAGAGAGTCCAGAGGGTCCAGAGAATCCAGAGAGTCCAGAAAGTCCAGAGAATCCAGAGAGTCCAGAGAATCCAGAGAGTCCAGAGAGTCCAGAGAATCCAGAGAGTCCAGAGAGTCCAGAGAATCCAGAGAGTCCAGAGAGTCCAGAGAATACAGAGAGTCTAGAGAATCCAGAGAGTCCAGAGAGTCCAGAGAATCCAGAGAGTCCAGAGAGTCCAGAGAATCCAGAGAGTCTAGAGAACCCAGAGAGTCCAGAGAATCCAGAGGGTCCAGAGAATCCAGAGAGTCCAGATAGTCCAGAGAATCCAGAGAGTCCAGATAGTCAAGAGGGTCCAGTGAATCCAGAGAGTCCAGAGAATCCAGAGAGTCCAGAGAGTCCAGAGAATCCAGAGAGTCCAGAGGGTCCAGAGAATCCAGAGAGTCCAGAGTGTCCAGAGAATCCAGAGAGTCCAGAGAATCCAAAGAGTCCAGAGAGTCCAGAGATTCCAGGGAATCCAGAGGGTCCAGAGAGTCCAGAGGGTCCAGAGGGTCCAGAGGGCCCAGAGGGTCCAGAGGGTCCAGAGAGTCCAGAGAATCCAGAGAGTCCAGAGAATCCAGAGAGTCCAGAGGGTCCAGAGAGTCCAGAGAGTCCGGAGAACCCAGAGAGTCCAGAGAGTCCAGAGAATGCAGAGAGTCCAGAGAATCCAGAGAGTCCAGAGGGTCCAGAGGGTCCAGAGAGTCCAGAGAGTCCAGAGGGTCCAGAGAATCCAGAGAATCAAGAGGGTCCAGAGAGTCCAGAGAGTCCAGAGGGTCCAGAGGGTCCAGAGAACCCAGAGAGTCCAGAGAGTCCAGAGAGTCCAATGGGTCCAGAGAGCCCAGAGAGCCCAGAGGGTCCAGAGAATACAGAGAGTCCAGAGAACCCAGAGAATCCAGAGAGTCCAGAGGGTCCAGCGAGTCCAGAGAGTCTGGAGAACCCAGAGAGTCCAGAGAGTCCAGAGAATGCAGAGAGTCCAGAGAATCCAGAGAGTCCAGAGGGTCCAGAGGGTCCAGAGAATCCAGAGAGTCCAGAGAGTCCAGAGGGTCCAGCGAATCCAGAGAATCAAGAGGGTCCAGAGAGTCCAGAGAGTCCAGAGGGTCCAGAGAACCCAGAGAGTCCAGAGAGTCCAGAGAGTCCAATGGGTCCAGAGAGCCCAGAGAGCCCAGAGGGTCCAGAGAATACAGAGAGTCCAGAGAACCCAGAGAGTCCAGAGAGACCAGAGAGTCCAGAGAATCCAGAGAGTCCAGAGAGTCCAGAATGTCCAGAGAGTCCACAGAGTCCAGAGAGTCCAGAGAATCCAGAGAGTCCAGAGGGTCCAGAGGGTCCAGAGAATCCAGAGAGTCCAGAGAGTCCAGGGAATCCAAAGAGTCCAGAGAGTCCAGAGAATCCAGAGAGTCCAGAGGGTCCAGAAGGTCCAGAGGGTCCAGAGAGTCCAGAGAGTCCAGAGAATCCAGAGAGTCCAGAGAATCCAGAGAATCCAGAGGGTCCAGAGAGTCCAGAGAGTCCAGAGAACCCAGAGTCCAGAGAATCCAGAGAGTCCAGAGAATCCAGAGGGTCCAGAGAGTCCAGAGAATCCAGAGAATCCAGAGAGTCCAGAGAGTCCAGAGAATCCAGAGAGTCCAGAGAATCCAGAGAATCCAGAGAGTCCAGAGAGTCCAGAGAATCCAGAGGGTCCAGTGGGTCCAGAGGGTCCAGAGAATCCAGAGAGTCCAGAGAGTCCAGAGGGTCCAGAGAATCCAGGGAGTCCAGAAAGTCCAGAGAATCCAGAGAGTCCAGAGAATCCAGAGAGTCCAGAGAGTCCAGAGAATCCAGAGAGTCCAGAGAGTCCAGAGAATCCAGAGAGTCCAGAGAGTCCAGAGAGTCCAGAGAATACAGAGAGTCTAGAGAATCCAGAGAGTCCAGAGAGTCCAGAGAATCCAGAGAGTCCAGAGAGTCCAAAGAATCCAGAGAGTCTAGAGAACCCAGAGAGTCCAGAGAATCCAGAGGGTCCAGAGAATCCAGAGAGTCCAGATAGTCCAGAGAATCCAGAGAGTCCAGATAGTCAAGAGGGTCCAGTGAATCCAGAGAGTCCAGAGAATCCAGAGAGTCCAGAGAGTCCAGAGAATCCAGAGAGTCCAGAGGGTCCAGAGAATCCAGAGAGTCCAGATAGTCCAGAGAATCCAGAGAGTCCAGAGAGTCCAGAGAATCCAGAGAGTCCAGAGGGTCCAGAGAATCCAGAGAATCCAGAGAGTCCAGAGAGTCCAGAGATTCCAGAGAATCCAGAGGGTCCAGAGAGTCCAGAGAGTCCAGAGGGTCCAGAGAATCCAGAGGGTCCAGAGGGTCCAGAGAACCCAGAGCGTCCAGAGAGTCCAGAGAGTCCAAGGTGTCCAGAGAGCCCAGAGAGCCCAGAGGGTCCAGAGAATACAGAGAGTCCAGAGAACCCAGAGAGTCCAGAGAGACCAGAGAGTCCAGAGAGTCCAGAGGGTCCAGAGAGTCCAGAGGGTCCAGAGAGTCCAGAGAGTCCAGAGGGTCCAGAGGGTCCAGAGGGTCCAGAGAGTCCAGAGAATCCAGAGAGTCCAGAGAATCCAGAGAGTCCAGAGAGTCCAGAGGGTCCAGAGAGTCCAGAGAGTCCAGAGGGTCCAGAGGGTCCAGAGGGTCCAGAGGGTCCAGAGAGTCCAGAGAATCCAGAGAGTCCAGAGAGTCCAGAGAATCCAGAGAGTCCAGAGGGTCCAGCGAGTCCAGAGAGTCTGTAGAACCCAGAGAGTCCAGAGAGTCCAGAGAATCATGAGAGTCCAGAGAATCCAGAGAGTCCAGAGGGTCCAGAGGGTCCAGAGGGTCCAGAGAATCCAAAGAGTCCAGAGAGTCCAGAGAGTCCAGAGAGTCCAGAGGGTCCAGAGAATCCAGAGGGTCCAGAGGGTCCAGAGAACCCAGAGAGTCCAGAGAGTCCAATGGGTCCAGAGAGCCCAGAGAGCCCAGAGGGTCCAGAGAATACAGAGAGTCCAGAGAACCCAGAGTCCAGAGAGACCAGAGAGTCCAGAGAATCCAGAGAGTCCAGAGAGTCCAGAGAATCCAGAGAGTCCAGAGAGTCCAGAGGGTCCAGAGAATCCACAGAGTCCAGAGAGTCCAGAGAATCCAGAGAATCCAAAGAGTCCAGAGAGTCCAGAGATTCCAGGGAATCCAGAGGGTCCAGAGAGTCCAGAGGGTCCAGAGGGTCCAGAGGGTCCAGAGGGTCCAGAGAGTCCAGAGAATCCAGAGAGTCTGGAGAACCCAGAGAGTCCAGAGAGTCCAGAGAATGCAGAGAGTCCAGAGAATCCAGAGAGTCCAGAGGGTCCAGAGAATCCAGAGAGTCCAGAGAGTCCAGAGGGTCCAGAGAATACAGAGAATCAAGAGGGTCCAGAGAATCCAGAGAGTCCAGAGAGTCCAGAGGGTCCAGAGAATCCAGAGAGTCCAGAAAGTCCAGAGAATCCAGAGAGTCCAGAGAATCCAGAGAGTCCAGAGAGTCCAGAGAGTCCAGAGAGTCCAGAGAATCCAGAGAGTCCAGAGAGTCCAGAGAATACAGAGAGTCTAGAGAATCCAGAGAGTCCAGAGAGTCCAGAGAATCCAGAGAGTCCAGAGAGTCCAGAGAATCCAGAGAGTCTAGAGAACCCAGAGAGTCCAGAGAATCCAGATAGTCCAGAGAATCCAGAGAGTCCAGATAGTCAAGAGGGTCCAGTGAATCCAGAGAGTCCAGAGAATCCAGAGAGTCCAGAGAGTCCAGAGAATCCAGAGTCCAGAGGGTCCAGAGAATCCAGAGAGTCCAGATAGTCCAGAGAATCCAGAGAGTCCAGAGTGTCCAGAGAATCCAGAGAGTCCAGAGAATCCAAAGAGTCCAGAGAGTCCAGAGATTCCAGGGAATCCAGAGGGTCCAGAGAGTCCAGAGGGTCCAGAGGGTCCAGAGGGCCCAGAGGGTCCAGAGGGTCCAGAGAGTCCAGAGAATCCAGAGAGTCCAGAGAATCCAGAGAGTCCAGAGGGTCCAGAGAGTCCAGAGAGTCCGGAGAACCCAGAGAGTCCAGAGAGTCCAGAGAATGCAGAGAGTCCAGAGAATCCAGAGAGTCCAGAGGGTCCAGAGGGTCCAGAGAGTCCAGAGAGTCCAGAGGGTCCAGAGAATCCAGAGAATCAAGAGGGTCCAGAGAGTCCAGAGAGTCCAGAGGGTCCAGAGGGTCCAGAGAACCCAGAGAGTCCAGAGAGTCCAGAGAGTCCAATGGGTCCAGAGAGCCCAGAGAGCCCAGAGGGTCCAGAGAATACAGAGAGTCCAGAGAACCCAGAGAATCCAGAGAGTCCAGAGAGTCCAGAGGGTCCAGAGAGTCCACAGAGTCCAGAGAATCCAGAGAGTCCAGAGGGTCCAGAGGGTCCAGAGAATCCAGAGAGTCCAGAGAGTCCAGGGAATCCAAAGAGTCCAGAGAGTCCAGAGAATCCAGAGGGTCCAGAGAGTCCAGAGGGTCCAGAAGGTCCAGAGGGTCCAGAGGGTCCAGAGAGTCCAGATAGTCCAGAGAGTCCAGAGAATCCAGAGAGTCCAGAGGGTCCAGAGGGTCCAGAGAGTCCAGAGAGTCCAGAGAGTCCAGAGAGTTCAGAGAGTCCAGAGAGTCCAGAGAGTCCAGAGAGCCCAGATAATCCAGAGAATCCAGAGAATCCAGAGAGTCCAGAGAGTCCAGAGAGTCCAAAGGGTCCAGAGAATCCAGAGAGTCCAGAGAACTCAGAGAAACCAGAGAGTCCAGAGAATCCAGAGAGTCCAGAGAATCCAGAGGGTCCAGAGAGTCCAGAGAGTCCAGAAAATCCAGAGAGTCCAGAGGGTCCAGAGAGTCCAGAGAGTCCAGAGAGTCCGGAGAATCCAAAGAGTCCAGAGAGTCCAGAGAATCCAGAGAGTCCAGAGGGTCCAGAAGGTCCAGAGGGTCCAGAGGGTCCAGAGAGTCCAGAGAATCCAGAGAGTCCAGAGAATCCAGAGAATCCAGAGGGTCCAGAGAGTCCAGAGAGTCCAGAGAACCCAGAGTCCAGAGAATCCAGAGAGTCCAGAGAATCCAGAGGGTCCAGAGAGTCCAGAGAATCCAGAGAATCCAGAGAGTCTAGAGAATCCAGAGAGTCCAGAGAGTCCAGAGAATCCAGAGAGTCCAGAGAGTCCAAAGAATCCAGAGAGTCTAGAGAACCCAGAGAGTCCAGAGAATCCAGAGGGTCCAGAGAATCCAGAGAGTCCAGATAGTCCAGAGAATCCAGAGAGTCCAGATAGTCAAGAGGGTCCAGTGAATCCAGAGAGTCCAGAGAATCCAGAGAGTCCAGAGAGTCCAGAGAATCCAGAGAGTCCAGAGGGTCCAGAGAATCCAGAGAGTCCAGATAGTCCAGAGAATCCAGAGAGTCCAGAGAGTCCAGAGAATCCAGAGAGTCCAGAGGGTCCAGAGAATCCAGAGAATCCAGAGAGTCCAGAGATTCCAGAGAATCCAGAGGGTCCAGAGAGTCCAGAGAGTCCAGAGGGTCCAGAGAATCCAGAGGGTCCAGAGGGTCCAGAGAACCCAGAGCGTCCAGAGAGTCCAGAGAGTCCAAGGTGTCCAGAGAGCCCAGAGAGCCCAGAGGGTCCAGAGAATACAGAGAGTCCAGAGAACCCAGAGAGTCCAGAGAGTCCAGAGAGTCCAGAGAGTCCAGAGAGTCCAATGGGTCCAGAGAGCCCAGAGAGCCCAGAGGCTCCAGAGAATACAGAGAGTCCAGAGAGCCCAGAGAGTCCAGAGAGACCAGAGAGTCCAGAGAACCCAGAGAGTCCAGAGAGACCAGAGAGTCCAGAGAATCCAGAGAGTCCAGAGGGTCCAGAGAGTCCACAGAGTCCAGAGAGTCCAGAGAATCCAGAGAGTCCAGAGGGTCCAGAGGGTCCAGAGAATCCAGAGAGTCCAGAGAGTCCAGAGAGTCCAGGGAATCCAAAGAGTCCAGAGAGTCCAGAGAATCCAGAGAGTCCAGAGGGTCCAGAAGGTCCAGAGGGTCCAGAGGGTCCAGAGAGTCCAGAGAATCCAGAGAGTCCAGAGAATCCAGAGAATCCAGAGGGTCCAGAGAGTCCAGAGAGTCCAGAGAACCCAGAGTCCAGAGAATCCAGAGAGTCCAGAGAATCCAGAGGGTCCAGAGGTTCCAGAGAGTCCAGAGAATCCAGAGAATCCAGAGAGTCCAGAGAGTCCAGAGAATCCAGAGAGTCCAGAGAATCCAGAGAATCCAGAGAGTCCAGAGAGTCCAGAGAATCCAGAGGGTCCAGTGGGTCCAGAGGGTCCAGAGAATCCAGAGAGTCCAGAGAGTCCAGAGGGTCCAGAGAATCCAGAGAGTCCAGAAAGTCCAGAGAATCCAGAGAGTCCAGAGAATCCAGAGAGTCCAGAGAGTCCAGAGAATCCAGAGAGTCCAGAGAGTCCAGAGAATCCAGAGAGTCCAGAGAGTCCAGAGAATACAGAGAGTCTAGAGAATCCAGAGAGTCCAGAGAGTCCAGAGAATCCAGAGAGTCCAGAGAGTCCAGAGAATCCAGAGAGTCTAGAGAACCCAGAGAGTCCAGAGAATCCAGAGGGTCCAGAGAATCCAGAGAGTCCAGATAGTCCAGAGAATCCAGAGAGTCCAGATAGTCAAGAGGGTCCAGTGAATCCAGAGAGTCCAGAGAATCCAGAGAGTCCAGAGAGTCCAGAGAATCCAGAGAGTCCAGAGGGTCCAGAGAATCCAGAGAGTCCAGAGTGTCCAGAGAATCCAGAGAGTCCAGAGAATCCAAAGAGTCCAGAGAGTCCAGAGATTCCAGGGAATCCAGAGGGTCCAGAGAGTCCAGAGGGTCCAGAGGGTCCAGAGGGCCCAGAGGGTCCAGAGGGTCCAGAGAGTCCAGAGAATCCAGAGAGTCCAGAGAATCCAGAGAGTCCAGAGGGTCCAGAGAGTCCAGAGAGTCCGGAGAACCCAGAGAGTCCAGAGAGTCCAGAGAATGCAGAGAGTCCAGAGAATCCAGAGAGTCCAGAGAGTCCAGAGGGTCCAGAGAATCCAGGGAGTCCAGAAAGTCCAGAGAATCCAGAGAGTCCAGAGAATCCAGAGAGTCCAGAGAGTCCAGAGAATCCAGAGAGTCCAGAGAGTCCAGAGAATCCAGAGAGTCCAGAGAGTCCAGAGAGTCCAGAGAATACAGAGAGTCTAGAGAATCCAGAGAGTCCAGAGAGTCCAGAGAATCCAGAGAGTCCAGAGAGTCCAAAGAATCCAGAGAGTCTAGAGAACCCAGAGAGTCCAGAGAATCCAGAGGGTCCAGAGAATCCAGAGAGTCCAGATAGTCCAGAGAATCCAGAGAGTCCAGATAGTCAAGAGGGTCCAGTGAATCCAGAGAGTCCAGAGAATCCAGAGAGTCCAGAGAGTCCAGAGAATCCAGAGAGTCCAGAGGGTCCAGAGAATCCAGAGAGTCCAGATAGTCCAGAGAATCCAGAGAGTCCAGAGAGTCCAGAGAATCCAGAGAGTCCAGAGGGTCCAGAGAATCCAGAGAATCCAGAGAGTCCAGAGAGTCCAGAGATTCCAGAGAATCCAGAGGGTCCAGAGAGTCCAGAGAGTCCAGAGGGTCCAGAGAATCCAGAGGGTCCAGAGGGTCCAGAGAACCCAGAGCGTCCAGAGAGTCCAGAGAGTCCAAGGTGTCCAGAGAGCCCAGAGAGCCCAGAGGGTCCAGAGAATACAGAGAGTCCAGAGAACCCAGAGAGTCCAGAGAGACCAGAGAGTCCAGAGAGTCCAGAGGGTCCAGAGAGTCCAGAGGGTCCAGAGAGTCCAGAGAGTCCAGAGGGTCCAGAGGGTCCAGAGGGTCCAGAGAGTCCAGAGAATCCAGAGAGTCCAGAGAATCCAGAGAGTCCAGAGAGTCCAGAGGGTCCAGAGAGTCCAGAGAGTCCAGAGGGTCCAGAGGGTCCAGAGGGTCCAGAGGGTCCAGAGAGTCCAGAGAATCCAGAGAGTCCAGAGAGTCCAGAGAATCCAGAGAGTCCAGAGGGTCCAGCGAGTCCAGAGAGTCTGTAGAACCCAGAGAGTCCAGAGAGTCCAGAGAATCATGAGAGTCCAGAGAATCCAGAGAGTCCAGAGGGTCCAGAGGGTCCAGAGGGTCCAGAGAATCCAAAGAGTCCAGAGAGTCCAGAGAGTCCAGAGAGTCCAGAGGGTCCAGAGAATCCAGAGGGTCCAGAGGGTCCAGAGAACCCAGAGAGTCCAGAGAGTCCAATGGGTCCAGAGAGCCCAGAGAGCCCAGAGGGTCCAGAGAATACAGAGAGTCCAGAGAACCCAGAGTCCAGAGAGACCAGAGAGTCCAGAGAATCCAGAGAGTCCAGAGAGTCCAGAGAATCCAGAGAGTCCAGAGAGTCCAGAGGGTCCAGAGAATCCACAGAGTCCAGAGAGTCCAGAGAATCCAGAGAATCCAAAGAGTCCAGAGAGTCCAGAGATTCCAGGGAATCCAGAGGGTCCAGAGAGTCCAGAGGGTCCAGAGGGTCCAGAGGGTCCAGAGGGTCCAGAGAGTCCAGAGAATCCAGAGAGTCTGGAGAACCCAGAGAGTCCAGAGAGTCCAGAGAATGCAGAGAGTCCAGAGAATCCAGAGAGTCCAGAGGGTCCAGAGAATCCAGAGAGTCCAGAGAGTCCAGAGGGTCCAGAGAATACAGAGAATCAAGAGGGTCCAGAGAATCCAGAGAGTCCAGAGAGTCCAGAGGGTCCAGAGAATCCAGAGAGTCCAGAAAGTCCAGAGAATCCAGAGAGTCCAGAGAATCCAGAGAGTCCAGAGAGTCCAGAGAGTCCAGAGAGTCCAGAGAATCCAGAGAGTCCAGAGAGTCCAGAGAATACAGAGAGTCTAGAGAATCCAGAGAGTCCAGAGAGTCCAGAGAATCCAGAGAGTCCAGAGAGTCCAGAGAATCCAGAGAGTCTAGAGAACCCAGAGAGTCCAGAGAATCCAGATAGTCCAGAGAATCCAGAGAGTCCAGATAGTCAAGAGGGTCCAGTGAATCCAGAGAGTCCAGAGAATCCAGAGAGTCCAGAGAGTCCAGAGAATCCAGAGTCCAGAGGGTCCAGAGAATCCAGAGAGTCCAGATAGTCCAGAGAATCCAGAGAGTCCAGAGTGTCCAGAGAATCCAGAGAGTCCAGAGAATCCAAAGAGTCCAGAGAGTCCAGAGATTCCAGGGAATCCAGAGGGTCCAGAGAGTCCAGAGGGTCCAGAGGGTCCAGAGGGCCCAGAGGGTCCAGAGGGTCCAGAGAGTCCAGAGAATCCAGAGAGTCCAGAGAATCCAGAGAGTCCAGAGGGTCCAGAGAGTCCAGAGAGTCCGGAGAACCCAGAGAGTCCAGAGAGTCCAGAGAATGCAGAGAGTCCAGAGAATCCAGAGAGTCCAGAGGGTCCAGAGGGTCCAGAGAGTCCAGAGAGTCCAGAGGGTCCAGAGAATCCAGAGAATCAAGAGGGTCCAGAGAGTCCAGAGAGTCCAGAGGGTCCAGAGGGTCCAGAGAACCCAGAGAGTCCAGAGAGTCCAGAGAGTCCAATGGGTCCAGAGAGCCCAGAGAGCCCAGAGGGTCCAGAGAATACAGAGAGTCCAGAGAACCCAGAGAATCCAGAGAGTCCAGAGAGTCCAGAGGGTCCAGAGAGTCCACAGAGTCCAGAGAATCCAGAGAGTCCAGAGGGTCCAGAGGGTCCAGAGAATCCAGAGAGTCCAGAGAGTCCAGGGAATCCAAAGAGTCCAGAGAGTCCAGAGAATCCAGAGGGTCCAGAGAGTCCAGAGGGTCCAGAAGGTCCAGAGGGTCCAGAGGGTCCAGAGAGTCCAGATAGTCCAGAGAGTCCAGAGAATCCAGAGAGTCCAGAGGGTCCAGAGGGTCCAGAGAGTCCAGAGAGTCCAGAGAGTCCAGAGAGTTCAGAGAGTCCAGAGAGTCCAGAGAGTCCAGAGAGCCCAGATAATCCAGAGAATCCAGAGAATCCAGAGAGTCCAGAGAGTCCAGAGAGTCCAAAGGGTCCAGAGAATCCAGAGAGTCCAGAGAACTCAGAGAAACCAGAGAGTCCAGAGAATCCAGAGAGTCCAGAGAATCCAGAGGGTCCAGAGAGTCCAGAGAGTCCAGAAAATCCAGAGAGTCCAGAGGGTCCAGAGAGTCCAGAGAGTCCAGAGAGTCCGGAGAATCCAAAGAGTCCAGAGAGTCCAGAGAATCCAGAGAGTCCAGAGGGTCCAGAAGGTCCAGAGGGTCCAGAGGGTCCAGAGAGTCCAGAGAATCCAGAGAGTCCAGAGAATCCAGAGAATCCAGAGGGTCCAGAGAGTCCAGAGAGTCCAGAGAACCCAGAGTCCAGAGAATCCAGAGAGTCCAGAGAATCCAGAGGGTCCAGAGAGTCCAGAGAATCCAGAGAATCCAGAGAGTCTAGAGAATCCAGAGAGTCCAGAGAGTCCAGAGAATCCAGAGAGTCCAGAGAGTCCAAAGAATCCAGAGAGTCTAGAGAACCCAGAGAGTCCAGAGAATCCAGAGGGTCCAGAGAATCCAGAGAGTCCAGATAGTCCAGAGAATCCAGAGAGTCCAGATAGTCAAGAGGGTCCAGTGAATCCAGAGAGTCCAGAGAATCCAGAGAGTCCAGAGAGTCCAGAGAATCCAGAGAGTCCAGAGGGTCCAGAGAATCCAGAGAGTCCAGATAGTCCAGAGAATCCAGAGAGTCCAGAGAGTCCAGAGAATCCAGAGAGTCCAGAGGGTCCAGAGAATCCAGAGAATCCAGAGAGTCCAGAGATTCCAGAGAATCCAGAGGGTCCAGAGAGTCCAGAGAGTCCAGAGGGTCCAGAGAATCCAGAGGGTCCAGAGGGTCCAGAGAACCCAGAGCGTCCAGAGAGTCCAGAGAGTCCAAGGTGTCCAGAGAGCCCAGAGAGCCCAGAGGGTCCAGAGAATACAGAGAGTCCAGAGAACCCAGAGAGTCCAGAGAGTCCAGAGAGTCCAGAGAGTCCAGAGAGTCCAATGGGTCCAGAGAGCCCAGAGAGCCCAGAGGCTCCAGAGAATACAGAGAGTCCAGAGAGCCCAGAGAGTCCAGAGAGACCAGAGAGTCCAGAGAACCCAGAGAGTCCAGAGAGACCAGAGAGTCCAGAGAATCCAGAGAGTCCAGAGGGTCCAGAGAGTCCACAGAGTCCAGAGAGTCCAGAGAATCCAGAGAGTCCAGAGGGTCCAGAGGGTCCAGAGAATCCAGAGAGTCCAGAGAGTCCAGAGAGTCCAGGGAATCCAAAGAGTCCAGAGAGTCCAGAGAATCCAGAGAGTCCAGAGGGTCCAGAAGGTCCAGAGGGTCCAGAGGGTCCAGAGAGTCCAGAGAATCCAGAGAGTCCAGAGAATCCAGAGAATCCAGAGGGTCCAGAGAGTCCAGAGAGTCCAGAGAACCCAGAGTCCAGAGAATCCAGAGAGTCCAGAGAATCCAGAGGGTCCAGAGGTTCCAGAGAGTCCAGAGAATCCAGAGAATCCAGAGAGTCCAGAGAGTCCAGAGAATCCAGAGAGTCCAGAGAATCCAGAGAATCCAGAGAGTCCAGAGAGTCCAGAGAATCCAGAGGGTCCAGTGGGTCCAGAGGGTCCAGAGAATCCAGAGAGTCCAGAGAGTCCAGAGGGTCCAGAGAATCCAGAGAGTCCAGAAAGTCCAGAGAATCCAGAGAGTCCAGAGAATCCAGAGAGTCCAGAGAGTCCAGAGAATCCAGAGAGTCCAGAGAGTCCAGAGAATCCAGAGAGTCCAGAGAGTCCAGAGAATACAGAGAGTCTAGAGAATCCAGAGAGTCCAGAGAGTCCAGAGAATCCAGAGAGTCCAGAGAGTCCAGAGAATCCAGAGAGTCTAGAGAACCCAGAGAGTCCAGAGAATCCAGAGGGTCCAGAGAATCCAGAGAGTCCAGATAGTCCAGAGAATCCAGAGAGTCCAGATAGTCAAGAGGGTCCAGTGAATCCAGAGAGTCCAGAGAATCCAGAGAGTCCAGAGAGTCCAGAGAATCCAGAGAGTCCAGAGGGTCCAGAGAATCCAGAGAGTCCAGAGTGTCCAGAGAATCCAGAGAGTCCAGAGAATCCAAAGAGTCCAGAGAGTCCAGAGATTCCAGGGAATCCAGAGGGTCCAGAGAGTCCAGAGGGTCCAGAGGGTCCAGAGGGCCCAGAGGGTCCAGAGGGTCCAGAGAGTCCAGAGAATCCAGAGAGTCCAGAGAATCCAGAGAGTCCAGAGGGTCCAGAGAGTCCAGAGAGTCCGGAGAACCCAGAGAGTCCAGAGAGTCCAGAGAATGCAGAGAGTCCAGAGAATCCAGAGAGTCCAGAGGGTCCAGAGGGTCCAGAGAGTCCAGAGAGTCCAGAGGGTCCAGAGAATCCAGAGAATCAAGAGGGTCCAGAGAGTCCAGAGAGTCCAGAGGGTCCAGAGGGTCCAGAGAACCCAGAGAGTCCAGAGAGTCCAGAGAGTCCAATGGGTCCAGAGAGCCCAGAGAGCCCAGAGGGTCCAGAGAATACAGAGAGTCCAGAGAACCCAGAGAATCCAGAGAGTCCAGAGGGTCCAGCGAGTCCAGAGAGTCTGGAGAACCCAGAGAGTCCAGAGAGTCCAGAGAATGCAGAGAGTCCAGAGAATCCAGAGAGTCCAGAGGGTCCAGAGGGTCCAGAGAATCCAGAGAGTCCAGAGAGTCCAGAGGGTCCAGCGAATCCAGAGAATCAAGAGGGTCCAGAGAGTCCAGAGAGTCCAGAGGGTCCAGAGAACCCAGAGAGTCCAGAGAGTCCAGAGAGTCCAATGGGTCCAGAGAGCCCAGAGAGCCCAGAGGGTCCAGAGAATACAGAGAGTCCAGAGAACCCAGAGAGTCCAGAGAGACCAGAGAGTCCAGAGAATCCAGAGAGTCCAGAGAGTCCAGAATGTCCAGAGAGTCCACAGAGTCCAGAGAGTCCAGAGAATCCAGAGAGTCCAGAGGGTCCAGAGGGTCCAGAGAATCCAGAGAGTCCAGAGAGTCCAGGGAATCCAAAGAGTCCAGAGAGTCCAGAGAATCCAGAGAGTCCAGAGGGTCCAGAAGGTCCAGAGGGTCCAGAGAGTCCAGAGAGTCCAGAGAATCCAGAGAGTCCAGAGAATCCAGAGAATCCAGAGGGTCCAGAGAGTCCAGAGAGTCCAGAGAACCCAGAGTCCAGAGAATCCAGAGAGTCCAGAGAATCCAGAGGGTCCAGAGAGTCCAGAGAATCCAGAGAATCCAGAGAGTCCAGAGAGTCCAGAGAATCCAGAGAGTCCAGAGAATCCAGAGAATCCAGAGAGTCCAGAGAGTCCAGAGAATCCAGAGGGTCCAGTGGGTCCAGAGGGTCCAGAGAATCCAGAGAGTCCAGAGAGTCCAGAGGGTCCAGAGAATCCAGGGAGTCCAGAAAGTCCAGAGAATCCAGAGAGTCCAGAGAATCCAGAGAGTCCAGAGAGTCCAGAGAATCCAGAGAGTCCAGAGAGTCCAGAGAATCCAGAGAGTCCAGAGAGTCCAGAGAGTCCAGAGAATACAGAGAGTCTAGAGAATCCAGAGAGTCCAGAGAGTCCAGAGAATCCAGAGAGTCCAGAGAGTCCAAAGAATCCAGAGAGTCTAGAGAACCCAGAGAGTCCAGAGAATCCAGAGGGTCCAGAGAATCCAGAGAGTCCAGATAGTCCAGAGAATCCAGAGAGTCCAGATAGTCAAGAGGGTCCAGTGAATCCAGAGAGTCCAGAGAATCCAGAGAGTCCAGAGAGTCCAGAGAATCCAGAGAGTCCAGAGGGTCCAGAGAATCCAGAGAGTCCAGATAGTCCAGAGAATCCAGAGAGTCCAGAGAGTCCAGAGAATCCAGAGAGTCCAGAGGGTCCAGAGAATCCAGAGAATCCAGAGAGTCCAGAGAGTCCAGAGATTCCAGAGAATCCAGAGGGTCCAGAGAGTCCAGAGAGTCCAGAGGGTCCAGAGAATCCAGAGGGTCCAGAGGGTCCAGAGAACCCAGAGCGTCCAGAGAGTCCAGAGAGTCCAAGGTGTCCAGAGAGCCCAGAGAGCCCAGAGGGTCCAGAGAATACAGAGAGTCCAGAGAACCCAGAGAGTCCAGAGAGACCAGAGAGTCCAGAGAGTCCAGAGGGTCCAGAGAGTCCAGAGGGTCCAGAGAGTCCAGAGAGTCCAGAGGGTCCAGAGGGTCCAGAGGGTCCAGAGAGTCCAGAGAATCCAGAGAGTCCAGAGAATCCAGAGAGTCCAGAGAGTCCAGAGGGTCCAGAGAGTCCAGAGAGTCCAGAGGGTCCAGAGGGTCCAGAGGGTCCAGAGGGTCCAGAGAGTCCAGAGAATCCAGAGAGTCCAGAGAGTCCAGAGAATCCAGAGAGTCCAGAGGGTCCAGCGAGTCCAGAGAGTCTGTAGAACCCAGAGAGTCCAGAGAGTCCAGAGAATCATGAGAGTCCAGAGAATCCAGAGAGTCCAGAGGGTCCAGAGGGTCCAGAGGGTCCAGAGAATCCAAAGAGTCCAGAGAGTCCAGAGAGTCCAGAGAGTCCAGAGGGTCCAGAGAATCCAGAGGGTCCAGAGGGTCCAGAGAACCCAGAGAGTCCAGAGAGTCCAATGGGTCCAGAGAGCCCAGAGAGCCCAGAGGGTCCAGAGAATACAGAGAGTCCAGAGAACCCAGAGTCCAGAGAGACCAGAGAGTCCAGAGAATCCAGAGAGTCCAGAGAGTCCAGAGAATCCAGAGAGTCCAGAGAGTCCAGAGGGTCCAGAGAATCCACAGAGTCCAGAGAGTCCAGAGAATCCAGAGAATCCAAAGAGTCCAGAGAGTCCAGAGATTCCAGGGAATCCAGAGGGTCCAGAGAGTCCAGAGGGTCCAGAGGGTCCAGAGGGTCCAGAGGGTCCAGAGAGTCCAGAGAATCCAGAGAGTCTGGAGAACCCAGAGAGTCCAGAGAGTCCAGAGAATGCAGAGAGTCCAGAGAATCCAGAGAGTCCAGAGGGTCCAGAGAATCCAGAGAGTCCAGAGAGTCCAGAGGGTCCAGAGAATACAGAGAATCAAGAGGGTCCAGAGAATCCAGAGAGTCCAGAGAGTCCAGAGGGTCCAGAGAATCCAGAGAGTCCAGAAAGTCCAGAGAATCCAGAGAGTCCAGAGAATCCAGAGAGTCCAGAGAGTCCAGAGAGTCCAGAGAGTCCAGAGAATCCAGAGAGTCCAGAGAGTCCAGAGAATACAGAGAGTCTAGAGAATCCAGAGAGTCCAGAGAGTCCAGAGAATCCAGAGAGTCCAGAGAGTCCAGAGAATCCAGAGAGTCTAGAGAACCCAGAGAGTCCAGAGAATCCAGATAGTCCAGAGAATCCAGAGAGTCCAGATAGTCAAGAGGGTCCAGTGAATCCAGAGAGTCCAGAGAATCCAGAGAGTCCAGAGAGTCCAGAGAATCCAGAGTCCAGAGGGTCCAGAGAATCCAGAGAGTCCAGATAGTCCAGAGAATCCAGAGAGTCCAGAGTGTCCAGAGAATCCAGAGAGTCCAGAGAATCCAAAGAGTCCAGAGAGTCCAGAGATTCCAGGGAATCCAGAGGGTCCAGAGAGTCCAGAGGGTCCAGAGGGTCCAGAGGGCCCAGAGGGTCCAGAGGGTCCAGAGAGTCCAGAGAATCCAGAGAGTCCAGAGAATCCAGAGAGTCCAGAGGGTCCAGAGAGTCCAGAGAGTCCGGAGAACCCAGAGAGTCCAGAGAGTCCAGAGAATGCAGAGAGTCCAGAGAATCCAGAGAGTCCAGAGGGTCCAGAGGGTCCAGAGAGTCCAGAGAGTCCAGAGGGTCCAGAGAATCCAGAGAATCAAGAGGGTCCAGAGAGTCCAGAGAGTCCAGAGGGTCCAGAGGGTCCAGAGAACCCAGAGAGTCCAGAGAGTCCAGAGAGTCCAATGGGTCCAGAGAGCCCAGAGAGCCCAGAGGGTCCAGAGAATACAGAGAGTCCAGAGAACCCAGAGAATCCAGAGAGTCCAGAGAGTCCAGAGGGTCCAGAGAGTCCACAGAGTCCAGAGAATCCAGAGAGTCCAGAGGGTCCAGAGGGTCCAGAGAATCCAGAGAGTCCAGAGAGTCCAGGGAATCCAAAGAGTCCAGAGAGTCCAGAGAATCCAGAGGGTCCAGAGAGTCCAGAGGGTCCAGAAGGTCCAGAGGGTCCAGAGGGTCCAGAGAGTCCAGATAGTCCAGAGAGTCCAGAGAATCCAGAGAGTCCAGAGGGTCCAGAGGGTCCAGAGAGTCCAGAGAGTCCAGAGAGTCCAGAGAGTTCAGAGAGTCCAGAGAGTCCAGAGAGTCCAGAGAGCCCAGATAATCCAGAGAATCCAGAGAATCCAGAGAGTCCAGAGAGTCCAGAGAGTCCAAAGGGTCCAGAGAATCCAGAGAGTCCAGAGAACTCAGAGAAACCAGAGAGTCCAGAGAATCCAGAGAGTCCAGAGAATCCAGAGGGTCCAGAGAGTCCAGAGAGTCCAGAAAATCCAGAGAGTCCAGAGGGTCCAGAGAGTCCAGAGAGTCCAGAGAGTCCGGAGAATCCAAAGAGTCCAGAGAGTCCAGAGAATCCAGAGAGTCCAGAGGGTCCAGAAGGTCCAGAGGGTCCAGAGGGTCCAGAGAGTCCAGAGAATCCAGAGAGTCCAGAGAATCCAGAGAATCCAGAGGGTCCAGAGAGTCCAGAGAGTCCAGAGAACCCAGAGTCCAGAGAATCCAGAGAGTCCAGAGAATCCAGAGGGTCCAGAGAGTCCAGAGAATCCAGAGAATCCAGAGAGTCTAGAGAATCCAGAGAGTCCAGAGAGTCCAGAGAATCCAGAGAGTCCAGAGAGTCCAAAGAATCCAGAGAGTCTAGAGAACCCAGAGAGTCCAGAGAATCCAGAGGGTCCAGAGAATCCAGAGAGTCCAGATAGTCCAGAGAATCCAGAGAGTCCAGATAGTCAAGAGGGTCCAGTGAATCCAGAGAGTCCAGAGAATCCAGAGAGTCCAGAGAGTCCAGAGAATCCAGAGAGTCCAGAGGGTCCAGAGAATCCAGAGAGTCCAGATAGTCCAGAGAATCCAGAGAGTCCAGAGAGTCCAGAGAATCCAGAGAGTCCAGAGGGTCCAGAGAATCCAGAGAATCCAGAGAGTCCAGAGATTCCAGAGAATCCAGAGGGTCCAGAGAGTCCAGAGAGTCCAGAGGGTCCAGAGAATCCAGAGGGTCCAGAGGGTCCAGAGAACCCAGAGCGTCCAGAGAGTCCAGAGAGTCCAAGGTGTCCAGAGAGCCCAGAGAGCCCAGAGGGTCCAGAGAATACAGAGAGTCCAGAGAACCCAGAGAGTCCAGAGAGTCCAGAGAGTCCAGAGAGTCCAGAGAGTCCAATGGGTCCAGAGAGCCCAGAGAGCCCAGAGGCTCCAGAGAATACAGAGAGTCCAGAGAGCCCAGAGAGTCCAGAGAGACCAGAGAGTCCAGAGAACCCAGAGAGTCCAGAGAGACCAGAGAGTCCAGAGAATCCAGAGAGTCCAGAGGGTCCAGAGAGTCCACAGAGTCCAGAGAGTCCAGAGAATCCAGAGAGTCCAGAGGGTCCAGAGGGTCCAGAGAATCCAGAGAGTCCAGAGAGTCCAGAGAGTCCAGGGAATCCAAAGAGTCCAGAGAGTCCAGAGAATCCAGAGAGTCCAGAGGGTCCAGAAGGTCCAGAGGGTCCAGAGGGTCCAGAGAGTCCAGAGAATCCAGAGAGTCCAGAGAATCCAGAGAATCCAGAGGGTCCAGAGAGTCCAGAGAGTCCAGAGAACCCAGAGTCCAGAGAATCCAGAGAGTCCAGAGAATCCAGAGGGTCCAGAGGTTCCAGAGAGTCCAGAGAATCCAGAGAATCCAGAGAGTCCAGAGAGTCCAGAGAATCCAGAGAGTCCAGAGAATCCAGAGAATCCAGAGAGTCCAGAGAGTCCAGAGAATCCAGAGGGTCCAGTGGGTCCAGAGGGTCCAGAGAATCCAGAGAGTCCAGAGAGTCCAGAGGGTCCAGAGAATCCAGAGAGTCCAGAAAGTCCAGAGAATCCAGAGAGTCCAGAGAATCCAGAGAGTCCAGAGAGTCCAGAGAATCCAGAGAGTCCAGAGAGTCCAGAGAATCCAGAGAGTCCAGAGAGTCCAGAGAATACAGAGAGTCTAGAGAATCCAGAGAGTCCAGAGAGTCCAGAGAATCCAGAGAGTCCAGAGAGTCCAGAGAATCCAGAGAGTCTAGAGAACCCAGAGAGTCCAGAGAATCCAGAGGGTCCAGAGAATCCAGAGAGTCCAGATAGTCCAGAGAATCCAGAGAGTCCAGATAGTCAAGAGGGTCCAGTGAATCCAGAGAGTCCAGAGAATCCAGAGAGTCCAGAGAGTCCAGAGAATCCAGAGAGTCCAGAGGGTCCAGAGAATCCAGAGAGTCCAGAGTGTCCAGAGAATCCAGAGAGTCCAGAGAATCCAAAGAGTCCAGAGAGTCCAGAGATTCCAGGGAATCCAGAGGGTCCAGAGAGTCCAGAGGGTCCAGAGGGTCCAGAGGGCCCAGAGGGTCCAGAGGGTCCAGAGAGTCCAGAGAATCCAGAGAGTCCAGAGAATCCAGAGAGTCCAGAGGGTCCAGAGAGTCCAGAGAGTCCGGAGAACCCAGAGAGTCCAGAGAGTCCAGAGAATGCAGAGAGTCCAGAGAATCCAGAGAGTCCAGAGGGTCCAGAGGGTCCAGAGAGTCCAGAGAGTCCAGAGGGTCCAGAGAATCCAGAGAATCAAGAGGGTCCAGAGAGTCCAGAGAGTCCAGAGGGTCCAGAGGGTCCAGAGAACCCAGAGAGTCCAGAGAGTCCAGAGAGTCCAATGGGTCCAGAGAGCCCAGAGAGCCCAGAGGGTCCAGAGAATACAGAGAGTCCAGAGAACCCAGAGAATCCAGAGAGTCCAGAGAGTCCAGAGGGTCCAGAGAGTCCACAGAGTCCAGAGAATCCAGAGAGTCCAGAGGGTCCAGAGGGTCCAGAGAATCCAGAGAGTCCAGAGAGTCCAGGGAATCCAAAGAGTCCAGAGAGTCCAGAGAATCCAGAGGGTCCAGAGAGTCCAGAGGGTCCAGAAGGTCCAGAGGGTCCAGAGGGTCCAGAGAGTCCAGATAGTCCAGAGAGTCCAGAGAATCCAGAGAGTCCAGAGGGTCCAGAGGGTCCAGAGAGTCCAGAGAGTCCAGAGAGTCCAGAGAGTTCAGAGAGTCCAGAGAGTCCAGAGAGTCCAGAGAGCCCAGATAATCCAGAGAATCCAGAGAATCCAGAGAGTCCAGAGAGTCCAGAGAGTCCAAAGGGTCCAGAGAATCCAGAGAGTCCAGAGAACTCAGAGAAACCAGAGAGTCCAGAGAATCCAGAGAGTCCAGAGAATCCAGAGGGTCCAGAGAGTCCAGAAAATCCAGAGAGTCCAGAGGGTCCAGAGAGTCCAGAGAGTCCAGAGAGTCCGGAGAATCCAGAGAATCCAGAGGGTCCAGAGAGTCCAGAGAGTCCAGAGAATCCAGAGAATCCAGAGGGTCCAGAGAGTCCAGAGAGTCCAGAGAACCCAGAGTCCAGAGAATCCAGAGAGTCCAGAGAATCCAGAGGGTCCAGAGGTTCCAGAGAGTCCAGAGAATCCAGAGAATCCAGAGAGTCCAGAGAGTCCAGAGAATCCAGAGAGTCCAGAGAATCCAGAGAATCCAGAGAATCCAGAGAGTCCAGAGAGTCCAGAGAATCCAGAGGGTCCAGTGGGTCCAGAGGGTCCAGAGAATCCAGAGAGTCCAGAGAGTCCAGAGGGTCCAGAGAATCCAGAGAGTCCAGAAAGTCCAGAGAATCCAGAGAGTCCAGAGAATCCAGAGAGTCCAGAGAGTCCAGAGAGTCCAGAGAGTCCAGAGAATCCAGAGAGTCCAGAGAGTCCAGAGAATACAGAGAGTCTAGAGAATCCAGAGAGTCCAGAGAGTCCAGAGAATCCAGAGAGTCCAGAGAGTCCAGAGAATCCAGAGAGTCTAGAGAACCCAGAGAGTCCAGAGAATCCAGATAGTCCAGAGAATCCAGAGAGTCCAGATAGTCAAGAGGGTCCAGTGAATCCAGAGAGTCCAGAGAATCCAGAGAGTCCAGAGAGTCCAGAGAATCCAGAGTCCAGAGGGTCCAGAGAATCCAGAGAGTCCAGATAGTCCAGAGAATCCAGAGAGTCCAGAGTGTCCAGAGAATCCAGAGAGTCCAGAGAATCCAAAGAGTCCAGAGAGTCCAGAGATTCCAGGGAATCCAGAGGGTCCAGAGAGTCCAGAGGGTCCAGAGGGTCCAGAGGGCCCAGAGGGTCCAGAGGGTCCAGAGAGTCCAGAGAATCCAGAGAGTCCAGAGAATCCAGAGAGTCCAGAGGGTCCAGAGAGTCCAGAGAGTCCGGAGAACCCAGAGAGTCCAGAGAGTCCAGAGAATGCAGAGAGTCCAGAGAATCCAGAGAGTCCAGAGGGTCCAGAGGGTCCAGAGAGTCCAGAGAGTCCAGAGGGTCCAGAGAATCCAGAGAATCAAGAGGGTCCAGAGAGTCCAGAGAGTCCAGAGGGTCCAGAGGGTCCAGAGAACCCAGAGAGTCCAGAGAGTCCAGAGAGTCCAGAGAGTCCAGAGAATCCAGAGAGTCCAGAGGGTCCAGAGGGTCCAGAGAATCCAGAGAGTCCAGAGAGTCCAGGGAATCCAAAGAGTCCAGAGAGTCCAGAGAATCCAGAGAGTCCAGAGGGTCCAGAAGGTCCAGAGGGTCCAGAGAGTCCAGAGAGTCCAGAGAATCCAGAGAGTCCAGAGAATCCAGAGAATCCAGAGGGTCCAGAGAGTCCAGAGAGTCCAGAGAACCCAGAGTCCAGAGAATCCAGAGAGTCCAGAGAATCCAGAGGGTCCAGAGAGTCCAGAGAATCCAGAGAATCCAGAGAGTCCAGAGAGTCCAGAGAATCCAGAGAGTCCAGAGAATCCAGAGAATCCAGAGAGTCCAGAGAGTCCAGAGAATCCAGAGGGTCCAGTGGGTCCAGAGGGTCCAGAGAATCCAGAGAGTCCAGAGAGTCCAGAGGGTCCAGAGAATCCAGGGAGTCCAGAAAGTCCAGAGAATCCAGAGAGTCCAGAGAATCCAGAGAGTCCAGAGAGTCCAGAGAATCCAGAGAGTCCAGAGAGTCCAGAGAATCCAGAGAGTCCAGAGAGTCCAGAGAGTCCAGAGAATACAGAGAGTCTAGAGAATCCAGAGAGTCCAGAGAGTCCAGAGAATCCAGAGAGTCCAGAGAGTCCAAAGAATCCAGAGAGTCTAGAGAACCCAGAGAGTCCAGAGAATCCAGAGGGTCCAGAGAATCCAGAGAGTCCAGATAGTCCAGAGAATCCAGAGAGTCCAGATAGTCAAGAGGGTCCAGTGAATCCAGAGAGTCCAGAGAATCCAGAGAGTCCAGAGAGTCCAGAGAATCCAGAGAGTCCAGAGGGTCCAGAGAATCCAGAGAGTCCAGATAGTCCAGAGAATCCAGAGAGTCCAGAGAGTCCAGAGAATCCAGAGAGTCCAGAGGGTCCAGAGAATCCAGAGAATCCAGAGAGTCCAGAGAGTCCAGAGATTCCAGAGAATCCAGAGGGTCCAGAGAGTCCAGAGAGTCCAGAGGGTCCAGAGAATCCAGAGGGTCCAGAGGGTCCAGAGAACCCAGAGCGTCCAGAGAGTCCAGAGAGTCCAAGGTGTCCAGAGAGCCCAGAGAGCCCAGAGGGTCCAGAGAATACAGAGAGTCCAGAGAACCCAGAGAGTCCAGAGAGACCAGAGAGTCCAGAGAGTCCAGAGGGTCCAGAGAGTCCAGAGGGTCCAGAGAGTCCAGAGAGTCCAGAGGGTCCAGAGGGTCCAGAGGGTCCAGAGAGTCCAGAGAATCCAGAGAGTCCAGAGAATCCAGAGAGTCCAGAGAGTCCAGAGGGTCCAGAGAGTCCAGAGAGTCCAGAGGGTCCAGAGGGTCCAGAGGGTCCAGAGGGTCCAGAGAGTCCAGAGAATCCAGAGAGTCCAGAGAGTCCAGAGAATCCAGAGAGTCCAGAGGGTCCAGCGAGTCCAGAGAGTCTGTAGAACCCAGAGAGTCCAGAGAGTCCAGAGAATCATGAGAGTCCAGAGAATCCAGAGAGTCCAGAGGGTCCAGAGGGTCCAGAGGGTCCAGAGAATCCAAAGAGTCCAGAGAGTCCAGAGAGTCCAGAGAGTCCAGAGGGTCCAGAGAATCCAGAGGGTCCAGAGGGTCCAGAGAACCCAGAGAGTCCAGAGAGTCCAATGGGTCCAGAGAGCCCAGAGAGCCCAGAGGGTCCAGAGAATACAGAGAGTCCAGAGAACCCAGAGTCCAGAGAGACCAGAGAGTCCAGAGAATCCAGAGAGTCCAGAGAGTCCAGAGAATCCAGAGAGTCCAGAGAGTCCAGAGGGTCCAGAGAATCCACAGAGTCCAGAGAGTCCAGAGAATCCAGAGAATCCAAAGAGTCCAGAGAGTCCAGAGATTCCAGGGAATCCAGAGGGTCCAGAGAGTCCAGAGGGTCCAGAGGGTCCAGAGGGTCCAGAGGGTCCAGAGAGTCCAGAGAATCCAGAGAGTCTGGAGAACCCAGAGAGTCCAGAGAGTCCAGAGAATGCAGAGAGTCCAGAGAATCCAGAGAGTCCAGAGGGTCCAGAGAATCCAGAGAGTCCAGAGAGTCCAGAGGGTCCAGAGAATACAGAGAATCAAGAGGGTCCAGAGAATCCAGAGAGTCCAGAGAGTCCAGAGGGTCCAGAGAATCCAGAGAGTCCAGAAAGTCCAGAGAATCCAGAGAGTCCAGAGAATCCAGAGAGTCCAGAGAGTCCAGAGAGTCCAGAGAGTCCAGAGAATCCAGAGAGTCCAGAGAGTCCAGAGAATACAGAGAGTCTAGAGAATCCAGAGAGTCCAGAGAGTCCAGAGAATCCAGAGAGTCCAGAGAGTCCAGAGAATCCAGAGAGTCTAGAGAACCCAGAGAGTCCAGAGAATCCAGATAGTCCAGAGAATCCAGAGAGTCCAGATAGTCAAGAGGGTCCAGTGAATCCAGAGAGTCCAGAGAATCCAGAGAGTCCAGAGAGTCCAGAGAATCCAGAGTCCAGAGGGTCCAGAGAATCCAGAGAGTCCAGATAGTCCAGAGAATCCAGAGAGTCCAGAGTGTCCAGAGAATCCAGAGAGTCCAGAGAATCCAAAGAGTCCAGAGAGTCCAGAGATTCCAGGGAATCCAGAGGGTCCAGAGAGTCCAGAGGGTCCAGAGGGTCCAGAGGGCCCAGAGGGTCCAGAGGGTCCAGAGAGTCCAGAGAATCCAGAGAGTCCAGAGAATCCAGAGAGTCCAGAGGGTCCAGAGAGTCCAGAGAGTCCGGAGAACCCAGAGAGTCCAGAGAGTCCAGAGAATGCAGAGAGTCCAGAGAATCCAGAGAGTCCAGAGGGTCCAGAGGGTCCAGAGAGTCCAGAGAGTCCAGAGGGTCCAGAGAATCCAGAGAATCAAGAGGGTCCAGAGAGTCCAGAGAGTCCAGAGGGTCCAGAGGGTCCAGAGAACCCAGAGAGTCCAGAGAGTCCAGAGAGTCCAATGGGTCCAGAGAGCCCAGAGAGCCCAGAGGGTCCAGAGAATACAGAGAGTCCAGAGAACCCAGAGAATCCAGAGAGTCCAGAGAGTCCAGAGGGTCCAGAGAGTCCACAGAGTCCAGAGAATCCAGAGAGTCCAGAGGGTCCAGAGGGTCCAGAGAATCCAGAGAGTCCAGAGAGTCCAGGGAATCCAAAGAGTCCAGAGAGTCCAGAGAATCCAGAGGGTCCAGAGAGTCCAGAGGGTCCAGAAGGTCCAGAGGGTCCAGAGGGTCCAGAGAGTCCAGATAGTCCAGAGAGTCCAGAGAATCCAGAGAGTCCAGAGGGTCCAGAGGGTCCAGAGAGTCCAGAGAGTCCAGAGAGTCCAGAGAGTTCAGAGAGTCCAGAGAGTCCAGAGAGTCCAGAGAGCCCAGATAATCCAGAGAATCCAGAGAATCCAGAGAGTCCAGAGAGTCCAGAGAGTCCAAAGGGTCCAGAGAATCCAGAGAGTCCAGAGAACTCAGAGAAACCAGAGAGTCCAGAGAATCCAGAGAGTCCAGAGAATCCAGAGGGTCCAGAGAGTCCAGAGAGTCCAGAAAATCCAGAGAGTCCAGAGGGTCCAGAGAGTCCAGAGAGTCCAGAGAGTCCGGAGAATCCAAAGAGTCCAGAGAGTCCAGAGAATCCAGAGAGTCCAGAGGGTCCAGAAGGTCCAGAGGGTCCAGAGGGTCCAGAGAGTCCAGAGAATCCAGAGAGTCCAGAGAATCCAGAGAATCCAGAGGGTCCAGAGAGTCCAGAGAGTCCAGAGAACCCAGAGTCCAGAGAATCCAGAGAGTCCAGAGAATCCAGAGGGTCCAGAGAGTCCAGAGAATCCAGAGAATCCAGAGAGTCTAGAGAATCCAGAGAGTCCAGAGAGTCCAGAGAATCCAGAGAGTCCAGAGAGTCCAAAGAATCCAGAGAGTCTAGAGAACCCAGAGAGTCCAGAGAATCCAGAGGGTCCAGAGAATCCAGAGAGTCCAGATAGTCCAGAGAATCCAGAGAGTCCAGATAGTCAAGAGGGTCCAGTGAATCCAGAGAGTCCAGAGAATCCAGAGAGTCCAGAGAGTCCAGAGAATCCAGAGAGTCCAGAGGGTCCAGAGAATCCAGAGAGTCCAGATAGTCCAGAGAATCCAGAGAGTCCAGAGAGTCCAGAGAATCCAGAGAGTCCAGAGGGTCCAGAGAATCCAGAGAATCCAGAGAGTCCAGAGATTCCAGAGAATCCAGAGGGTCCAGAGAGTCCAGAGAGTCCAGAGGGTCCAGAGAATCCAGAGGGTCCAGAGGGTCCAGAGAACCCAGAGCGTCCAGAGAGTCCAGAGAGTCCAAGGTGTCCAGAGAGCCCAGAGAGCCCAGAGGGTCCAGAGAATACAGAGAGTCCAGAGAACCCAGAGAGTCCAGAGAGTCCAGAGAGTCCAGAGAGTCCAGAGAGTCCAATGGGTCCAGAGAGCCCAGAGAGCCCAGAGGCTCCAGAGAATACAGAGAGTCCAGAGAGCCCAGAGAGTCCAGAGAGACCAGAGAGTCCAGAGAACCCAGAGAGTCCAGAGAGACCAGAGAGTCCAGAGAATCCAGAGAGTCCAGAGGGTCCAGAGAGTCCACAGAGTCCAGAGAGTCCAGAGAATCCAGAGAGTCCAGAGGGTCCAGAGGGTCCAGAGAATCCAGAGAGTCCAGAGAGTCCAGAGAGTCCAGGGAATCCAAAGAGTCCAGAGAGTCCAGAGAATCCAGAGAGTCCAGAGGGTCCAGAAGGTCCAGAGGGTCCAGAGGGTCCAGAGAGTCCAGAGAATCCAGAGAGTCCAGAGAATCCAGAGAATCCAGAGGGTCCAGAGAGTCCAGAGAGTCCAGAGAACCCAGAGTCCAGAGAATCCAGAGAGTCCAGAGAATCCAGAGGGTCCAGAGGTTCCAGAGAGTCCAGAGAATCCAGAGAATCCAGAGAGTCCAGAGAGTCCAGAGAATCCAGAGAGTCCAGAGAATCCAGAGAATCCAGAGAGTCCAGAGAGTCCAGAGAATCCAGAGGGTCCAGTGGGTCCAGAGGGTCCAGAGAATCCAGAGAGTCCAGAGAGTCCAGAGGGTCCAGAGAATCCAGAGAGTCCAGAAAGTCCAGAGAATCCAGAGAGTCCAGAGAATCCAGAGAGTCCAGAGAGTCCAGAGAATCCAGAGAGTCCAGAGAGTCCAGAGAATCCAGAGAGTCCAGAGAGTCCAGAGAATACAGAGAGTCTAGAGAATCCAGAGAGTCCAGAGAGTCCAGAGAATCCAGAGAGTCCAGAGAGTCCAGAGAATCCAGAGAGTCTAGAGAACCCAGAGAGTCCAGAGAATCCAGAGGGTCCAGAGAATCCAGAGAGTCCAGATAGTCCAGAGAATCCAGAGAGTCCAGATAGTCAAGAGGGTCCAGTGAATCCAGAGAGTCCAGAGAATCCAGAGAGTCCAGAGAGTCCAGAGAATCCAGAGAGTCCAGAGGGTCCAGAGAATCCAGAGAGTCCAGAGTGTCCAGAGAATCCAGAGAGTCCAGAGAATCCAAAGAGTCCAGAGAGTCCAGAGATTCCAGGGAATCCAGAGGGTCCAGAGAGTCCAGAGGGTCCAGAGGGTCCAGAGGGCCCAGAGGGTCCAGAGGGTCCAGAGAGTCCAGAGAATCCAGAGAGTCCAGAGAATCCAGAGAGTCCAGAGGGTCCAGAGAGTCCAGAGAGTCCGGAGAACCCAGAGAGTCCAGAGAGTCCAGAGAATGCAGAGAGTCCAGAGAATCCAGAGAGTCCAGAGGGTCCAGAGGGTCCAGAGAGTCCAGAGAGTCCAGAGGGTCCAGAGAATCCAGAGAATCAAGAGGGTCCAGAGAGTCCAGAGAGTCCAGAGGGTCCAGAGGGTCCAGAGAACCCAGAGAGTCCAGAGAGTCCAGAGAGTCCAATGGGTCCAGAGAGCCCAGAGAGCCCAGAGGGTCCAGAGAATACAGAGAGTCCAGAGAACCCAGAGAATCCAGAGAGTCCAGAGAGTCCAGAGGGTCCAGAGAGTCCACAGAGTCCAGAGAATCCAGAGAGTCCAGAGGGTCCAGAGGGTCCAGAGAATCCAGAGAGTCCAGAGAGTCCAGGGAATCCAAAGAGTCCAGAGAGTCCAGAGAATCCAGAGGGTCCAGAGAGTCCAGAGGGTCCAGAAGGTCCAGAGGGTCCAGAGGGTCCAGAGAGTCCAGATAGTCCAGAGAGTCCAGAGAATCCAGAGAGTCCAGAGGGTCCAGAGGGTCCAGAGAGTCCAGAGAGTCCAGAGAGTCCAGAGAGTTCAGAGAGTCCAGAGAGTCCAGAGAGTCCAGAGAGCCCAGATAATCCAGAGAATCCAGAGAATCCAGAGAGTCCAGAGAGTCCAGAGAGTCCAAAGGGTCCAGAGAATCCAGAGAGTCCAGAGAACTCAGAGAAACCAGAGAGTCCAGAGAATCCAGAGAGTCCAGAGAATCCAGAGGGTCCAGAGAGTCCAGAAAATCCAGAGAGTCCAGAGGGTCCAGAGAGTCCAGAGAGTCCAGAGAGTCCGGAGAATCCAGAGAATCCAGAGGGTCCAGAGAGTCCAGAGAGTCCAGAGAATCCAGAGAATCCAGAGGGTCCAGAGAGTCCAGAGAGTCCAGAGAACCCAGAGTCCAGAGAATCCAGAGAGTCCAGAGAATCCAGAGGGTCCAGAGGTTCCAGAGAGTCCAGAGAATCCAGAGAATCCAGAGAGTCCAGAGAGTCCAGAGAATCCAGAGAGTCCAGAGAATCCAGAGAATCCAGAGAATCCAGAGAGTCCAGAGAGTCCAGAGAATCCAGAGGGTCCAGTGGGTCCAGAGGGTCCAGAGAATCCAGAGAGTCCAGAGAGTCCAGAGGGTCCAGAGAATCCAGAGAGTCCAGAAAGTCCAGAGAATCCAGAGAGTCCAGAGAATCCAGAGAGTCCAGAGAGTCCAGAGAGTCCAGAGAGTCCAGAGAATCCAGAGAGTCCAGAGAGTCCAGAGAATACAGAGAGTCTAGAGAATCCAGAGAGTCCAGAGAGTCCAGAGAATCCAGAGAGTCCAGAGAGTCCAGAGAATCCAGAGAGTCTAGAGAACCCAGAGAGTCCAGAGAATCCAGATAGTCCAGAGAATCCAGAGAGTCCAGATAGTCAAGAGGGTCCAGTGAATCCAGAGAGTCCAGAGAATCCAGAGAGTCCAGAGAGTCCAGAGAATCCAGAGTCCAGAGGGTCCAGAGAATCCAGAGAGTCCAGATAGTCCAGAGAATCCAGAGAGTCCAGAGTGTCCAGAGAATCCAGAGAGTCCAGAGAATCCAAAGAGTCCAGAGAGTCCAGAGATTCCAGGGAATCCAGAGGGTCCAGAGAGTCCAGAGGGTCCAGAGGGTCCAGAGGGCCCAGAGGGTCCAGAGGGTCCAGAGAGTCCAGAGAATCCAGAGAGTCCAGAGAATCCAGAGAGTCCAGAGGGTCCAGAGAGTCCAGAGAGTCCGGAGAACCCAGAGAGTCCAGAGAGTCCAGAGAATGCAGAGAGTCCAGAGAATCCAGAGAGTCCAGAGGGTCCAGAGGGTCCAGAGAGTCCAGAGAGTCCAGAGGGTCCAGAGAATCCAGAGAATCAAGAGGGTCCAGAGAGTCCAGAGAGTCCAGAGGGTCCAGAGGGTCCAGAGAACCCAGAGAGTCCAGAGAGTCCAGAGAGTCCAATGGGTCCAGAGAGCCCAGAGAGCCCAGAGGGTCCAGAGAATACAGAGAGTCCAGAGAACCCAGAGAATCCAGAGAGTCCAGAGAGTCCAGAGGGTCCAGAGAGTCCACAGAGTCCAGAGAATCCAGAGAGTCCAGAGGGTCCAGAGGGTCCAGAGAATCCAGAGAGTCCAGAGAGTCCAGGGAATCCAAAGAGTCCAGAGAGTCCAGAGAATCCAGAGGGTCCAGAGAGTCCAGAGGGTCCAGAAGGTCCAGAGGGTCCAGAGGGTCCAGAGAGTCCAGATAGTCCAGAGAGTCCAGAGAATCCAGAGAGTCCAGAGGGTCCAGAGGGTCCAGAGAGTCCAGAGAGTCCAGAGAGTCCAGAGAGTTCAGAGAGTCCAGAGAGTCCAGAGAGTCCAGAGAGCCCAGATAATCCAGAGAATCCAGAGAATCCAGAGAGTCCAGAGAGTCCAGAGAGTCCAAAGGGTCCAGAGAATCCAGAGAGTCCAGAGAACTCAGAGAAACCAGAGAGTCCAGAGAATCCAGAGAGTCCAGAGAATCCAGAGGGTCCAGAGAGTCCAGAGAGTCCAGAAAATCCAGAGAGTCCAGAGGGTCCAGAGAGTCCAGAGAGTCCAGAGAGTCCGGAGAATCCAAAGAGTCCAGAGAGTCCAGAGAATCCAGAGAGTCCAGAGGGTCCAGAAGGTCCAGAGGGTCCAGAGGGTCCAGAGAGTCCAGAGAATCCAGAGAGTCCAGAGAATCCAGAGAATCCAGAGGGTCCAGAGAGTCCAGAGAGTCCAGAGAACCCAGAGTCCAGAGAATCCAGAGAGTCCAGAGAATCCAGAGGGTCCAGAGAGTCCAGAGAATCCAGAGAATCCAGAGAGTCTAGAGAATCCAGAGAGTCCAGAGAGTCCAGAGAATCCAGAGAGTCCAGAGAGTCCAAAGAATCCAGAGAGTCTAGAGAACCCAGAGAGTCCAGAGAATCCAGAGGGTCCAGAGAATCCAGAGAGTCCAGATAGTCCAGAGAATCCAGAGAGTCCAGATAGTCAAGAGGGTCCAGTGAATCCAGAGAGTCCAGAGAATCCAGAGAGTCCAGAGAGTCCAGAGAATCCAGAGAGTCCAGAGGGTCCAGAGAATCCAGAGAGTCCAGATAGTCCAGAGAATCCAGAGAGTCCAGAGAGTCCAGAGAATCCAGAGAGTCCAGAGGGTCCAGAGAATCCAGAGAATCCAGAGAGTCCAGAGATTCCAGAGAATCCAGAGGGTCCAGAGAGTCCAGAGAGTCCAGAGGGTCCAGAGAATCCAGAGGGTCCAGAGGGTCCAGAGAACCCAGAGCGTCCAGAGAGTCCAGAGAGTCCAAGGTGTCCAGAGAGCCCAGAGAGCCCAGAGGGTCCAGAGAATACAGAGAGTCCAGAGAACCCAGAGAGTCCAGAGAGTCCAGAGAGTCCAGAGAGTCCAGAGAGTCCAATGGGTCCAGAGAGCCCAGAGAGCCCAGAGGCTCCAGAGAATACAGAGAGTCCAGAGAGCCCAGAGAGTCCAGAGAGACCAGAGAGTCCAGAGAACCCAGAGAGTCCAGAGAGACCAGAGAGTCCAGAGAATCCAGAGAGTCCAGAGGGTCCAGAGAGTCCACAGAGTCCAGAGAGTCCAGAGAATCCAGAGAGTCCAGAGGGTCCAGAGGGTCCAGAGAATCCAGAGAGTCCAGAGAGTCCAGAGAGTCCAGGGAATCCAAAGAGTCCAGAGAGTCCAGAGAATCCAGAGAGTCCAGAGGGTCCAGAAGGTCCAGAGGGTCCAGAGGGTCCAGAGAGTCCAGAGAATCCAGAGAGTCCAGAGAATCCAGAGAATCCAGAGGGTCCAGAGAGTCCAGAGAGTCCAGAGAACCCAGAGTCCAGAGAATCCAGAGAGTCCAGAGAATCCAGAGGGTCCAGAGGTTCCAGAGAGTCCAGAGAATCCAGAGAATCCAGAGAGTCCAGAGAGTCCAGAGAATCCAGAGAGTCCAGAGAATCCAGAGAATCCAGAGAGTCCAGAGAGTCCAGAGAATCCAGAGGGTCCAGTGGGTCCAGAGGGTCCAGAGAATCCAGAGAGTCCAGAGAGTCCAGAGGGTCCAGAGAATCCAGAGAGTCCAGAAAGTCCAGAGAATCCAGAGAGTCCAGAGAATCCAGAGAGTCCAGAGAGTCCAGAGAATCCAGAGAGTCCAGAGAGTCCAGAGAATCCAGAGAGTCCAGAGAGTCCAGAGAATACAGAGAGTCTAGAGAATCCAGATAGTCCAGAGAGTCCAGAGAATCCAGAGAGTCCAGAGAGTCCAGAGAATCCAGAGAGTCTAGAGAACCCAGAGAGTCCAGAGAATCCAGAGGGTCCAGAGAATCCAGAGAGTCCAGATAGTCCAGAGAATCCAGAGAGTCCAGATAGTCAAGAGGGTCCAGTGAATCCAGAGAGTCCAGAGAATCCAGAGAGTCCAGAGAGTCCAGAGAATCCAGAGAGTCCAGAGGGTCCAGAGAATCCAGAGAGTCCAGAGTGTCCAGAGAATCCAGAGAGTCCAGAGAATCCAAAGAGTCCAGAGAGTCCAGAGATTCCAGGGAATCCAGAGGGTCCAGAGAGTCCAGAGGGTCCAGAGGGTCCAGAGGGCCCAGAGGGTCCAGAGGGTCCAGAGAGTCCAGAGAATCCAGAGAGTCCAGAGAATCCAGAGAGTCCAGAGGGTCCAGAGAGTCCAGAGAGTCCGGAGAACCCAGAGAGTCCAGAGAGTCCAGAGAATGCAGAGAGTCCAGAGAATCCAGAGAGTCCAGAGGGTCCAGAGGGTCCAGAGAGTCCAGAGAGTCCAGAGGGTCCAGAGAATCCAGAGAATCAAGAGGGTCCAGAGAGTCCAGAGAGTCCAGAGGGTCCAGAGGGTCCAGAGAACCCAGAGAGTCCAGAGAGTCCAGAGAGTCCAATGGGTCCAGAGAGCCCAGAGAGCCCAGAGGGTCCAGAGAATACAGAGAGTCCAGAGAACCCAGAGAATCCAGAGAGTCCAGAGAGTCCAGAGGGTCCAGAGAGTCCACAGAGTCCAGAGAATCCAGAGAGTCCAGAGGGTCCAGAGGGTCCAGAGAATCCAGAGAGTCCAGAGAGTCCAGGGAATCCAAAGAGTCCAGAGAGTCCAGAGAATCCAGAGGGTCCAGAGAGTCCAGAGGGTCCAGAAGGTCCAGAGGGTCCAGAGGGTCCAGAGAGTCCAGATAGTCCAGAGAGTCCAGAGAATCCAGAGAGTCCAGAGGGTCCAGAGGGTCCAGAGAGTCCAGAGAGTCCAGAGAGTCCAGAGAGTTCAGAGAGTCCAGAGAGTCCAGAGAGTCCAGAGAGCCCAGATAATCCAGAGAATCCAGAGAATCCAGAGAGTCCAGAGAGTCCAGAGAGTCCAAAGGGTCCAGAGAATCCAGAGAGTCCAGAGAACTCAGAGAAACCAGAGAGTCCAGAGAATCCAGAGAGTCCAGAGAATCCAGAGGGTCCAGAGAGTCCAGAAAATCCAGAGAGTCCAGAGGGTCCAGAGAGTCCAGAGAGTCCAGAGAGTCCGGAGAATCCAGAGAATCCAGAGAGTCCAGAGAGTCCAGAGAATCCAGAGAGTCCAGAGAGTCCAGAGGGTCCAGAGAGTCCACAGAGTCCAGAGAGTCCAGAGAAACCAGAGAGTCCAGAGGGTCCAGAGGGTCTAGAGAATCCAGAGAGTCCAGAGAGTCCAGAGAATCCAAAGAGTCCAGAGAGTCCAGAGATTCCAGGGAATCCAGAGGGTCCAGAGAGTCCAGAGGGTCCAGAGGGTCCAGAGGGTCCAGAGGGTCCAGAGAGTCCAGAGAATCCAGAGAGTCCAGAGAATCCAGAGAGTCCAGAGAGTCTGGAGAACCCAGAGAGTCCAGAGAGTCCAGAGAATGCAGAGAGTCCAGAGAATCCAGAGAGTCCAGAGGGTCCAGAGGGTCCAGAGAATCCAGAGAGTCCAGAGAGTCCAGAGGGTCCAGCGAATCCAGAGAATCAAGAGGGTCCAGAGAGTCCAGAGAGTCCAGAGGGTCCAGAGAACCCAGAGAGTCCAGAGAGTCCAGAGAGTCCAATGGGTCCAGAGAGCCCAGAGAGCCCAGAGGGTCCAGAGAATACAGAGAGTCCAGAGAACCCAGAGAGTCCAGAGAGACCAGAGAGTCCAGAGAATCCAGAGAGTCCAGAGAGTCCAGAATGTCCAGAGAGTCCACAGAGTCCAGAGAGTCCAGAGAATCCAGAGAGTCCAGAGGGTCCAGAGGGTCCAGAGAATCCAGAGAGTCCAGAGAGTCCAGGGAATCCAAAGAGTCCAGAGAGTCCAGAGAATCCAGAGAGTCCAGAGGGTCCAGAAGGTCCAGAGGGTCCAGAGAGTCCAGAGAGTCCAGAGAATCCAGAGAGTCCAGAGAATCCAGAGAATCCAGAGGGTCCAGAGAGTCCAGAGAGTCCAGAGAATCCAGAGAATCCAGAGAGTCCAGAGAGTCCAGAGAGTCCAAAGGGTCCAGAGAATCCAGAGAGTCCAGAGAACTCAGAGAAACCAGAGAGTCCAGAGAATCCAGAGAGTCCAGAGAATCCAGAGGGTCCAGAGAGTCCAGAGAGTCCAGAAAATCCAGAGAGTCCAGAGGGTCCAGAGAGTCCAGAGAGTCCAGAGAGTCCGGAGAATCCAAAGAGTCCAGAGAGTCCAGAGAATCCAGAGAGTCCAGAGGGTCCAGAAGGTCCAGAGGGTCCAGAGGGTCCAGAGAGTCCAGAGAATCCAGAGAGTCCAGAGAATCCAGAGAATCCAGAGGGTCCAGAGAGTCCAGAGAGTCCAGAGAACCCAGAGTCCAGAGAATCCAGAGAGTCCAGAGAATCCAGAGGGTCCAGAGAGTCCAGAGAATCCAGAGAATCCAGAGAGTCTAGAGAATCCAGAGAGTCCAGAGAGTCCAGAGAATCCAGAGAGTCCAGAGAGTCCAAAGAATCCAGAGAGTCTAGAGAACCCAGAGAGTCCAGAGAATCCAGAGGGTCCAGAGAATCCAGAGAGTCCAGATAGTCCAGAGAATCCAGAGAGTCCAGATAGTCAAGAGGGTCCAGTGAATCCAGAGAGTCCAGAGAATCCAGAGAGTCCAGAGAGTCCAGAGAATCCAGAGAGTCCAGAGGGTCCAGAGAATCCAGAGAGTCCAGATAGTCCAGAGAATCCAGAGAGTCCAGAGAGTCCAGAGAATCCAGAGAGTCCAGAGGGTCCAGAGAATCCAGAGAATCCAGAGAGTCCAGAGATTCCAGAGAATCCAGAGGGTCCAGAGAGTCCAGAGAGTCCAGAGGGTCCAGAGAATCCAGAGGGTCCAGAGGGTCCAGAGAACCCAGAGCGTCCAGAGAGTCCAGAGAGTCCAAGGTGTCCAGAGAGCCCAGAGAGCCCAGAGGGTCCAGAGAATACAGAGAGTCCAGAGAACCCAGAGAGTCCAGAGAGTCCAGAGAGTCCAGAGAGTCCAGAGAGTCCAATGGGTCCAGAGAGCCCAGAGAGCCCAGAGGCTCCAGAGAATACAGAGAGTCCAGAGAGCCCAGAGAGTCCAGAGAGACCAGAGAGTCCAGAGAACCCAGAGAGTCCAGAGAGACCAGAGAGTCCAGAGAATCCAGAGAGTCCAGAGGGTCCAGAGAGTCCACAGAGTCCAGAGAGTCCAGAGAATCCAGAGAGTCCAGAGGGTCCAGAGGGTCCAGAGAATCCAGAGAGTCCAGAGAGTCCAGAGAGTCCAGGGAATCCAAAGAGTCCAGAGAGTCCAGAGAATCCAGAGAGTCCAGAGGGTCCAGAAGGTCCAGAGGGTCCAGAGGGTCCAGAGAGTCCAGAGAATCCAGAGAGTCCAGAGAATCCAGAGAATCCAGAGGGTCCAGAGAGTCCAGAGAGTCCAGAGAACCCAGAGTCCAGAGAATCCAGAGAGTCCAGAGAATCCAGAGGGTCCAGAGGTTCCAGAGAGTCCAGAGAATCCAGAGAATCCAGAGAGTCCAGAGAGTCCAGAGAATCCAGAGAGTCCAGAGAATCCAGAGAATCCAGAGAGTCCAGAGAGTCCAGAGAATCCAGAGGGTCCAGTGGGTCCAGAGGGTCCAGAGAATCCAGAGAGTCCAGAGAGTCCAGAGGGTCCAGAGAATCCAGAGAGTCCAGAAAGTCCAGAGAATCCAGAGAGTCCAGAGAATCCAGAGAGTCCAGAGAGTCCAGAGAATCCAGAGAGTCCAGAGAGTCCAGAGAATCCAGAGAGTCCAGAGAGTCCAGAGAATACAGAGAGTCTAGAGAATCCAGATAGTCCAGAGAGTCCAGAGAATCCAGAGAGTCCAGAGAGTCCAGAGAATCCAGAGAGTCTAGAGAACCCAGAGAGTCCAGAGAATCCAGAGGGTCCAGAGAATCCAGAGAGTCCAGATAGTCCAGAGAATCCAGAGAGTCCAGATAGTCAAGAGGGTCCAGTGAATCCAGAGAGTCCAGAGAATCCAGAGAGTCCAGAGAGTCCAGAGAATCCAGAGAGTCCAGAGGGTCCAGAGAATCCAGAGAGTCCAGAGTGTCCAGAGAATCCAGAGAGTCCAGAGAATCCAAAGAGTCCAGAGAGTCCAGAGATTCCAGGGAATCCAGAGGGTCCAGAGAGTCCAGAGGGTCCAGAGGGTCCAGAGGGCCCAGAGGGTCCAGAGGGTCCAGAGAGTCCAGAGAATCCAGAGAGTCCAGAGAATCCAGAGAGTCCAGAGGGTCCAGAGAGTCCAGAGAGTCCGGAGAACCCAGAGAGTCCAGAGAGTCCAGAGAATGCAGAGAGTCCAGAGAATCCAGAGAGTCCAGAGGGTCCAGAGGGTCCAGAGAGTCCAGAGAGTCCAGAGGGTCCAGAGAATCCAGAGAATCAAGAGGGTCCAGAGAGTCCAGAGAGTCCAGAGGGTCCAGAGGGTCCAGAGAACCCAGAGAGTCCAGAGAGTCCAGAGAGTCCAATGGGTCCAGAGAGCCCAGAGAGCCCAGAGGGTCCAGAGAATACAGAGAGTCCAGAGAACCCAGAGAATCCAGAGAGTCCAGAGAGTCCAGAGGGTCCAGAGAGTCCACAGAGTCCAGAGAATCCAGAGAGTCCAGAGGGTCCAGAGGGTCCAGAGAATCCAGAGAGTCCAGAGAGTCCAGGGAATCCAAAGAGTCCAGAGAGTCCAGAGAATCCAGAGGGTCCAGAGAGTCCAGAGGGTCCAGAAGGTCCAGAGGGTCCAGAGGGTCCAGAGAGTCCAGATAGTCCAGAGAGTCCAGAGAATCCAGAGAGTCCAGAGGGTCCAGAGGGTCCAGAGAGTCCAGAGAGTCCAGAGAGTCCAGAGAGTTCAGAGAGTCCAGAGAGTCCAGAGAGTCCAGAGAGCCCAGATAATCCAGAGAATCCAGAGAATCCAGAGAGTCCAGAGAGTCCAGAGAGTCCAAAGGGTCCAGAGAATCCAGAGAGTCCAGAGAACTCAGAGAAACCAGAGAGTCCAGAGAATCCAGAGAGTCCAGAGAATCCAGAGGGTCCAGAGAGTCCAGAAAATCCAGAGAGTCCAGAGGGTCCAGAGAGTCCAGAGAGTCCAGAGAGTCCGGAGAATCCAGAGAATCCAGAGAGTCCAGAGAGTCCAGAGAATCCAGAGAGTCCAGAGAGTCCAGAGGGTCCAGAGAGTCCACAGAGTCCAGAGAGTCCAGAGAAACCAGAGAGTCCAGAGGGTCCAGAGGGTCTAGAGAATCCAGAGAGTCCAGAGAGTCCAGAGAATCCAAAGAGTCCAGAGAGTCCAGAGATTCCAGGGAATCCAGAGGGTCCAGAGAGTCCAGAGGGTCCAGAGGGTCCAGAGGGTCCAGAGGGTCCAGAGAGTCCAGAGAATCCAGAGAGTCCAGAGAATCCAGAGAGTCCAGAGAGTCTGGAGAACCCAGAGAGTCCAGAGAGTCCAGAGAATGCAGAGAGTCCAGAGAATCCAGAGAGTCCAGAGGGTCCAGAGGGTCCAGAGAATCCAGAGAGTCCAGAGAGTCCAGAGGGTCCAGCGAATCCAGAGAATCAAGAGGGTCCAGAGAGTCCAGAGAGTCCAGAGGGTCCAGAGAACCCAGAGAGTCCAGAGAGTCCAGAGAGTCCAATGGGTCCAGAGAGCCCAGAGAGCCCAGAGGGTCCAGAGAATACAGAGAGTCCAGAGAACCCAGAGAGTCCAGAGAGACCAGAGAGTCCAGAGAATCCAGAGAGTCCAGAGAGTCCAGAATGTCCAGAGAGTCCACAGAGTCCAGAGAGTCCAGAGAATCCAGAGAGTCCAGAGGGTCCAGAGGGTCCAGAGAATCCAGAGAGTCCAGAGAGTCCAGGGAATCCAAAGAGTCCAGAGAGTCCAGAGAATCCAGAGAGTCCAGAGGGTCCAGAAGGTCCAGAGGGTCCAGAGAGTCCAGAGAGTCCAGAGAATCCAGAGAGTCCAGAGAATCCAGAGAATCCAGAGGGTCCAGAGAGTCCAGAGAGTCCAGAGAACCCAGAGTCCAGAGAATCCAGAGAGTCCAGAGAATCCAGAGGGTCCAGAGAGTCCAGAGAATCCAGAGAATCCAGAGAGTCCAGAGAGTCCAGAGAATCCAGAGAGTCCAGAGAATCCAGAGAATCCAGAGAGTCCAGAGAGTCCAGAGAATCCAGAGGGTCCAGTGGGTCCAGAGGGTCCAGAGAATCCAGAGAGTCCAGAGAGTCCAGAGGGTCCAGAGAATCCAGGGAGTCCAGAAAGTCCAGAGAATCCAGAGAGTCCAGAGAATCCAGAGAGTCCAGAGAGTCCAGAGAATCCAGAGAGTCCAGAGAGTCCAGAGAATCCAGAGAGTCCAGAGAGTCCAGAGAGTCCAGAGAATACAGAGAGTCTAGAGAATCCAGAGAGTCCAGAGAGTCCAGAGAATCCAGAGAGTCCAGAGAGTCCAAAGAATCCAGAGAGTCTAGAGAACCCAGAGAGTCCAGAGAATCCAGAGGGTCCAGAGAATCCAGAGAGTCCAGATAGTCCAGAGAATCCAGAGAGTCCAGATAGTCAAGAGGGTCCAGTGAATCCAGAGAGTCCAGAGAATCCAGAGAGTCCAGAGAGTCCAGAGAATCCAGAGAGTCCAGAGGGTCCAGAGAATCCAGAGAGTCCAGATAGTCCAGAGAATCCAGAGAGTCCAGAGAGTCCAGAGAATCCAGAGAGTCCAGAGGGTCCAGAGAATCCAGAGAATCCAGAGAGTCCAGAGAGTCCAGAGATTCCAGAGAATCCAGAGGGTCCAGAGAGTCCAGAGAGTCCAGAGGGTCCAGAGAATCCAGAGGGTCCAGAGGGTCCAGAGAACCCAGAGCGTCCAGAGAGTCCAGAGAGTCCAAGGTGTCCAGAGAGCCCAGAGAGCCCAGAGGGTCCAGAGAATACAGAGAGTCCAGAGAACCCAGAGAGTCCAGAGAGACCAGAGAGTCCAGAGAGTCCAGAGGGTCCAGAGAGTCCAGAGGGTCCAGAGAGTCCAGAGAGTCCAGAGGGTCCAGAGGGTCCAGAGGGTCCAGAGAGTCCAGAGAATCCAGAGAGTCCAGAGAATCCAGAGAGTCCAGAGAGTCCAGAGGGTCCAGAGAGTCCAGAGAGTCCAGAGGGTCCAGAGGGTCCAGAGGGTCCAGAGGGTCCAGAGAGTCCAGAGAATCCAGAGAGTCCAGAGAGTCCAGAGAATCCAGAGAGTCCAGAGGGTCCAGCGAGTCCAGAGAGTCTGTAGAACCCAGAGAGTCCAGAGAGTCCAGAGAATCATGAGAGTCCAGAGAATCCAGAGAGTCCAGAGGGTCCAGAGGGTCCAGAGGGTCCAGAGAATCCAAAGAGTCCAGAGAGTCCAGAGAGTCCAGAGAGTCCAGAGGGTCCAGAGAATCCAGAGGGTCCAGAGGGTCCAGAGAACCCAGAGAGTCCAGAGAGTCCAATGGGTCCAGAGAGCCCAGAGAGCCCAGAGGGTCCAGAGAATACAGAGAGTCCAGAGAACCCAGAGTCCAGAGAGACCAGAGAGTCCAGAGAATCCAGAGAGTCCAGAGAGTCCAGAGAATCCAGAGAGTCCAGAGAGTCCAGAGGGTCCAGAGAATCCACAGAGTCCAGAGAGTCCAGAGAATCCAGAGAATCCAAAGAGTCCAGAGAGTCCAGAGATTCCAGGGAATCCAGAGGGTCCAGAGAGTCCAGAGGGTCCAGAGGGTCCAGAGGGTCCAGAGGGTCCAGAGAGTCCAGAGAATCCAGAGAGTCTGGAGAACCCAGAGAGTCCAGAGAGTCCAGAGAATGCAGAGAGTCCAGAGAATCCAGAGAGTCCAGAGGGTCCAGAGAATCCAGAGAGTCCAGAGAGTCCAGAGGGTCCAGAGAATACAGAGAATCAAGAGGGTCCAGAGAATCCAGAGAGTCCAGAGAGTCCAGAGGGTCCAGAGAATCCAGAGAGTCCAGAAAGTCCAGAGAATCCAGAGAGTCCAGAGAATCCAGAGAGTCCAGAGAGTCCAGAGAGTCCAGAGAGTCCAGAGAATCCAGAGAGTCCAGAGAGTCCAGAGAATACAGAGAGTCTAGAGAATCCAGAGAGTCCAGAGAGTCCAGAGAATCCAGAGAGTCCAGAGAGTCCAGAGAATCCAGAGAGTCTAGAGAACCCAGAGAGTCCAGAGAATCCAGATAGTCCAGAGAATCCAGAGAGTCCAGATAGTCAAGAGGGTCCAGTGAATCCAGAGAGTCCAGAGAATCCAGAGAGTCCAGAGAGTCCAGAGAATCCAGAGTCCAGAGGGTCCAGAGAATCCAGAGAGTCCAGATAGTCCAGAGAATCCAGAGAGTCCAGAGTGTCCAGAGAATCCAGAGAGTCCAGAGAATCCAAAGAGTCCAGAGAGTCCAGAGATTCCAGGGAATCCAGAGGGTCCAGAGAGTCCAGAGGGTCCAGAGGGTCCAGAGGGCCCAGAGGGTCCAGAGGGTCCAGAGAGTCCAGAGAATCCAGAGAGTCCAGAGAATCCAGAGAGTCCAGAGGGTCCAGAGAGTCCAGAGAGTCCGGAGAACCCAGAGAGTCCAGAGAGTCCAGAGAATGCAGAGAGTCCAGAGAATCCAGAGAGTCCAGAGGGTCCAGAGGGTCCAGAGAGTCCAGAGAGTCCAGAGGGTCCAGAGAATCCAGAGAATCAAGAGGGTCCAGAGAGTCCAGAGAGTCCAGAGGGTCCAGAGGGTCCAGAGAACCCAGAGAGTCCAGAGAGTCCAGAGAGTCCAATGGGTCCAGAGAGCCCAGAGAGCCCAGAGGGTCCAGAGAATACAGAGAGTCCAGAGAACCCAGAGAATCCAGAGAGTCCAGAGAGTCCAGAGGGTCCAGAGAGTCCACAGAGTCCAGAGAATCCAGAGAGTCCAGAGGGTCCAGAGGGTCCAGAGAATCCAGAGAGTCCAGAGAGTCCAGGGAATCCAAAGAGTCCAGAGAGTCCAGAGAATCCAGAGGGTCCAGAGAGTCCAGAGGGTCCAGAAGGTCCAGAGGGTCCAGAGGGTCCAGAGAGTCCAGATAGTCCAGAGAGTCCAGAGAATCCAGAGAGTCCAGAGGGTCCAGAGGGTCCAGAGAGTCCAGAGAGTCCAGAGAGTCCAGAGAGTTCAGAGAGTCCAGAGAGTCCAGAGAGTCCAGAGAGCCCAGATAATCCAGAGAATCCAGAGAATCCAGAGAGTCCAGAGAGTCCAGAGAGTCCAAAGGGTCCAGAGAATCCAGAGAGTCCAGAGAACTCAGAGAAACCAGAGAGTCCAGAGAATCCAGAGAGTCCAGAGAATCCAGAGGGTCCAGAGAGTCCAGAGAGTCCAGAAAATCCAGAGAGTCCAGAGGGTCCAGAGAGTCCAGAGAGTCCAGAGAGTCCGGAGAATCCAAAGAGTCCAGAGAGTCCAGAGAATCCAGAGAGTCCAGAGGGTCCAGAAGGTCCAGAGGGTCCAGAGGGTCCAGAGAGTCCAGAGAATCCAGAGAGTCCAGAGAATCCAGAGAATCCAGAGGGTCCAGAGAGTCCAGAGAGTCCAGAGAACCCAGAGTCCAGAGAATCCAGAGAGTCCAGAGAATCCAGAGGGTCCAGAGAGTCCAGAGAATCCAGAGAATCCAGAGAGTCTAGAGAATCCAGAGAGTCCAGAGAGTCCAGAGAATCCAGAGAGTCCAGAGAGTCCAAAGAATCCAGAGAGTCTAGAGAACCCAGAGAGTCCAGAGAATCCAGAGGGTCCAGAGAATCCAGAGAGTCCAGATAGTCCAGAGAATCCAGAGAGTCCAGATAGTCAAGAGGGTCCAGTGAATCCAGAGAGTCCAGAGAATCCAGAGAGTCCAGAGAGTCCAGAGAATCCAGAGAGTCCAGAGGGTCCAGAGAATCCAGAGAGTCCAGATAGTCCAGAGAATCCAGAGAGTCCAGAGAGTCCAGAGAATCCAGAGAGTCCAGAGGGTCCAGAGAATCCAGAGAATCCAGAGAGTCCAGAGATTCCAGAGAATCCAGAGGGTCCAGAGAGTCCAGAGAGTCCAGAGGGTCCAGAGAATCCAGAGGGTCCAGAGGGTCCAGAGAACCCAGAGCGTCCAGAGAGTCCAGAGAGTCCAAGGTGTCCAGAGAGCCCAGAGAGCCCAGAGGGTCCAGAGAATACAGAGAGTCCAGAGAACCCAGAGAGTCCAGAGAGTCCAGAGAGTCCAGAGAGTCCAGAGAGTCCAATGGGTCCAGAGAGCCCAGAGAGCCCAGAGGCTCCAGAGAATACAGAGAGTCCAGAGAGCCCAGAGAGTCCAGAGAGACCAGAGAGTCCAGAGAACCCAGAGAGTCCAGAGAGACCAGAGAGTCCAGAGAATCCAGAGAGTCCAGAGGGTCCAGAGAGTCCACAGAGTCCAGAGAGTCCAGAGAATCCAGAGAGTCCAGAGGGTCCAGAGGGTCCAGAGAATCCAGAGAGTCCAGAGAGTCCAGAGAGTCCAGGGAATCCAAAGAGTCCAGAGAGTCCAGAGAATCCAGAGAGTCCAGAGGGTCCAGAAGGTCCAGAGGGTCCAGAGGGTCCAGAGAGTCCAGAGAATCCAGAGAGTCCAGAGAATCCAGAGAATCCAGAGGGTCCAGAGAGTCCAGAGAGTCCAGAGAACCCAGAGTCCAGAGAATCCAGAGAGTCCAGAGAATCCAGAGGGTCCAGAGGTTCCAGAGAGTCCAGAGAATCCAGAGAATCCAGAGAGTCCAGAGAGTCCAGAGAATCCAGAGAGTCCAGAGAATCCAGAGAATCCAGAGAGTCCAGAGAGTCCAGAGAATCCAGAGGGTCCAGTGGGTCCAGAGGGTCCAGAGAATCCAGAGAGTCCAGAGAGTCCAGAGGGTCCAGAGAATCCAGAGAGTCCAGAAAGTCCAGAGAATCCAGAGAGTCCAGAGAATCCAGAGAGTCCAGAGAGTCCAGAGAATCCAGAGAGTCCAGAGAGTCCAGAGAATCCAGAGAGTCCAGAGAGTCCAGAGAATACAGAGAGTCTAGAGAATCCAGAGAGTCCAGAGAGTCCAGAGAATCCAGAGAGTCCAGAGAGTCCAGAGAATCCAGAGAGTCTAGAGAACCCAGAGAGTCCAGAGAATCCAGAGGGTCCAGAGAATCCAGAGAGTCCAGATAGTCCAGAGAATCCAGAGAGTCCAGATAGTCAAGAGGGTCCAGTGAATCCAGAGAGTCCAGAGAATCCAGAGAGTCCAGAGAGTCCAGAGAATCCAGAGAGTCCAGAGGGTCCAGAGAATCCAGAGAGTCCAGAGTGTCCAGAGAATCCAGAGAGTCCAGAGAATCCAAAGAGTCCAGAGAGTCCAGAGATTCCAGGGAATCCAGAGGGTCCAGAGAGTCCAGAGGGTCCAGAGGGTCCAGAGGGCCCAGAGGGTCCAGAGGGTCCAGAGAGTCCAGAGAATCCAGAGAGTCCAGAGAATCCAGAGAGTCCAGAGGGTCCAGAGAGTCCAGAGAGTCCGGAGAACCCAGAGAGTCCAGAGAGTCCAGAGAATGCAGAGAGTCCAGAGAATCCAGAGAGTCCAGAGGGTCCAGAGGGTCCAGAGAGTCCAGAGAGTCCAGAGGGTCCAGAGAATCCAGAGAATCAAGAGGGTCCAGAGAGTCCAGAGAGTCCAGAGGGTCCAGAGGGTCCAGAGAACCCAGAGAGTCCAGAGAGTCCAGAGAGTCCAATGGGTCCAGAGAGCCCAGAGAGCCCAGAGGGTCCAGAGAATACAGAGAGTCCAGAGAACCCAGAGAATCCAGAGAGTCCAGAGAGTCCAGAGGGTCCAGAGAGTCCACAGAGTCCAGAGAATCCAGAGAGTCCAGAGGGTCCAGAGGGTCCAGAGAATCCAGAGAGTCCAGAGAGTCCAGGGAATCCAAAGAGTCCAGAGAGTCCAGAGAATCCAGAGGGTCCAGAGAGTCCAGAGGGTCCAGAAGGTCCAGAGGGTCCAGAGGGTCCAGAGAGTCCAGATAGTCCAGAGAGTCCAGAGAATCCAGAGAGTCCAGAGGGTCCAGAGGGTCCAGAGAGTCCAGAGAGTCCAGAGAGTCCAGAGAGTTCAGAGAGTCCAGAGAGTCCAGAGAGTCCAGAGAGCCCAGATAATCCAGAGAATCCAGAGAATCCAGAGAGTCCAGAGAGTCCAGAGAGTCCAAAGGGTCCAGAGAATCCAGAGAGTCCAGAGAACTCAGAGAAACCAGAGAGTCCAGAGAATCCAGAGAGTCCAGAGAATCCAGAGGGTCCAGAGAGTCCAGAAAATCCAGAGAGTCCAGAGGGTCCAGAGAGTCCAGAGAGTCCAGAGAGTCCGGAGAATCCAGAGAATCCAGAGAGTCCAGAGAGTCCAGAGAATCCAGAGAGTCCAGAGAGTCCAGAGGGTCCAGAGAGTCCACAGAGTCCAGAGAGTCCAGAGAAACCAGAGAGTCCAGAGGGTCCAGAGGGTCTAGAGAATCCAGAGAGTCCAGAGAGTCCAGAGAATCCAAAGAGTCCAGAGAGTCCAGAGATTCCAGGGAATCCAGAGGGTCCAGAGAGTCCAGAGGGTCCAGAGGGTCCAGAGGGTCCAGAGGGTCCAGAGAGTCCAGAGAATCCAGAGAGTCCAGAGAATCCAGAGAGTCCAGAGAGTCTGGAGAACCCAGAGAGTCCAGAGAGTCCAGAGAATGCAGAGAGTCCAGAGAATCCAGAGAGTCCAGAGGGTCCAGAGGGTCCAGAGAATCCAGAGAGTCCAGAGAGTCCAGAGGGTCCAGCGAATCCAGAGAATCAAGAGGGTCCAGAGAGTCCAGAGAGTCCAGAGGGTCCAGAGAACCCAGAGAGTCCAGAGAGTCCAGAGAGTCCAATGGGTCCAGAGAGCCCAGAGAGCCCAGAGGGTCCAGAGAATACAGAGAGTCCAGAGAACCCAGAGAGTCCAGAGAGACCAGAGAGTCCAGAGAATCCAGAGAGTCCAGAGAGTCCAGAATGTCCAGAGAGTCCACAGAGTCCAGAGAGTCCAGAGAATCCAGAGAGTCCAGAGGGTCCAGAGGGTCCAGAGAATCCAGAGAGTCCAGAGAGTCCAGGGAATCCAAAGAGTCCAGAGAGTCCAGAGAATCCAGAGAGTCCAGAGGGTCCAGAAGGTCCAGAGGGTCCAGAGAGTCCAGAGAGTCCAGAGAATCCAGAGAGTCCAGAGAATCCAGAGAATCCAGAGGGTCCAGAGAGTCCAGAGAGTCCAGAGAACCCAGAGTCCAGAGAATCCAGAGAGTCCAGAGAATCCAGAGGGTCCAGAGAGTCCAGAGAATCCAGAGAATCCAGAGAGTCCAGAGAGTCCAGAGAATCCAGAGAGTCCAGAGAATCCAGAGAATCCAGAGAGTCCAGAGAGTCCAGAGAATCCAGAGGGTCCAGTGGGTCCAGAGGGTCCAGAGAATCCAGAGAGTCCAGAGAGTCCAGAGGGTCCAGAGAATCCAGGGAGTCCAGAAAGTCCAGAGAATCCAGAGAGTCCAGAGAATCCAGAGAGTCCAGAGAGTCCAGAGAATCCAGAGAGTCCAGAGAGTCCAGAGAATCCAGAGAGTCCAGAGAGTCCAGAGAGTCCAGAGAATACAGAGAGTCTAGAGAATCCAGAGAGTCCAGAGAGTCCAGAGAATCCAGAGAGTCCAGAGAGTCCAAAGAATCCAGAGAGTCTAGAGAACCCAGAGAGTCCAGAGAATCCAGAGGGTCCAGAGAATCCAGAGAGTCCAGATAGTCCAGAGAATCCAGAGAGTCCAGATAGTCAAGAGGGTCCAGTGAATCCAGAGAGTCCAGAGAATCCAGAGAGTCCAGAGAGTCCAGAGAATCCAGAGAGTCCAGAGGGTCCAGAGAATCCAGAGAGTCCAGATAGTCCAGAGAATCCAGAGAGTCCAGAGAGTCCAGAGAATCCAGAGAGTCCAGAGGGTCCAGAGAATCCAGAGAGTCCAGAGAGTCCAGAGATTCCAGAGAATCCAGAGGGTCCAGAGAGTCCAGAGAGTCCAGAGGGTCCAGAGAATCCAGAGGGTCCAGAGGGTCCAGAGAACCCAGAGCGTCCAGAGAGTCCAGAGAGTCCAAGGTGTCCAGAGAGCCCAGAGAGCCCAGAGGGTCCAGAGAATACAGAGAGTCCAGAGAACCCAGAGAGTCCAGAGAGACCAGAGAGTCCAGAGAGTCCAGAGGGTCCAGAGAGTCCAGAGGGTCCAGAGAGTCCAGAGAGTCCAGAGGGTCCAGAGGGTCCAGAGGGTCCAGAGAGTCCAGAGAATCCAGAGAGTCCAGAGAATCCAGAGAGTCCAGAGAGTCCAGAGGGTCCAGAGAGTCCAGAGAGTCCAGAGGGTCCAGAGGGTCCAGAGGGTCCAGAGGGTCCAGAGAGTCCAGAGAATCCAGAGAGTCCAGAGAGTCCAGAGAATCCAGAGAGTCCAGAGGGTCCAGCGAGTCCAGAGAGTCTGTAGAACCCAGAGAGTCCAGAGAGTCCAGAGAATCATGAGAGTCCAGAGAATCCAGAGAGTCCAGAGGGTCCAGAGGGTCCAGAGGGTCCAGAGAATCCAAAGAGTCCAGAGAGTCCAGAGAGTCCAGAGAGTCCAGAGGGTCCAGAGAATCCAGAGGGTCCAGAGGGTCCAGAGAACCCAGAGAGTCCAGAGAGTCCAATGGGTCCAGAGAGCCCAGAGAGCCCAGAGGGTCCAGAGAATACAGAGAGTCCAGAGAACCCAGAGTCCAGAGAGACCAGAGAGTCCAGAGAATCCAGAGAGTCCAGAGAGTCCAGAGAATCCAGAGAGTCCAGAGAGTCCAGAGGGTCCAGAGAATCCACAGAGTCCAGAGAGTCCAGAGAATCCAGAGAATCCAAAGAGTCCAGAGAGTCCAGAGATTCCAGGGAATCCAGAGGGTCCAGAGAGTCCAGAGGGTCCAGAGGGTCCAGAGGGTCCAGAGGGTCCAGAGAGTCCAGAGAATCCAGAGAGTCTGGAGAACCCAGAGAGTCCAGAGAGTCCAGAGAATGCAGAGAGTCCAGAGAATCCAGAGAGTCCAGAGGGTCCAGAGAATCCAGAGAGTCCAGAGAGTCCAGAGGGTCCAGAGAATACAGAGAATCAAGAGGGTCCAGAGAGTCCAGAGAGTCCAGAGGGTCCAGAGAACCCAGAGAGTCCAGAGAGTCCAGAGAGTCCAATGGGTCCAGAGAGCCCAGAGAGCCCAGAGGGTCCAGAGAATACAGAGAGTCCAGAGAACCCAGAGAGTCCAGAGAGACCAGAGAGTCCAGAGAATCCAGAGAGTCCAGAGAGTCCAGAGGGTCCAGAGAGTCCACAGAGTCCAGAGAGTCCAGAGAATCCAGAGAGTCCAGAGGGTCCAGAGGGTCCAGAGAATCCAGAGAGTCCAGAGAGTCCAGGGAATCCAAAGAGTCCAGAGAGTCCAGAGAATCCAGAGGGTCCAGAGGGTCCAGAGAGTCCAGAGGGTCCAGAAGGTCCAGAGGGTCCAGAGGGTCCAGAGAGTCCAGAGAGTCCAGAGAGTCCAGAGAATCCAGAGAGTCCAGAGGGTCCAGAGGGTCCAGAGAGTCCAGAGAGTCCAGAGAGTTCAGAGAGTCCAGAGAGTCCAGAGAGCCCAGAGAATCCAGAGAATCCAGAGAATCCAGAGAGTCCAGAGAGTCCAAAGGGTCCAGAGAGTCCACAGAGTCCAGAGAGTCCAGAGAAACCAGAGAGTCCAGAGGGTCCAGAGGGTCTAGAGAATCCAGAGAGTCCAGAGAGTCCAGAGAATCCAAAGAGTCCAGAGAGTCCAGAGATTCCAGGGAATCCAGAGGGTCCAGAGAGTCCAGAGGGTCCAGAGGGTCCAGAGGGTACAGAGAGTCCAGAGAATCCAGAGAGTCCAGAGAATCCAGAGAGTCCAGAGAGTCTGGAGAACCCAGAGAGTCCAGAGAGTCCAGAGAATGCAGAGAGTCCAGAGAATCCAGAGAGTCCAGAGGGTCCAGAGGGTCCAGAGAATCCAGAGAGTCCAGAGAGCCCAGAGAGCCCAGAGGGTCCAGAGAATACAGAGAGTCCAGAGAACCCAGAGAGTCCAGAGAGACCAGAGAGTCCAGAGAATCCAGAGAGTCCAGAGAGTCCAGAGGGTCCAGAGAGTCCACAGAGTCCAGAGAGTCCAGAGAATCCAGAGAGTCCAGAGGGTCCAGAGGGTCCAGAGAATCCAGAGAGTCCAGAGAGTCCAGGGAATCCAAAGAGTCCAGAGAGTCCAGAGAATCCAGAGGGTCCAGAAGGTCCAGAGGGTCCAGAGGGTCCAGAGAGTCCAGAGAGTCCAGAGAATCCAGAGTCAAGAGAATCCAGAGAGTCCAGAGAATCCAGAGGGTCCAGAGGTTCCAGAGAGTCCAGAGAATCCAGAGAGTCCAGAGAGTCCAGAAAATCCAGAGAGTCCAGAGAATCCAGAGAGTCCAGAGAGTCCAGAGAATCCAGAGGGTCCAGTGGGTCCAGAGGGTCCAGAGAATCCAGAGAGTCCAGAGAGTCCAGAGGGTCCAGAGAATCCAGGGAGTCCAGAAAGTCCAGAGAATCCAGAGAGTCCAGAGAATCCAGAGAGTCCAGAGAATCCAGAGAGTCTAGAGAACCCAGAGAGTCCAGAGAATCCAGAGGGTCCAGAGAATCCAGAGAGTCCAGATATTCCAGAGAATCCAGAGAGTCCAGATAGTCAAGAGGGTCCAGTGAATCCAGAGAGTCCAGAGAATCCAGAGAGTCCAGAGAGTCCAGAGGGTCCAGAGAATCCAGAGAGTCCAGATAGTCCAGAGAATCCAGAGAGTCCAGAGAGTCCAGAGAATCCAGAGAGTCCAGAGGGTCCAGAGAATCCAGAGAATCCAGAGAGTCCAGAGATTCCAGAGAATCCAGAGGGTCCAGAGAGTCCAGAGAGTCCAGAGGGTCCAGAGAATCCAGAGGGTCCAGAGGGTCCAGAGAACCCAGAGCGTCCAGAGAGTCCAGAGAGTCCAAGGTGTCCAGAGAGCCCAGAGAGCCCAGAGGGTCCAGAGAATACAGAGAGTCCAGAGAACCCAGAGAGTCCAGAGAGACCAGAGAGTCCAGAGAGTCCAGAGGGTCCAGAGAGTACAGAGGGTCCAGAGAGTCCAGAGAGTCCAGAGGGTCCAGAGGGTCCAGAGGGTCCAGAGAATCCAAAGAGTCCAGAGAGTCCAGAGAGTCCAGAGAGTCCAGAGGGTCCAGAGAATCCAGAGGGTCCAGAGGGTCCAGAGAACCCAGAGAGTCCAGAGAGTCCAATGGGTCCAGAGAGCCCAGAGAGCCCAGAGGGTCCAGAGAATACAGAGAGTCCAGAGAACCCAGAGTCCAGAGAGACCAGAGAGTCCAGAGAATCCAGAGAGTCCAGAGAGTCCAGAGAATCCAGAGAGTCCAGAGAGTCCAGAGGGTCCAGAGAATCCACAGAGTCCAGAGAGTCCAGAGAATCCAGAGAATCCAAAGAGTCCAGAGAGTCCAGAGATTCCAGGGAATCCAGAGGGTCCAGAGAGTCCAGAGGGTCCAGAGGGTCCAGAGGGTCCAGAGGGTCCAGAGAGTCCAGAGAATCCAGAGAGTCTGGAGAACCCAGAGAGTCCAGAGAGTCCAGAGAATGCAGAGAGTCCAGAGAATCCAGAGAGTCCAGAGGGTCCAGAGAATCCAGAGAGTCCAGAGAGTCCAGAGGGTCCAGAGAATACAGAGAATCAAGAGGGTCCAGAGAGTCCAGAGAGTCCAGAGGGTCCAGAGAACCCAGAGAGTCCAGAGAGTCCAGAGAGTCCAATGGGTCCAGAGAGCCCAGAGAGCCCAGAGGGTCCAGAGAATACAGAGAGTCCAGAGAACCCAGAGAGTCCAGAGAGACCAGAGAGTCCAGAGAATCCAGAGAGTCCAGAGAGTCCAGAGGGTCCAGAGAGTCCACAGAGTCCAGAGAGTCCAGAGAATCCAGAGAGTCCAGAGGGTCCAGAGGGTCCAGAGAATCCAGAGAGTCCAGAGAGTCCAGGGAATCCAAAGAGTCCAGAGAGTCCAGAGAATCCAGAGGGTCCAGAGGGTCCAGAGAGTCCAGAGGGTCCAGAAGGTCCAGAGGGTCCAGAGGGTCCAGAGAGTCCAGAGAGTCCAGAGAGTCCAGAGAATCCAGAGAGTCCAGAGGGTCCAGAGGGTCCAGAGAGTCCAGAGAGTCCAGAGAGTTCAGAGAGTCCAGAGAGTCCAGAGAGCCCAGAGAATCCAGAGAATCCAGAGAATCCAGAGAGTCCAGAGAGTCCAAAGGGTCCAGAGAGTCCACAGAGTCCAGAGAGTCCAGAGAAACCAGAGAGTCCAGAGGGTCCAGAGGGTCTAGAGAATCCAGAGAGTCCAGAGAGTCCAGAGAATCCAAAGAGTCCAGAGAGTCCAGAGATTCCAGGGAATCCAGAGGGTCCAGAGAGTCCAGAGGGTCCAGAGGGTCCAGAGGGTACAGAGAGTCCAGAGAATCCAGAGAGTCCAGAGAATCCAGAGAGTCCAGAGAGTCTGGAGAACCCAGAGAGTCCAGAGAGTCCAGAGAATGCAGAGAGTCCAGAGAATCCAGAGAGTCCAGAGGGTCCAGAGGGTCCAGAGAATCCAGAGAGTCCAGAGAGCCCAGAGAGCCCAGAGGGTCCAGAGAATACAGAGAGTCCAGAGAACCCAGAGAGTCCAGAGAGACCAGAGAGTCCAGAGAATCCAGAGAGTCCAGAGAGTCCAGAGGGTCCAGAGAGTCCACAGAGTCCAGAGAGTCCAGAGAATCCAGAGAGTCCAGAGGGTCCAGAGGGTCCAGAGAATCCAGAGAGTCCAGAGAGTCCAGGGAATCCAAAGAGTCCAGAGAGTCCAGAGAATCCAGAGGGTCCAGAAGGTCCAGAGGGTCCAGAGGGTCCAGAGAGTCCAGAGAGTCCAGAGAATCCAGAGAGTCCAGAGAATCCAGAGAATCCAGAGGGTCCAGAGAGTCCAGAGAGTCCAGAGAACCCAGAGTCAAGAGAATCCAGAGAGTCCAGAGAATCCAGAGGGTCCAGAGGTTCCAGAGAGTCCAGAGAATCCAGAGAGTCCAGAGAGTCCAGAAAATCCAGAGAGTCCAGAGAATCCAGAGAGTCCAGAGAGTCCAGAGAATCCAGAGGGTCCAGTGGGTCCAGAGGGTCCAGAGAATCCAGAGAGTCCAGAGAGTCCAGAGGGTCCAGAGAATCCAGGGAGTCCAGAAAGTCCAGAGAATCCAGAGAGTCCAGAGAATCCAGAGAGTCCAGAGAATCCAGAGAGTCTAGAGAACCCAGAGAGTCCAGAGAATCCAGAGGGTCCAGAGAATCCAGAGAGTCCAGATATTCCAGAGAATCCAGAGAGTCCAGATAGTCAAGAGGGTCCAGTGAATCCAGAGAGTCCAGAGAATCCAGAGAGTCCAGAGAGTCCAGAGGGTCCAGAGAATCCAGAGAGTCCAGATAGTCCAGAGAATCCAGAGAGTCCAGAGAGTCCAGAGAATCCAGAGAGTCCAGAGGGTCCAGAGAATCCAGAGAATCCAGAGAGTCCAGAGATTCCAGAGAATCCAGAGGGTCCAGAGAGTCCAGAGAGTCCAGAGGGTCCAGAGAATCCAGAGGGTCCAGAGGGTCCAGAGAACCCAGAGCGTCCAGAGAGTCCAGAGAGTCCAAGGTGTCCAGAGAGCCCAGAGAGCCCAGAGGGTCCAGAGAATACAGAGAGTCCAGAGAACCCAGAGAGTCCAGAGAGACCAGAGAGTCCAGAGAGTCCAGAGGGTCCAGAGAGTACAGAGGGTCCAGAGAGTCCAGAGAGTCCAGAGGGTCCAGAGGGTCCAGAGGGTCCAGAGAGTCCAGAGAATCCAGAGAGTCCAGAGAATCCAGAGAGTCCAGAGAGTCCAGAGGGTCCAGAGAGTCCAGAGAGTCCAGAGAGTCCAGAGGGTCCAGAGGGTCCAGAGGGTCCAGAGGGTCCAGAGAGTCCAGAGAATCCAGAGAGTCCAGAGAGTCCAGAGAATCCAGAGTCCAGAGGGTCCAGCGAGTCCAGAGAGTCTGTAGAACCCAGAGAGTCCAGAGAGTCCAGAGAATCATGAGAGTCCAGAGAATCCAGAGAGTCCAGAGGGTCCAGAGGGTCCAGAGAATCCAGAGAGTCCAGAGAGTCCAGAGGGTCCAGAGAGTCCAGAGATTCCAGAGAATCCAGAGGGTCCAGAGAGTCCAGAGAGTCCAGAGAGTCCAGAGGGTCCAGAGAATCCAGAGGGTCCAGAGAACCCAGAGAGTCCAGAGAGTCCAATGGGTCCAGAGAGCCCAGAGAGCCCAGAGGGTCCAGAGAATACAGAGAGTCCAGAGAACCCAGAGAGTCCAGAGAGACCAGAGAGTCCAGAGAATCCAGAGAGTCCAGAGAGTCCAGAGAATCCAGAGAGTCCAGAGAGTCCAGAGGGTCCAGAGTGTCCACAGAGTCCAGAGAGTCCAGAGAATCCAGAGAATCCAAAGAGTCCAGAGAGTCCAGAGATTCCAGGGAATCCAGAGGGTCCAGAGAGTCCAGAGGGTCCAGAGGGTCCAGAGGGTCCAGAGGGTCCAGAGGGTCCAGAGAGTCCAGAGAATCCAGAGAGTCTGGAGAACCCAGAGAGTCCAGAGAGTCCAGAGAATGCAGAGAGTCCAGAGAGTCCAGAGAGTCCAGAGGGTCCAGAGAATCCAGAGAGTCCAGAGAGTCCAGAGGGTCCAGAGAATACAGAGAATCAAGAGGGTCCAGAGAGTCCAGAGAGTCCAGAGGGTCCAGAGAACCCAGAGAGTCCAGAGAGTCCAGAGAGTCCAATGGGTCCAGAGAGCCCAGAGAGCCCAGAGGGTCCAGAGAATACAGAGAGTCCAGAGAACCCAGAGAGTCCAGAGAGACCAGAGAGTCCAGAGAATCCAGAGAGTCCAGAGAGTCCAGAGGGTCCAGAGAGTCCACAGAGTCCAGAGAGTCCAGAGAATCCAGAGAGTCCAGAGGGTCCAGAGGGTCCAGAGAATCCAGAGAGTCCAGAGAGTCCAGGGAATCCAAAGAGTCCAGAGAGTCCAGAGAATCCAGAGGGTCCAGAGAGTCCAGAGGGTCCAGAAGGTCCAGAGGGTCCAGAGGGTCCAGAGAGTCCAGAGAGTCCAGAGAGTCCAGAGAATCCAGAGAGTCCAGAGGGTCCAGAGGGTCCAGAGAGTCCAGAGAGTCCAGAGAGTTCAGAGAGTCCAGAGAGTCCAGAGAGCCCAGAGAATCCAGAGAATCCAGAGAATCCAGAGAATCCAGAGAGTCCAGAGAGTCCAAAGGGTCCAGAGAGTCCACAGAGTCCAGAGAGTCCAGAGAAACCAGAGAGTCCAGAGGGTCCAGAGGGTCTAGAGAATCCAGAGAGTCCAGAGAGTCCAGAGAATCCAAAGAGTCCAGAGAGTCCAGAGATTCCAGGGAATCCAGAGGGTCCAGAGAGTCCAGAGGGTCCAGAGGGTCCAGAGGGTCCAGAGGGTCCAGAGAGTCCAGAGAACCCAGAGAGTCCAGAGAGTCCAGAGAGTCCAATGGGTCCAGAGAGCCCAGAGAGCCCAGAGGGTCCAGAGAATACAGAGAGTCCAGAGAACCCAGAGAGTCCAGAGAGACCAGAGAGTCCAGAGAGTCCAGAGAATCCAGAGAGTCCAGAGAGTCCAGAGGGTCCAGAGAGTCCACAGAGTCCAGAGAATCCAGAGAGTCCAGAGGGTCCAGAGGGTCCAGAGAATCCAGAGAGTCCAGAGAGTCCAGGGAATCCAAAGAGTCCAGAGAGTCCAGAGAATCCAGAGAGTCCAGAGGGTCCAGAAGGTCCAGAGGGTCCAGAGGGTCCAGAGAGTCCAGAGAGTCCAGAGAATCCAGAGAGTCCAGAGAATCCAGAGAATCCAGAGGGTCCAGAGAGTCCAGAGAGTCCAGAGAACCCAGAGTCCAGAGAATCCAGAGAGTCCAGAGAATCCAGAGGGTCCAGAGGTTCCAGAGAGTCCAGAGAATCCAGAGAATCCAGAGAGTCCAGAGAGTCCAGAGAATCCAGAGAGTCCAGAGAATCCAGAGAATCCAGAGAGTCCAGAGAGTCCAGAGAATCCAGAGGGTCCAGTGGGTCCAGAGGGTCCAGAGAATCCAGAGAGTCCAGAGAGTCCAGAGGGTCCAGAGAATCCAGGGAGTCCAGAAAGTCCAGAGAATCCAGAGAGTCCAGAGAATCCAGAGAGTCCAGAGAGTCCAGAGAATCCAGAGAGTCCAGAGAATCCAGAGAGTCCAGAGAGTCCAGAGAGTCCAGAGAATACAGAGAGTCTAGAGAATCCAGAGAATCCAGAGAGTCCAGAGAATCCAGAGAGTCCAGAGAGTCCAGAGAATCCAGAGAGTCTAGAGAACCCAGAGAGTCCAGAGAATCCAGAGGGTCCAGAGAATCCAGAGAGTCCAGATATTCCAGAGAATCCAGAGAGTCCAGATAGTCAAGAGGGTCCAGTGAATCCAGAGAGTCCAGAGAATCCAGAGAGTCCAGAGAGTCCAGAGGGTCCAGAGAATCCAGAGAGTCCAGATAGTCCAGAGAATCCAGAGAGTCCAGAGAATCCAGAGAATCCAGAGAGTCCAGAGGGTCCAGAGAATCCAGAGAATCCAGAGAGTCCAGAGATTCCAGAGAATCCAGAGGGTCCAGAGAGTCCAGAGAGTCCAGAGGGTCCAGAGAATCCAGAGGGTCCAGAGGGTCCAGAGAACCCAGAGCGTCCAGAGAGTCCAGAGAGTCCAAGGTGTCCAGAGAGCCCAGAGAGCCCAGAGGGTCCAGAGAACCCAGAGAGTCCAGAGAGACCAGAGAGTCCAGAGAGTCCAGAGGGTCCAGAGAGTACAGAGGGTCCAGAGAGTCCAGAGAGTCCAGAGGGTCCAGAGGGTCCAGAGGGTCCAGAGAGTCCAGAGAATCCAGAGAGTCCAGAGAATCCAGAGAGTCCAGAGAGTCCAGAGGGTCCAGAGAGTCCAGAGAGTCCAGAGAGTCCAGAGGGTCCAGAGGGTCCAGAGGGTCCAGAGAGTCCAGAGAATCCAGAGAGTCCAGAGAGTCCAGAGAATCCAGAGAGTCCAGAGGGTCCAGCGAGTCCAGAGAGTCTGTAGAACCCAGAGAGTCCAGAGAGTCCAGAGAATCATGAGAGTCCAGAGAATCCAGAGAGTCCAGAGGGTCCAGAGGGTCCAGAGAATCCAGAGAGTCCAGAGAGTCCAGAGGGTCCAGAGAGTCCAGAGATTCCAGAGAATCCAGAGGGTCCAGAGAGTCCAGAGAGTCCAGAGAGTCCAGAGGGTCCAGAGAATCCAGAGGGTCCAGAGAACCCAGAGAGTCCAGAGAGTCCAATGGGTCCAGAGAGCCCAGAGAGCCCAGAGGGTCCAGAGAATACAGAGAGTCCAGAGAACCCAGAGAGTCCAGAGAGACCAGAGAGTCCAGAGAATCCAGAGAGTCCAGAGAGTCCAGAGAATCCAGAGAGTCCAGAGAGTCCAGAGGGTCCAGAGTGTCCACAGAGTCCAGAGAGTCCAGAGAATCCAGAGAATCCAAAGAGTCCAGAGAGTCCAGAGATTCCAGGGAATCCAGAGGGTCCAGAGAGTCCAGAGGGTCCAGAGGGTCCAGAGGGTCCAGAGGGTCCAGAGGGTCCAGAGGGTCCAGAGGGTCCAGAGAGTCCAGAGAATCCAGAGAGTCTGGAGAACCCAGAGAGTCCAGAGAGTCCAGAGAATGCAGAGAGTCCAGAGAGTCCAGAGAGTCCAGAGGGTCCAGAGAATCCAGAGAGTCCAGAGAGTCCAGAGGGTCCAGAGAATACAGAGAATCAAGAGGGTCCAGAGAGTCCAGAGAGTCCAGAGGGTCCAGAGAACCCAGAGAGTCCAGAGAGTCCAGAGAGTCCAATGGGTCCAGAGAGCCCAGAGAGCCCAGAGGGTCCAGAGAATACAGAGAGTCCAGAGAACCCAGAGAGTCCAGAGAGACCAGAGAGTCCAGAGAATCCAGAGAGTCCAGAGAGTCCAGAGGGTCCAGAGAGTCCACAGAGTCCAGAGAGTCCAGAGAATCCAGAGAGTCCAGAGGATCCAGAGGGTCCAGAAAATCCAGAGAGTCCAGAGAGTCCAGGGAATCCAAAGAGTCCAGAGAGTCCAGAGAATCCAGAGGGTCCAGAGAGTCCAGAGGGTCCAGAAGGTCCAGAGGGTCCAGAGGGTCCAGAGAGTCCAGAGAGTCCAGAGAGTCCAGAGAATCCAGAGAGTCCAGAGGGTCCAGAGAGTCCAGAGAGTCCAGAGAGTTCAGAGAGTCCAGAGAGTCCAGAGAGCCCAGAGAATCCAGAGAATCCAGAGAATCCAGAGAATCCAGAGAGTCCAGAGAGTCCAAAGGGTCCAGAGAGTCCACAGAGTCCAGAGAGTCCAGAGAAACCAGAGAGTCCAGAGGGTCCAGAGGGTCTAGAGAATCCAGAGAGTCCAGAGAGTCCAGAGAATCCAAAGAGTCCAGAGAGTCCAGAGATTCCAGGGAATCCAGAGGGTCCAGAGAGTCCAGAGGGTCCAGAGGGTCCAGAGAGTCTGGAGAACCCAGAGAGTCCAGAGAGTCCAGAGAATGCAGAGAGTCCAGAGAATCCAGAGAGTCCAGAGGGTCCAGAGGGTCCAGAGAATCCAGAGAGTCCAGAGAGTCCAGAGGGTCCAGAGAATCCAGAGAATCAAGAGGGTCCAGAGAGTCCAGAGAGTCCAGAGGGTCCAGAGAACCCAGAGAGTCCAGAGAGTCCAGAGAGTCCAATGGATCCAGAGAGCCCAGAGAGCCCAGAGGGTCCAGAGAATACAGAGAGTCCAGAGAACCCAGAGAGTCCAGAGAGACCAGAGAGTCCAGAGAATCCAGAGAGTCCAGAGAGTCCAGAGGGTCCAGAGAGTCCACAGAGTCCAGAGAGTCCAGAGAATCCAGAGAGTCCAGAGGGTCCAGATGGTCCAGAGAATCCAGAGAGTCCAGAGAGTCCAGGGAATCCAAAGAGTCCAGAGAGTCCAGAGAATCCAGAGAGTCCAGAGGGTCCAGAAGGTCCAGAGGGTCCAGAGGGTCCAGAGAGTCCAGAGAGTCCAGAGAATCCAGAGAGTCCAGAGAATCCAGAGAATCCAGAGGGTCCAGAGAGTCCAGAGAGTCCAGAGAACCCAGAGTCCAGAGAATCCAGAGAGTCCAGAGAATCCAGAGGGTCCAGAGGTTCCAGAGAGTCCAGAGAATCCAGAGAGTCCAGAGAGTCCAGAGAATCCAGAGAGTCCAGAGAATCCAGAGAATCCAGAGAGTCCAGAGAGTCCAGAGAATCCAGAGGGTCCAGTGGGTCCAGAGGGTCCAGAGAATCCAGAGAGTCCAGAGAGTCCAGAGGGTCCAGAGAATCCAGGGAGTCCAGAAAGTCCAGAGAATCCAGAGAGTCCAGAGAATCCAGAGAGTCCAGAGAGTCCAGAGAATCCAGAGAGTCCAGAGAATCCAGAGAGTCCAGAGAGTCCAGAGAGTCCAGAGAATACAGAGAGTCTAGAGAATTCAGAGAGTCCAGAGAGTCCAGAGAATCCAGAGGGTCCAGAGGGTCCAGAGAATCCAGAGAGTCCAGAGAGACCAGAGAGTCCAGAGAATCCAGAGAGTCCAGAGAGTCCAGAGGGTCCAGAGAGTCCACAGAGTCCAGAGAGTCCAGAGAATCCAGAGAGTCCAGAGGGTCCAGAGGGTCCAGAGAATCCAGAGAGTCCAGAGAGTCCAGGGAATCCAAAGAGTCCAGAGAGTCCAGAGAATCCAGAGGGTCCAGAGAGTCCAGAGGGTCCAGAAGGTCCAGAGGGTCCAGAGGGTCCAGAGAGTCCAGAGAGTCCAGAGAGTCCAGAGAATCCAGAGAGTCCAGAGGGTCCAGAGGGTCCAGAGAATCCAGAGAGTCCAGAGAGTCCAGGGAATCCAAAGAGTCCAGAGAGTCCAGAGAATCCAGAGAGTCCAGAGGGTCCAGAAGGTCCAGAGGGTCCAGAGGGTCCAGAGAGTCCAGAGAGTCCAGAGAATCCAGAGAGTCCAGAGAATCCAGAGAATCCAGAGGGTCCAGAGAGTCCAGAGAGTCCAGAGAACCCAGAGTCCAGAGAATCCAGAGAGTCCAGAGAATCCAGAGGGTCCAGAGGTTCCAGAGAGTCCAGAGAATCCAGAGAATCCAGAGAGTCCAGAGAGTCCAGAGAGTCCAAAGGGTCCAGAGAGTCCAGAGAGTCCAGAGAAACCAGAGAGTCCAGAGGGTCCAGAGGGTCTAGAGAATCCAGAGAGTCCAGAGAGTCCAGAGAGTCCAGAGAATCCAAAGAGTCCAGAGAGTCCAGAGATTCCAGGGAATCCAGAGGGTCCACAGAGTCCAGAGGGTCCAGAGGGTCCAGAGGGTCCAGAGGGTCCAGAGAGTCCAGAGAATCCAGAGAGTCCAGAGAATCCAGAGAGTCCAGAGAGTCTGGAGAACCCAGAGAGTCCAGAGAGTCCAGAGAATGCAGAGAGTCCAGAGAATCCAGAGAGTCCAGAGGGTCCAGAGGGTCCAGAGAATCCAGAGAGTCCAGAGAGTCCAGAGGGTCCAGAGAATCCAGAGAATCAAGAGGGTCCAGAGAGTCCAGAGAGTCCAGAGGGTCCAGAGAACCCAGAGAGTCCAGAGAGTCCAGAGAGTCCAATGGATTCAGAGAGCCCAGAGAGCCCAGAGGGTCCAGAGAATACAGAGAGTCCAGAGAACCCAGAGAGTCCAGAGAGACCAGAGAGTCCAGAGAATCCAGAGAGTCCAGAGAGTCCAGAGGGTCCAGAGAGTCCACAGAGTCCAGAGAGTCCAGAGAATCCAGAGAGTCCAGAGGGTCCAGAGGGTCCAGAGAATCCAGAGAGTCCAGAGAGTCCAGGGAATCCAAAGAGTCCAGAGAGTCCAGAGAATCCAGAGAGTCCAGAGGGTCCAGAAGGTCCAGAGGGTCCAGAGGGTCCAGAGAGTCCAGTGAGTCCAGAGAATCCAGAGAGTCCAGAGAATCCAGAGAATCCAGAGGGTCCAGAGAGTCCAGAGAGTCCAGAGAACCCAGAGTCCAGAGAATCCAGAGAGTCCAGAGAATCCAGAGGGTCCAGAGGTTCCAGAGAGTCCAGAGAATCCAGAGAATCCAGAGAGTCCAGAGAGTCCAGAGAATCCAGAGAGTCCAGAGAATCCAGAGAATCCAGAGAGTCCAGAGAGTCCAGAGAATCCAGAGGGTCCAGTGGGTCCAGAGGGTCCAGAGAATCCAGAGAGTCCAGAGAGTCCAGAGGGTCCAGAGAATCCAGAGAGTCCAGAGAATCCAGAGAGTCCAGAGAGTCCAGAGAATCCAGAGAGTCTAGAGAGTCCAGAGAATCCAGAGAGTCCAGAGAGTCCAGAGAGTCCAGAGAATACAGAGAGTCTAGAGAATCCAGAGAGTCCAGAGAGTCCAGAGAATCCAGAGAGTCCAGAGAGTCCAGAGAATCCAGAGAGTCTAGAGAACCCAGAGAGTCCAGAGAATCCAGAGGGTCCAGAGAATCCAGAGAGTCCAGATAGTCCAGAGAATCCAGAGAGTCCAGATAGTCAAGAGGGTCCAGTGAATCCAGAGAGTCCAGAGAATCCAGAGGGTCCAGAGGGTCCAGAGAACCCAGAGAGTCCAGAGAGTCCAATGGGTCCAGAGAGCCCAGAGAGCCCAGAGGGTCCAGAGAATCCAGAGGGTCCAGAGAGTCCAGAGAGTCCAGAGGGTCCAGAGAATCCAGAGGGTCCAGAGGGTCCAGAGAACCCAGAGCGTCCAGAGAGTCCAGAGAGTCCAAGGTGTCCAGAGAGCCCAGAGAGCCCAGAGGGTCCAGAGAATACAGAGAGTCCAGAGAACCCAGAGAGTCCAGAGAGACCAGAGAGTCCAGAGAGTCCAGAGGGTCCAGAGAGTCCAGAGGGTCCAGAGAGTCCAGAGAGTCCAGAGGGTCCAGAGGGTCCAGAGGGTCCAGAGAGTCCAGAGAATCCAGAGAGTCCAGAGAATCCAGAGAGTCCAGAGAGTCCAGAGGGTCCAGAGAGTCCAGACAGTCCAGAGGGTCCAGAGGGTCCAGAGGGTCCAGAGGGTCCAGAGAGTCCAGAGAATGCAGAGAGTCCAGAGAATCCAGAGAGTCCAGAGGGTCCAGAGGGTCCAGAGAATCCAGAGAGTCCAGAGAGTCCAGAGGGTCCAGAGAATCCAGAGAATCAAGAGGGTCCAGAGAGTCCAGAGAGTCCAGAGGGTCCAGAGAACCCAGAGAGTCCAGAGAGTCCAGAGAGTCCAATGGATTCAGAGAGCCCAGAGAGCCCAGAGGGTCCAGAGAATACAGAGAGTCCAGAGAACCCAGAGAGTCCAGAGAGACCAGAGAGTCCAGAGAATCCAGAGAGTCCAGAGAGTCCAGAGGGTCCAGAGAGTCCACAGAGTCCAGAGAGTCCAGAGAATCCAGAGAGTCCAGAGGGTCCAGAGGGTCCAGAGAATCCAGAGAGTCCAGAGAGTCCAGGGAATCCAAAGAGTCCAGAGAGTCCAGAGAATCCAGAGAGTCCAGAGGGTCCAGAAGGTCCAGAGGGTCCAGAGGGTCCAGAGAGTCCAGTGAGTCCAGAGAATCCAGAGAGTCCAGAGAATCCAGAGAATCCAGAGGGTCCAGAGAGTCCAGAGAGTCCAGAGAACCCAGAGTCCAGAGAATCCAGAGAGTCCAGAGAATCCAGAGGGTCCAGAGGTTCCAGAGAGTCCAGAGAATCCAGAGAATCCAGAGAGTCCAGAGAGTCCAGAGAATCCAGAGAGTCCAGAGAATCCAGAGAATCCAGAGAGTCCAGAGAGTCCAGAGAATCCAGAGGGTCCAGTGGGTCCAGAGGGTCCAGAGAATCCAGAGAGTCCAGAGAGTCCAGAGGGTCCAGAGAATCCAGAGAGTCCAGAGAATCCAGAGAGTCCAGAGAGTCCAGAGAATCCAGAGAGTCTAGAGAGTCCAGAGAATCCAGAGAGTCCAGAGAGTCCAGAGAGTCCAGAGAATACAGAGAGTCTAGAGAATCCAGAGAGTCCAGAGAGTCCAGAGAATCCAGAGAGTCCAGAGAGTCCAGAGAATCCAGAGAGTCTAGAGAACCCAGAGAGTCCAGAGAATCCAGAGGGTCCAGAGAATCCAGAGAGTCCAGATAGTCCAGAGAATCCAGAGAGTCCAGATAGTCAAGAGGGTCCAGTGAATCCAGAGAGTCCAGAGAATCCAGAGGGTCCAGAGGGTCCAGAGAACCCAGAGAGTCCAGAGAGTCCAATGGGTCCAGAGAGCCCAGAGAGCCCAGAGGGTCCAGAGAATCCAGAGGGTCCAGAGAGTCCAGAGAGTCCAGAGGGTCCAGAGAATCCAGAGGGTCCAGAGGGTCCAGAGAACCCAGAGCGTCCAGAGAGTCCAGAGAGTCCAAGGTGTCCAGAGAGCCCAGAGAGCCCAGAGGGTCCAGAGAATACAGAGAGTCCAGAGAACCCAGAGAGTCCAGAGAGACCAGAGAGTCCAGAGAGTCCAGAGGGTCCAGAGAGTCCAGAGGGTCCAGAGAGTCCAGAGAGTCCAGAGGGTCCAGAGGGTCCAGAGGGTCCAGAGAGTCCAGAGAATCCAGAGAGTCCAGAGAATCCAGAGAGTCCAGAGAGTCCAGAGGGTCCAGAGAGTCCAGACAGTCCAGAGGGTCCAGAGGGTCCAGAGGGTCCAGAGGGTCCAGAGAGTCCAGAGAATCCAGAGAGTCCAGAGAATCCAGAGAGTCCAGAGGGTCCAGCGAGTCCAGAGAGTCTGTAGAACCCAGAGAGTCCAGAGAGTCCAGAGAATCATGAGAGTCCAGAGAATCCAGAGAGTCCAGAGGGTCCAGAGAATCCAGAGAGTCCAGAGAGTCCAGAGGGTCCAGAGAGTCCAGAGATTCCAGAGAATCCAGAGGGTCCAGAGGGTCCAGAGAACCCAGAGAGTCCAGAGAGTCCAATGGGTCCAGAGAGCCCAGAGAGCCCAGAGGGTCCAGAGAATACAGAGAGTCCAGAGAACCCAGAGAGTCCAGAGAGACCAGAGAGTCCAGAGAATCCAGAGAGTCCAGAGAGTCCAGAGAATCCAGAGAGTCCAGAGAGTCCAGAGGGTCCAGAGAGTCCACAGAGTCCAGAGAGTCCAGAGAATCCAGAGAATCCAAAGAGTCCAGAGAGTCCAGAGATTCCAGGGAATCCAGAGGGTCCAGAGAGTCCAGAGGGTCCAGAGGGTCCAGAGGGTCCAGAGGGTCCAGAGAGTCCAGAGAGTCCAGAGAATCCAGAGAGTCTGGAGAACCCAGAGAGTCCAGAGAGTCCAGAGAATGCAGAGAGTCCAGAGAATCCAGAGAGTCCAGAGGGTCCAGAGAATCCAGAGAGTCCAGAGAGTCCAGAGGGTCCAGAGAATACAGAGAATCAAGAGGGTCCAGAGAGTCCAGAGAGTCCAGAGGGTCCAGAGAACCCAGAGAGTCCAGAGAGTCCAGAGAGTCCAATGGGTCCAGAGAGCCCAGAGAGCCCAGAGGGTCCAGAGAATACAGAGAGTCCAGAGAACCCAGAGAGTCCAGAGAGACCAGAGAGTCCAGAGAATCCAGAGAGTCCAGAGAATCCAGAGGGTCCAGAGAGTCCACAGGGTCCAGAGAGTCCAGAGAATCCAGAGAGTCCAGAGGGTCCAGAGGGTCCAGAGAATCCAGAGAGTCCAGGGAATCCAAAGAGTCCAGAGAGTCCAGAGAATCCAGAGGGTCCAGAGAGTCCAGAGGGTCCAGAAGGTCCAGAGGGTCCAGAGGGTCCAGAGAGTCCAGAGAGTCCAGAGAGTCCAGAGAATCCAGAGAGTCCAGAGGGTCCAGAGGGTCCAGAGAGTCCAGAGAGTCCAGAGAGTTCAGAGAGTCCAGAGAGTCCAGAGAGTCCAGAGAGCCCAGAGAATCCAGAGAATCCAGAGAATCCAGAGAATCCAGAGAGTCCAGAGAGTCCAAAGGGTCCAGAGAGTCCACAGAGTCCAGAGAGTCCAGAGAAACCAGAGAGTCCAGAGGGTCCAGAGGGTCTAGAGAATCAAGAGAGTCCAGAGAGTCCAGAGAATCCAAAGAGTCCAGAGAGTCCAGAGGGTCCAGAGGGTCCAGAGGGTCCAGAGAGTCCAGAGAATCCAGAGAGTCCAGAGAATCCAGAGAGTCCAGAGAGTCTGGAGAACCCAGAGAGTCCAGAGAGTCCAGAGAATGCAGAGAGTCCAGAGAATCCAGAGAGTCCAGAGGGTCCAGAGAATCCAGAGAGTCCAGAGAGTCCAGAGGGTCCAGAGAATCCAGAGAATCAAGAGGGTCCAGAGAGTCCAGAGAGTCCAGAGGGTCCAGAGAACCCAGAGAGTCCAGAGAGTCCAGAGAATCCAGAGAGTCCAGAGAATCCAGAGAATCCAGAGGGTCCAGAGAGTCCAGAGAACCCAGAGTCCAGAGAATCCAGAGAGTCCAGAGAATCCAGAGGGTCCAGAGGTTCCAGAGAGTCCAGAGAATCCAGAGAATCCAGAGAGTCCAGAGAGACCAGAGAGTCCAGAGAATCCAGAGAGTCCAGAGAGTCCAGAGGGTCCAGAGGGTCCAGAGAACCCAGAGAGTCCAGAGAGTCCAGAGAGTCCAATGGATTCAGAGAGCCCAGAGAGCCCAGAGGGTCCAGAGAATACAGAGAGTCCAGAGAACCCAGAGAGTCCAGAGAGACCAGAGAGTCCAGAGAATCCAGAGAGTCCAGAGAGTCCAGAGGGTCCAGAGAGTCCACAGAGTCCAGAGAGTCCAGAGAATCCAGAGAGTCCAGAGGGTCCAGAGGGTCCAGAGAATCCAGAGAGTCCAGAGAGTCCAGGGAATCCAAAGAGTCCAGAGAGTCCAGAGAATCCAGAGAGTCCAGAGGGTCCAGAAGGTCCAGAGGGTCCAGAGGGTCCAGAGAGTCCAGTGAGTCCAGAGAATCCAGAGAGTCCAGAGAATCCAGAGAATCCAGAGGGTCCAGAGAGTCCAGAGAGTCCAGAGAACCCAGAGTCCAGAGAATCCAGAGAGTCCAGAGAATCCAGAGGGTCCAGAGGTTCCAGAGAGTCCAGAGAATCCAGAGAATCCAGAGAGTCCAGAGAGTCCAGAGAATCCAGAGAGTCCAGAGAATCCAGAGAATCCAGAGAGTCCAGAGAGTCCAGAGAATCCAGAGGGTCCAGTGGGTCCAGAGGGTCCAGAGAATCCAGAGAGTCCAGAGAGTCCAGAGGGTCCAGAGAATCCAGAGAGTCCAGAGAATCCAGAGAGTCCAGAGAGTCCAGAGAATCCAGAGAGTGTAGAGAGTCCAGAGAATCCAGAGAGTCCAGAGAGTCCAGAGAGTCCAGAGAATACAGAGAGTCTAGAGAATCCAGAGAGTCCAGAGAGTCCAGAGAATCCAGAGAGTCCAGAGAGTCCAGAGAATCCAGAGAGTCTAGAGAGTTCAGAGAGTCCAGAGAGTCCAGAGGGTCCAGAGGGTCCAGAGAGTCCAGAGAGTCCAGAGAGTTCAGAGAGTCCAGAGAGTCCAGAGAATCCAGAGAGTCCAGAGAATCCAGAGAGTCCAGAGAGTCTGGAGAACCCAGAGAGTCCAGAGAGTCCAGAGAATGCAGAGAGTCCAGAGAATCCAGAGAGTCCAGAGGGTCCAGAGAATCCAGAGAGTCCAGAGAGTCCAGAGGGTCCAGAGAATCCAGAGAATCAAGAGGGTCCAGAGAGTCCAGAGAGTCCAGAGGGTCCAGAGAACCCAGAGAGTCCAGAGAGTCCAGAGAATCCAGAGAGTCCAGAGAATCCAGAGAATCCAGAGGGTCCAGAGAGTCCAGAGAGTCCAGAGAACCCAGAGTCCAGAGAATCCAGAGAGTCCAGAGAATCCAGAGGGTCCAGAGGTTCCAGAGAGTCCAGAGAATCCAGAGAATCCAGAGAGTCCAGAGAGACCAGAGAGTCCAGAGAATCCAGAGAGTCCAGAGAGTCCAGAGGGTCCAGAGGGTCCAGAGAACCCAGAGAGTCCAGAGAGTCCAGAGAGTCCAATGGATTCAGAGAGCCCAGAGAGCCCAGAGGGTCCAGAGAATACAGAGAGTCCAGAGAACCCAGAGAGTCCAGAGAGACCAGAGAGTCCAGAGAATCCAGAGAGTCCAGAGGGTCCAGAGAGTCCACAGAGTCCAGAGAGTCCAGAGAATCCAGAGAGTCCAGAGGGTCCAGAGGGTCCAGAGAATCCAGAGAGTCCAGAGAGTCCAGGGAATCCAAAGAGTCCAGAGAGTCCAGAGAATCCAGAGAGTCCAGAGGGTCCAGAAGGTCCAGAGGGTCCAGAGAGTCCAGTGAGTCCAGAGAATCCAGAGAGTCCAGAGAATCCAGAGAATCCAGAGGGTCCAGAGAGTCCAGAGAGTCCAGAGAACCCAGAGTCCAGAGAATCCAGAGAGTCCAGAGAATCCAGAGGGTCCAGAGGTTCCAGAGAGTCCAGAGAATCCAGAGAATCCAGAGAGTCCAGAGAGTCCAGAGAATCCAGAGAGTCCAGAGAATCCAGAGAATCCAGAGAGTCCAGAGAGTCCAGAGAATCCAGAGGGTTCAGTGGGTCCAGAGGGTCCAGAGAATCCAGAGAGTCCAGAGGGTCCAGAGAATCCAGAGAGTCCAGAGAATCCAGAGAGTCCAGAGAATCCAGAGAGTCTAGAGAGTCCAGAGAATCCAGAGAGTCCAGAGAGTCCAGAGAGTCCAGAGAATACAGAGAGTCTAGAGAATCCAGAGAGTCCAGAGAGTCCAGAGGGTCCAGAGAATCCAGAGGGTCCAGAGGGTCCAGAGAACCCAGAGCGTCCAGAGAGTCCAGAGAGTCCAAGGTGTCCAGAGAGCCCAGAGAGCCCAGAGGGTCCAGAGAATACAGAGAGTCCAGAGAACCCAGAGAGTCCAGAGAGACCAGAGAGTCCAGAGAGTCCAGAGGGTCCAGAGAGTCCAGAGGGTCCAGAGAGTCCAGAGAGTCCAGAGGGTCCAGAGGGTCCAGAGAGTCCAGAGAATCCAGAGAGTCCAGAGAATCCAGAGAGTCCAGAGAGTCCAGAGGGTCCAGAGAGTCCAGACAGTCCAGAGGGTCCAGAGGGTCCAGAGGGTCCAGAGAGTCCAGAGAATCCAGAGAGTCCAGAGAATCCAGAGAGTCCAGAGGGTCCAGCGAGTCCAGAGAGTCTGTAGAACCCAGAGAGTCCAGAGAGTCCAGAGAATCATGAGAGTCCAGAGAATCCAGAGAGTCCAGAGGGTCCAGAGAATCCAGAGAGTCCAGAGAGTCCAGAGGGTCCAGAGAGTCCAGAGATTCCAGAGAATCCAGAGGGTCCAGAGGGTCCAGAGAACCCAGAGAGTCCAGAGAGTCCAATGGGTCCAGAGAGCCCAGAGAGCCCAGAGGGTCCAGAGAATACAGAGAGTCCAGAGAACCCAGAGAGTCCAGAGAGACCAGAGAGTCCAGAGAATCCAGAGAGTCCAGAGAGTCCAGAGAATCCAGAGAGTCCAGAGAATCCAGAGAATCCAGAGGGTCCAGAGAGTCCAGAGAGTCCAGAGAACCCAGAGTCCAGAGAATCCAGAGAGTCCAGAGAATCCAGAGGGTCCAGAGGTTCCAGAGAGTCCAGAGAATCCAGAGAGTCCAGAGAGTCCAGAGAATCCAGAGAGTCCAGAGAATCCAGAGAATCCAGAGAGTCCAGAGAGTCCAGAGAATCCAGAGGGTCCAGTGGGTCCAGAGGGTCCAGAGAATCCAGAGAGTCCAGAGAGTCCAGAGGGTCCAGAGAATCCAGGGAGTCCAGAAAGTCCAGAGAATCCAGAGAGTCCAGAGAGTCCAGAGAGTCCAGAGAATACAGAGAGTCTAGAGAATTCAGAGAGTCCAGAGAGTCCAGAGAATCCAGAGGGTCCAGAGGGTCCAGAGAATCCAGAGAGTCCAGAGAGACCAGAGAGTCCAGAGAATCCAGAGAGTCCAGAGAGTCCAGAGGGTCCAGAGAGTCCACAGAGTCCAGAGAGTCCAGAGAATCCAGAGAGTCCAGAGGGTCCAGAGGGTCCAGAGAATCCAGAGAGTCCAGAGAGTCCAGGGAATCCAAAGAGTCCAGAGAGTCCAGAGAATCCAGAGGGTCCAGAGAGTCCAGAGGGTCCAGAAGGTCCAGAGGGTCCAGAGGGTCCAGAGAGTCCAGAGAGTCCAGAGAGTCCAGAGAATCCAGAGAGTCCAGAGGGTCCAGAGGGTCCAGAGAATCCAGAGAGTCCAGAGAGTCCAGGGAATCCAAAGAGTCCAGAGAGTCCAGAGAATCCAGAGAGTCCAGAGGGTCCAGAAGGTCCAGAGGGTCCAGAGGGTCCAGAGAGTCCAGAGAGTCCAGAGAATCCAGAGAGTCCAGAGAATCCAGAGAATCCAGAGGGTCCAGAGAGTCCAGAGAGTCCAGAGAACCCAGAGTCCAGAGAATCCAGAGAGTCCAGAGAATCCAGAGGGTCCAGAGGTTCCAGAGAGTCCAGAGAATCCAGAGAATCCAGAGAGTCCAGAGAGTCCAGAGAGTCCAAAGGGTCCAGAGAGTCCAGAGAGTCCAGAGAAACCAGAGAGTCCAGAGGGTCCAGAGGGTCTAGAGAATCCAGAGAGTCCAGAGAGTCCAGAGAGTCCAGAGAATCCAAAGAGTCCAGAGAGTCCAGAGATTCCAGGGAATCCAGAGGGTCCAGAGAGTCCAGAGGGTCCAGAGGGTCCAGAGGGTCCAGAGGGTCCAGAGAGTCCAGAGAATCCAGAGAGTCCAGAGAATCCAGAGAGTCCAGAGAGTCTGGAGAACCCAGAGAGTCCAGAGAGTCCAGAGAATGCAGAGAGTCCAGAGAATCCAGAGAGTCCAGAGGGTCCAGAGGGTCCAGAGAATCCAGAGAGTCCAGAGAGTCCAGAGGGTCCAGAGAATCCAGAGAATCAAGAGGGTCCAGAGAGTCCAGAGAGTCCAGAGGGTCCAGAGAACCCAGAGAGTCCAGAGAGTCCAGAGAGTCCAATGGATTCAGAGAGCCCAGAGAGCCCAGAGGGTCCAGAGAATACAGAGAGTCCAGAGAACCCAGAGAGTCCAGAGAGACCAGAGAGTCCAGAGAATCCAGAGAGTCCAGAGAGTCCAGAGGGTCCAGAGAGTCCACAGAGTCCAGAGAGTCCAGAGAATCCAGAGAGTCCAGAGGGTCCAGAGGGTCCAGAGAATCCAGAGAGTCCAGAGAGTCCAGGGAATCCAAAGAGTCCAGAGAGTCCAGAGAATCCAGAGAGTCCAGAGGGTCCAGAAGGTCCAGAGGGTCCAGAGGGTCCAGAGAGTCCAGTGAGTCCAGAGAATCCAGAGAGTCCAGAGAATCCAGAGAATCCAGAGGGTCCAGAGAGTCCAGAGAGTCCAGAGAACCCAGAGTCCAGAGAATCCAGAGAGTCCAGAGAATCCAGAGGGTCCAGAGGTTCCAGAGAGTCCAGAGAATCCAGAGAATCCAGAGAGTCCAGAGAATCCAGAGAGTCCAGAGAATCCAGAGAATCCAGAGAGTCCAGAGAGTCCAGAGAATCCAGAGGGTCCAGTGGGTCCAGAGGGTCCAGAGAATCCAGAGAGTCCAGAGAGTCCAGAGGGTCCAGAGAATCCAGAGAGTCCAGAGAATCCAGAGAGTCCAGAGAGTCCAGAGAATCCAGAGAGTCTAGAGAGTCCAGAGAATCCAGAGAGTCCAGAGAGTCCAGAGAGTCCAGAGAATACAGAGAGTCTAGAGAATCCAGAGAGTCCAGAGAGTCCAGAGAATCCAGAGAGTCCAGAGAGTCCAGAGAATCCAGAGAGTCTAGAGAACCCAGAGAGTCCAGAGAATCCAGAGGGTCCAGAGAATCCAGAGAGTCCAGATAGTCCAGAGAATCCAGAGAGTCCAGATAGTCAAGAGGGTCCAGTGAATCCAGAGAGTCCAGAGAATCCAGAGGGTCCAGAGGGTCCAGAGAACCCAGAGAGTCCAGAGAGTCCAATGGGTCCAGAGAGCCCAGAGAGCCCAGAGGGTCCAGAGAATCCAGAGGGTCCAGAGAGTCCAGAGAGTCCAGAGGGTCCAGAGAATCCAGAGGGTCCAGAGGGTCCAGAGAACCCAGAGCGTCCAGAGAGTCCAGAGAGTCCAAGGTGTCCAGAGAGCCCAGAGAGCCCAGAGGGTCCAGAGAATACAGAGAGTCCAGAGAACCCAGAGAGTCCAGAGAGACCAGAGAGTCCAGAGAGTCCAGAGGGTCCAGAGAGTCCAGAGGGTCCAGAGAGTCCAGAGAGTCCAGAGGGTCCAGAGGGTCCAGAGGGTCCAGAGAGTCCAGAGAATCCAGAGAGTCCAGAGAATCCAGAGAGTCCAGAGAGTCCAGAGGGTCCAGAGAGTCCAGACAGTCCAGAGGGTCCAGAGGGTCCAGAGGGTCCAGAGGGTCCAGAGAGTCCAGAGAATCCAGAGAGTCCAGAGAATCCAGAGAGTCCAGAGGGTCCAGCGAGTCCAGAGAGTCTGTAGAACCCAGAGAGTCCAGAGAGTCCAGAGAATCATGAGAGTCCAGAGAATCCAGAGAGTCCAGAGGGTCCAGAGAATCCAGAGAGTCCAGAGAGTCCAGAGGGTCCAGAGAGTCCAGAGATTCCAGAGAATCCAGAGGGTCCAGAGGGTCCAGAGAACCCAGAGAGTCCAGAGAGTCCAATGGGTCCAGAGAGCCCAGAGAGCCCAGAGGGTCCAGAGAATACAGAGAGTCCAGAGAACCCAGAGAGTCCAGAGAGACCAGAGAGTCCAGAGAATCCAGAGAGTCCAGAGAGTCCAGAGAATCCAGAGAGTCCAGAGAGTCCAGAGGGTCCAGAGAGTCCACAGAGGCCAGAGAGTCCAGAGAATCCAGAGAATCCAAAGAGTCCAGAGAGTCCAGAGATTCCAGGGAATCCAGAGGGTCCAGAGAGTCCAGAGGGTCCAGAGGGTCCAGAGGGTCCAGAGGGTCCAGAGAGTCCAGAGAATCCAGAGAGTCTGGAGAACCCAGAGAGTCCAGAGAGTCCAGAGAATGCAGAGAGTCCAGAGAATCCAGAGAGTCCAGAGGGTCCAGAGAATCCAGAGAGTCCAGAGGGTCCAGAGAATCCAGAGAGTCCAGAGAGTCCAGAGGGTCCAGAGAGTCCAGAGATTCCAGAGAATCCAGAGGGTCCAGAGGGTCCAGAGAACCCAGAGAGTCCAGAGAGTCCAATGGGTCCAGAGAGCCCAGAGAGCCCAGAGGGTCCAGAGAATACAGAGAGTCCAGAGAACCCAGAGAGTCCAGAGAGACCAGAGAGTCCAGAGAATCCAGAGAGTCCAGAGAGTCCAGAGAATCCAGAGAGTCCAGAGAGTCCAGAGGGTCCAGAGAGTCCAGAGAGTCCAGGGAATCCAAAGAGTCCAGAGAGTCCAGAGAATCCAGAGAGTCCAGAGGGTCCAGAGGGTCCAGAGAATCCAGAGAGTCCAGGGAATCCAAAGAGTCCAGAGAGTCCAGAGAATCCAGAGGGTCCAGAGAGTCCAGAGGGTCCAGAAGGTCCAGAGGGTCCAGAGGGTCCAGAGAGTCCAGAGAGTCCAGAGAGTCCAGAGAATCCAGAGAGTCCAGAGGGTCCAGAGGGTCCAGAGAGTCCAGAGAGTCCAGAGAGTTCAGAGAGTCCAGAGAGTCCAGAGAGTCCAGAGAGCCCAGAGAATCCAGAGAATCCAGAGAATCCAGAGAATCCAGAGAGTCCAGAGAGTCCAAAGGGTCCAGAGAGTCCACAGAGTCCAGAGAGTCCAGAGAAACCAGAGAGTCCAGAGGGTCCAGAGGGTCTAGAGAATCAAGAGAGTCCAGAGAGTCCAGAGAATCCAAAGAGTCCAGAGAGTCCAGAGGGTCCAGAGGGTCCAGAGGGTCCAGAGAGTCCAGAGAATCCAGAGAGTCCAGAGAATCCAGAGAGTCCAGAGAGTCTGGAGAACCCAGAGAGTCCAGAGAGTCCAGAGAATGCAGAGAGTCCAGAGAATCCAGAGAGTCCAGAGGGTCCAGAGAATCCAGAGAGTCCAGAGAGTCCAGAGGGTCCAGAGAATCCAGAGAATCAAGAGGGTCCAGAGAGTCCAGAGAGTCCAGAGGGTCCAGAGAACCCAGAGAGTCCAGAGAGTCCAGAGAATCCAGAGAGTCCAGAGAATCCAGAGAATCCAGAGGGTCCAGAGAGTCCAGAGAGTCCAGAGAACCCAGAGTCCAGAGAATCCAGAGAGTCCAGAGAATCCAGAGGGTCCAGAGGTTCCAGAGAGTCCAGAGAATCCAGAGAATCCAGAGAGTCCAGAGAGACCAGAGAGTCCAGAGAATCCAGAGAGTCCAGAGAGTCCAGAGGGTCCAGAGGGTCCAGAGAACCCAGAGAGTCCAGAGAGTCCAGAGAGTCCAATGGATTCAGAGAGCCCAGAGAGCCCAGAGGGTCCAGAGAATACAGAGAGTCCAGAGAACCCAGAGAGTCCAGAGAGACCAGAGAGTCCAGAGAATCCAGAGAGTCCAGAGAGTCCAGAGGGTCCAGAGAGTCCACAGAGTCCAGAGAGTCCAGAGAATCCAGAGAGTCCAGAGGGTCCAGAGGGTCCAGAGAATCCAGAGAGTCCAGAGAGTCCAGGGAATCCAAAGAGTCCAGAGAGTCCAGAGAATCCAGAGAGTCCAGAGGGTCCAGAAGGTCCAGAGGGTCCAGAGGGTCCAGAGAGTCCAGTGAGTCCAGAGAATCCAGAGAGTCCAGAGAATCCAGAGAATCCAGAGGGTCCAGAGAGTCCAGAGAGTCCAGAGAACCCAGAGTCCAGAGAATCCAGAGAGTCCAGAGAATCCAGAGGGTCCAGAGGTTCCAGAGAGTCCAGAGAATCCAGAGAATCCAGAGAGTCCAGAGAGTCCAGAGAATCCAGAGAGTCCAGAGAATCCAGAGAATCCAGAGAGTCCAGAGAGTCCAGAGAATCCAGAGGGTCCAGTGGGTCCAGAGGGTCCAGAGAATCCAGAGAGTCCAGAGAGTCCAGAGGGTCCAGAGAATCCAGAGAGTCCAGAGAATCCAGAGAGTCCAGAGAGTCCAGAGAATCCAGAGAGTGTAGAGAGTCCAGAGAATCCAGAGAGTCCAGAGAGTCCAGAGAGTCCAGAGAATACAGAGAGTCTAGAGAATCCAGAGAGTCCAGAGAGTCCAGAGAATCCAGAGAGTCCAGAGAGTCCAGAGAATCCAGAGAGTCTAGAGAGTTCAGAGAGTCCAGAGAGTCCAGAGGGTCCAGAGGGTCCAGAGAGTCCAGAGAGTCCAGAGAGTTCAGAGAGTCCAGAGAGTCCAGAGAATCCAGAGAGTCCAGAGAATCCAGAGAGTCCAGAGAGTCTGGAGAACCCAGAGAGTCCAGAGAGTCCAGAGAATGCAGAGAGTCCAGAGAATCCAGAGAGTCCAGAGGGTCCAGAGAATCCAGAGAGTCCAGAGAGTCCAGAGGGTCCAGAGAATCCAGAGAATCAAGAGGGTCCAGAGAGTCCAGAGAGTCCAGAGGGTCCAGAGAACCCAGAGAGTCCAGAGAGTCCAGAGAATCCAGAGAGTCCAGAGAATCCAGAGAATCCAGAGGGTCCAGAGAGTCCAGAGAGTCCAGAGAACCCAGAGTCCAGAGAATCCAGAGAGTCCAGAGAATCCAGAGGGTCCAGAGGTTCCAGAGAGTCCAGAGAATCCAGAGAATCCAGAGAGTCCAGAGAGACCAGAGAGTCCAGAGAATCCAGAGAGTCCAGAGAGTCCAGAGGGTCCAGAGGGTCCAGAGAACCCAGAGAGTCCAGAGAGTCCAGAGAGTCCAATGGATTCAGAGAGCCCAGAGAGCCCAGAGGGTCCAGAGAATACAGAGAGTCCAGAGAACCCAGAGAGTCCAGAGAGACCAGAGAGTCCAGAGAATCCAGAGAGTCCAGAGGGTCCAGAGAGTCCACAGAGTCCAGAGAGTCCAGAGAATCCAGAGAGTCCAGAGGGTCCAGAGGGTCCAGAGAATCCAGAGAGTCCAGAGAGTCCAGGGAATCCAAAGAGTCCAGAGAGTCCAGAGAATCCAGAGAGTCCAGAGGGTCCAGAAGGTCCAGAGGGTCCAGAGAGTCCAGTGAGTCCAGAGAATCCAGAGAGTCCAGAGAATCCAGAGAATCCAGAGGGTCCAGAGAGTCCAGAGAGTCCAGAGAACCCAGAGTCCAGAGAATCCAGAGAGTCCAGAGATTCCAGAGGGTCCAGAGGTTCCAGAGAGTCCAGAGAATCCAGAGAATCCAGAGAGTCCAGAGAGTCCAGAGAATCCAGAGAGTCCAGAGAATCCAGAGAATCCAGAGAGTCCAGAGAGTCCAGAGAATCCAGAGGGTTCAGTGGGTCCAGAGGGTCCAGAGAATCCAGAGAGTCCAGAGGGTCCAGAGAATCCAGAGAGTCCAGAGAATCCAGAGAGTCCAGAGAATCCAGAGAGTCTAGAGAGTCCAGAGAATCCAGAGAGTCCAGAGAGTCCAGAGAGTCCAGAGAATACAGAGAGTCTAGAGAATCCAGAGAGTCCAGAGAGTCCAGAGGGTCCAGAGAATCCAGAGGGTCCAGAGGGTCCAGAGAACCCAGAGCGTCCAGAGAGTCCAGAGAGTCCAAGGTGTCCAGAGAGCCCAGAGAGCCCAGAGGGTCCAGAGAATACAGAGAGTCCAGAGAACCCAGAGAGTCCAGAGAGACCAGAGAGTCCAGAGAGTCCAGAGGGTCCAGAGAGTCCAGAGGGTCCAGAGAGTCCAGAGAGTCCAGAGGGTCCAGAGGGTCCAGAGGGTCCAGAGAGTCCAGAGAATCCAGAGAGTCCAGAGAATCCAGAGAGTCCAGAGAGTCCAGAGGGTCCAGAGAGTCCAGACAGTCCAGAGGGTCCAGAGGGTCCAGAGGGTCCAGAGAGTCCAGAGAATCCAGAGAGTCCAGAGAATCCAGAGAGTCCAGAGGGTCCAGCGAGTCCAGAGAGTCTGTAGAACCCAGAGAGTCCAGAGAGTCCAGAGAATCATGAGAGTCCAGAGAATCCAGAGAGTCCAGAGGGTCCAGAGAATCCAGAGAGTCCAGAGAGTCCAGAGGGTCCAGAGAGTCCAGAGATTCCAGAGAATCCAGAGGGTCCAGAGGGTCCAGAGAACCCAGAGAGTCCAGAGAGTCCAATGGGTCCAGAGAGCCCAGAGAGCCCAGAGGGTCCAGAGAATACAGAGAGTCCAGAGAACCCAGAGAGTCCAGAGAGACCAGAGAGTCCAGAGAATCCAGAGAGTCCAGAGAGTCCAGAGAATCCAGAGAGTCCAGAGAATCCAGAGAATCCAGAGGGTCCAGAGAGTCCAGAGAGTCCAGAGAACCCAGAGTCCAGAGAATCCAGAGAGTCCAGAGAATCCAGAGGGTCCAGAGGTTCCAGAGAGTCCAGAGAATCCAGAGAGTCCAGAGAGTCCAGAGAATCCAGAGAGTCCAGAGAATCCAGAGAATCCAGAGAGTCCAGAGAGTCCAGAGAATCCAGAGGGTCCAGTGGGTCCAGAGGGTCCAGAGAATCCAGAGAGTCCAGAGAGTCCAGAGGGTCCAGAGAATCCAGGGAGTCCAGAAAGTCCAGAGAATCCAGAGAGTCCAGAGAGTCCAGAGAGTCCAGAGAATACAGAGAGTCTAGAGAATTCAGAGAGTCCAGAGAGTCCAGAGAATCCAGAGGGTCCAGAGGGTCCAGAGAATCCAGAGAGTCCAGAGAGACCAGAGAGTCCAGAGAATCCAGAGAGTCCAGAGAGTCCAGAGGGTCCAGAGAGTCCACAGAGTCCAGAGAGTCCAGAGAATCCAGAGAGTCCAGAGGGTCCAGAGGGTCCAGAGAATCCAGAGAGTCCAGAGAGTCCAGGGAATCCAAAGAGTCCAGAGAGTCCAGAGAATCCAGAGGGTCCAGAGAGTCCAGAGGGTCCAGAAGGTCCAGAGGGTCCAGAGGGTCCAGAGAGTCCAGAGAGTCCAGAGAGTCCAGAGAATCCAGAGAGTCCAGAGGGTCCAGAGGGTCCAGAGAATCCAGAGAGTCCAGAGAGTCCAGGGAATCCAAAGAGTCCAGAGAGTCCAGAGAATCCAGAGAGTCCAGAGGGTCCAGAAGGTCCAGAGGGTCCAGAGGGTCCAGAGAGTCCAGAGAGTCCAGAGAATCCAGAGAGTCCAGAGAATCCAGAGAATCCAGAGGGTCCAGAGAGTCCAGAGAGTCCAGAGAACCCAGAGTCCAGAGAATCCAGAGAGTCCAGAGAATCCAGAGGGTCCAGAGGTTCCAGAGAGTCCAGAGAATCCAGAGAATCCAGAGAGTCCAGAGAGTCCAGAGAGTCCAAAGGGTCCAGAGAGTCCAGAGAGTCCAGAGAAACCAGAGAGTCCAGAGGGTCCAGAGGGTCTAGAGAATCCAGAGAGTCCAGAGAGTCCAGAGAGTCCAGAGAATCCAAAGAGTCCAGAGAGTCCAGAGATTCCAGGGAATCCAGAGGGTCCAGAGAGTCCAGAGGGTCCAGAGGGTCCAGAGGGTCCAGAGGGTCCAGAGAGTCCAGAGAATCCAGAGAGTCCAGAGAATCCAGAGAGTCCAGAGAGTCTGGAGAACCCAGAGAGTCCAGAGAGTCCAGAGAATGCAGAGAGTCCAGAGAATCCAGAGAGTCCAGAGGGTCCAGAGGGTCCAGAGAATCCAGAGAGTCCAGAGAGTCCAGAGGGTCCAGAGAATCCAGAGAATCAAGAGGGTCCAGAGAGTCCAGAGAGTCCAGAGGGTCCAGAGAACCCAGAGAGTCCAGAGAGTCCAGAGAGTCCAATGGATTCAGAGAGCCCAGAGAGCCCAGAGGGTCCAGAGAATACAGAGAGTCCAGAGAACCCAGAGAGTCCAGAGAGACCAGAGAGTCCAGAGAATCCAGAGAGTCCAGAGAGTCCAGAGGGTCCAGAGAGTCCACAGAGTCCAGAGAGTCCAGAGAATCCAGAGAGTCCAGAGGGTCCAGAGGGTCCAGAGAATCCAGAGAGTCCAGAGAGTCCAGGGAATCCAAAGAGTCCAGAGAGTCCAGAGAATCCAGAGAGTCCAGAGGGTCCAGAAGGTCCAGAGGGTCCAGAGGGTCCAGAGAGTCCAGTGAGTCCAGAGAATCCAGAGAGTCCAGAGAATCCAGAGAATCCAGAGGGTCCAGAGAGTCCAGAGAGTCCAGAGAACCCAGAGTCCAGAGAATCCAGAGAGTCCAGAGAATCCAGAGGGTCCAGAGGTTCCAGAGAGTCCAGAGAATCCAGAGAATCCAGAGAGTCCAGAGAATCCAGAGAGTCCAGAGAATCCAGAGAATCCAGAGAGTCCAGAGAGTCCAGAGAATCCAGAGGGTCCAGTGGGTCCAGAGGGTCCAGAGAATCCAGAGAGTCCAGAGAGTCCAGAGGGTCCAGAGAATCCAGAGAGTCCAGAGAATCCAGAGAGTCCAGAGAGTCCAGAGAATCCAGAGAGTCTAGAGAGTCCAGAGAATCCAGAGAGTCCAGAGAGTCCAGAGAGTCCAGAGAATACAGAGAGTCTAGAGAATCCAGAGAGTCCAGAGAGTCCAGAGAATCCAGAGAGTCCAGAGAGTCCAGAGAATCCAGAGAGTCTAGAGAACCCAGAGAGTCCAGAGAATCCAGAGGGTCCAGAGAATCCAGAGAGTCCAGATAGTCCAGAGAATCCAGAGAGTCCAGATAGTCAAGAGGGTCCAGTGAATCCAGAGAGTCCAGAGAATCCAGAGGGTCCAGAGGGTCCAGAGAACCCAGAGAGTCCAGAGAGTCCAATGGGTCCAGAGAGCCCAGAGAGCCCAGAGGGTCCAGAGAATCCAGAGGGTCCAGAGAGTCCAGAGAGTCCAGAGGGTCCAGAGAATCCAGAGGGTCCAGAGGGTCCAGAGAACCCAGAGCGTCCAGAGAGTCCAGAGAGTCCAAGGTGTCCAGAGAGCCCAGAGAGCCCAGAGGGTCCAGAGAATACAGAGAGTCCAGAGAACCCAGAGAGTCCAGAGAGACCAGAGAGTCCAGAGAGTCCAGAGGGTCCAGAGAGTCCAGAGGGTCCAGAGAGTCCAGAGAGTCCAGAGGGTCCAGAGGGTCCAGAGGGTCCAGAGAGTCCAGAGAATCCAGAGAGTCCAGAGAATCCAGAGAGTCCAGAGAGTCCAGAGGGTCCAGAGAGTCCAGACAGTCCAGAGGGTCCAGAGGGTCCAGAGGGTCCAGAGGGTCCAGAGAGTCCAGAGAATCCAGAGAGTCCAGAGAATCCAGAGAGTCCAGAGGGTCCAGCGAGTCCAGAGAGTCTGTAGAACCCAGAGAGTCCAGAGAGTCCAGAGAATCATGAGAGTCCAGAGAATCCAGAGAGTCCAGAGGGTCCAGAGAATCCAGAGAGTCCAGAGAGTCCAGAGGGTCCAGAGAGTCCAGAGATTCCAGAGAATCCAGAGGGTCCAGAGGGTCCAGAGAACCCAGAGAGTCCAGAGAGTCCAATGGGTCCAGAGAGCCCAGAGAGCCCAGAGGGTCCAGAGAATACAGAGAGTCCAGAGAACCCAGAGAGTCCAGAGAGACCAGAGAGTCCAGAGAATCCAGAGAGTCCAGAGAGTCCAGAGAATCCAGAGAGTCCAGAGAGTCCAGAGGGTCCAGAGAGTCCACAGAGGCCAGAGAGTCCAGAGAATCCAGAGAATCCAAAGAGTCCAGAGAGTCCAGAGATTCCAGGGAATCCAGAGGGTCCAGAGAGTCCAGAGGGTCCAGAGGGTCCAGAGGGTCCAGAGGGTCCAGAGAGTCCAGAGAATCCAGAGAGTCTGGAGAACCCAGAGAGTCCAGAGAGTCCAGAGAATGCAGAGAGTCCAGAGAATCCAGAGAGTCCAGAGGGTCCAGAGAATCCAGAGAGTCCAGAGGGTCCAGAGAATCCAGAGAGTCCAGAGAGTCCAGAGGGTCCAGAGAGTCCAGAGATTCCAGAGAATCCAGAGGGTCCAGAGGGTCCAGAGAACCCAGAGAGTCCAGAGAGTCCAATGGGTCCAGAGAGCCCAGAGAGCCCAGAGGGTCCAGAGAATACAGAGAGTCCAGAGAACCCAGAGAGTCCAGAGAGACCAGAGAGTCCAGAGAATCCAGAGAGTCCAGAGAGTCCAGAGAATCCAGAGAGTCCAGAGAGTCCAGAGGGTCCAGAGAGTCCAGAGAGTCCAGGGAATCCAAAGAGTCCAGAGAGTCCAGAGAATCCAGAGAGTCCAGAGGGTCCAGAAGGTCCAGAAGGTCCAGAGGGTCCAGAGGGTCCAGAGAGTCCAGAGAGTCCAGAGAATCCAGAGAGTCCAGAGAATCCAGAGAATCCAGAGGGTCCAGAGAGTCCAGAGAGTCCAGAGAACCCAGAGTCCAGAGAATCCAGAGAGTCCAGAGAATCCAGAGGGTCCAGAGGGTCCAGAGAGTCCAGAGAATCCAGAGAGTCCAGAGAATCCAGAGAGTCCAGAGAGTCTGGAGAACCCAGAGAGTCCAGAGAGTCCAGAGAATGCAGAGAGTCCAGAGAATCCAGAGAGTCCAGAGGGTCCAGAGGGTCCAGAGAATCCAGAGAGTCCAGAGAGTCCAGAGGGTCCAGAGAATCCAGAGAATCAAGAGGGTCCAGAGAGTCCAGAGAGTCCAGAGGGTCCAGAGAACCCAGAGAGTCCAGAGAGTCCAGAGAGTCCAATGGATCCAGAGAGCCCAGAGAGCCCAGAGGGTCCAGAGAATACAGAGAGTCCAGAGAACCCAGAGAGTCCAGAGAGACCAGAGAGTCCAGAGAATCCAGAGAGTCCAGAGAGTCCAGAGGGTCCAGAGAGTCCACAGAGTCCAGAGAGTCCAGAGAATCCAGAGAGTCCAGAGGGTCCAGATGGTCCAGAGAATCCAGAGAGTCCAGAGAGTCCAGGGAATCCAAAGAGTCCAGAGAGTCCAGAGAATCCAGAGAGTCCAGAGGGTCCAGAAGGTCCAGAGGGTCCAGAGGGTCCAGAGAGTCCAGAGAGTCCAGAGAATCCAGAGAGTCCAGAGAATCCAGAGAATCCAGAGGGTCCAGAGAGTCCAGAGAGTCCAGAGAACCCAGAGTCCAGAGAATCCAGAGAGTCCAGAGAATCCAGAGGGTCCAGAGGTTCCAGAGAGTCCAGAGAATCCAGAGAGTCCAGAGAGTCCAGAGAATCCAGAGAGTCCAGAGAATCCAGAGAATCCAGAGAGTCCAGAGAGTCCAGAGAATCCAGAGGGTCCAGTGGGTCCAGAGGGTCCAGAGAATCCAGAGAGTCCAGAGAGTCCAGAGGGTCCAGAGAATCCAGGGAGTCCAGAAAGTCCAGAGAATCCAGAGAGTCCAGAGAATCCAGAGAGTCCAGAGAGTCCAGAGAATCCAGAGAGTCCAGAGAATCCAGAGAGTCCAGAGAGTCCAGAGAGTCCAGAGAATACAGAGAGTCTAGAGAATTCAGAGAGTCCAGAGAGTCCAGAGAATCCAGAGGGTCCAGAGGGTCCAGAGAATCCAGAGAGTCCAGAGAGACCAGAGAGTCCAGAGAATCCAGAGAGTCCAGAGAGTCCAGAGGGTCCAGAGAGTCCACAGAGTCCAGAGAGTCCAGAGAATCCAGAGAGTCCAGAGGGTCCAGAGGGTCCAGAGAATCCAGAGAGTCCAGAGAGTCCAGGGAATCCAAAGAGTCCAGAGAGTCCAGAGAATCCAGAGGGTCCAGAGAGTCCAGAGGGTCCAGAAGGTCCAGAGGGTCCAGAGGGTCCAGAGAGTCCAGAGAGTCCAGAGAGTCCAGAGAATCCAGAGAGTCCAGAGGGTCCAGAGGGTCCAGAGAATCCAGAGAGTCCAGAGAGTCCAGGGAATCCAAAGAGTCCAGAGAGTCCAGAGAATCCAGAGAGTCCAGAGGGTCCAGAAGGTCCAGAGGGTCCAGAGGGTCCAGAGAGTCCAGAGAGTCCAGAGAATCCAGAGAGTCCAGAGAATCCAGAGAATCCAGAGGGTCCAGAGAGTCCAGAGAGTCCAGAGAACCCAGAGTCCAGAGAATCCAGAGAGTCCAGAGAATCCAGAGGGTCCAGAGGTTCCAGAGAGTCCAGAGAATCCAGAGAATCCAGAGAGTCCAGAGAGTCCAGAGAGTCCAAAGGGTCCAGAGAGTCCAGAGAGTCCAGAGAAACCAGAGAGTCCAGAGGGTCCAGAGGGTCTAGAGAATCCAGAGAGTCCAGAGAGTCCAGAGAGTCCAGAGAATCCAAAGAGTCCAGAGAGTCCAGAGATTCCAGGGAATCCAGAGGGTCCACAGAGTCCAGAGGGTCCAGAGGGTCCAGAGGGTCCAGAGGGTCCAGAGAGTCCAGAGAATCCAGAGAGTCCAGAGAATCCAGAGAGTCCAGAGAGTCTGGAGAACCCAGAGAGTCCAGAGAGTCCAGAGAATGCAGAGAGTCCAGAGAATCCAGAGAGTCCAGAGGGTCCAGAGGGTCCAGAGAATCCAGAGAGTCCAGAGAGTCCAGAGGGTCCAGAGAATCCAGAGAATCAAGAGGGTCCAGAGAGTCCAGAGAGTCCAGAGGGTCCAGAGAACCCAGAGAGTCCAGAGAGTCCAGAGAGTCCAATGGATTCAGAGAGCCCAGAGAGCCCAGAGGGTCCAGAGAATACAGAGAGTCCAGAGAACCCAGAGAGTCCAGAGAGACCAGAGAGTCCAGAGAATCCAGAGAGTCCAGAGAGTCCAGAGGGTCCAGAGAGTCCACAGAGTCCAGAGAGTCCAGAGAATCCAGAGAGTCCAGAGGGTCCAGAGGGTCCAGAGAATCCAGAGAGTCCAGAGAGTCCAGGGAATCCAAAGAGTCCAGAGAGTCCAGAGAATCCAGAGAGTCCAGAGGGTCCAGAAGGTCCAGAGGGTCCAGAGGGTCCAGAGAGTCCAGTGAGTCCAGAGAATCCAGAGAGTCCAGAGAATCCAGAGAATCCAGAGGGTCCAGAGAGTCCAGAGAGTCCAGAGAACCCAGAGTCCAGAGAATCCAGAGAGTCCAGAGAATCCAGAGGGTCCAGAGGTTCCAGAGAGTCCAGAGAATCCAGAGAATCCAGAGAGTCCAGAGAGTCCAGAGAATCCAGAGAGTCCAGAGAATCCAGAGAATCCAGAGAGTCCAGAGAGTCCAGAGAATCCAGAGGGTCCAGTGGGTCCAGAGGGTCCAGAGAATCCAGAGAGTCCAGAGAGTCCAGAGGGTCCAGAGAATCCAGAGAGTCCAGAGAATCCAGAGAGTCCAGAGAGTCCAGAGAATCCAGAGAGTCTAGAGAGTCCAGAGAATCCAGAGAGTCCAGAGAGTCCAGAGAGTCCAGAGAATACAGAGAGTCTAGAGAATCCAGAGAGTCCAGAGAGTCCAGAGAATCCAGAGAGTCCAGAGAGTCCAGAGAATCCAGAGAGTCTAGAGAACCCAGAGAGTCCAGAGAATCCAGAGGGTCCAGAGAATCCAGAGAGTCCAGATAGTCCAGAGAATCCAGAGAGTCCAGATAGTCAAGAGGGTCCAGTGAATCCAGAGAGTCCAGAGAATCCAGAGGGTCCAGAGGGTCCAGAGAACCCAGAGAGTCCAGAGAGTCCAATGGGTCCAGAGAGCCCAGAGAGCCCAGAGGGTCCAGAGAATCCAGAGGGTCCAGAGAGTCCAGAGAGTCCAGAGGGTCCAGAGAATCCAGAGGGTCCAGAGGGTCCAGAGAACCCAGAGCGTCCAGAGAGTCCAGAGAGTCCAAGGTGTCCAGAGAGCCCAGAGAGCCCAGAGGGTCCAGAGAATACAGAGAGTCCAGAGAACCCAGAGAGTCCAGAGAGACCAGAGAGTCCAGAGAGTCCAGAGGGTCCAGAGAGTCCAGAGGGTCCAGAGAGTCCAGAGAGTCCAGAGGGTCCAGAGGGTCCAGAGGGTCCAGAGAGTCCAGAGAATCCAGAGAGTCCAGAGAATCCAGAGAGTCCAGAGAGTCCAGAGGGTCCAGAGAGTCCAGACAGTCCAGAGGGTCCAGAGGGTCCAGAGGGTCCAGAGGGTCCAGAGAGTCCAGAGAATGCAGAGAGTCCAGAGAATCCAGAGAGTCCAGAGGGTCCAGAGGGTCCAGAGAATCCAGAGAGTCCAGAGAGTCCAGAGGGTCCAGAGAATCCAGAGAATCAAGAGGGTCCAGAGAGTCCAGAGAGTCCAGAGGGTCCAGAGAACCCAGAGAGTCCAGAGAGTCCAGAGAGTCCAATGGATTCAGAGAGCCCAGAGAGCCCAGAGGGTCCAGAGAATACAGAGAGTCCAGAGAACCCAGAGAGTCCAGAGAGACCAGAGAGTCCAGAGAATCCAGAGAGTCCAGAGAGTCCAGAGGGTCCAGAGAGTCCACAGAGTCCAGAGAGTCCAGAGAATCCAGAGAGTCCAGAGGGTCCAGAGGGTCCAGAGAATCCAGAGAGTCCAGAGAGTCCAGGGAATCCAAAGAGTCCAGAGAGTCCAGAGAATCCAGAGAGTCCAGAGGGTCCAGAAGGTCCAGAGGGTCCAGAGGGTCCAGAGAGTCCAGTGAGTCCAGAGAATCCAGAGAGTCCAGAGAATCCAGAGAATCCAGAGGGTCCAGAGAGTCCAGAGAGTCCAGAGAACCCAGAGTCCAGAGAATCCAGAGAGTCCAGAGAATCCAGAGGGTCCAGAGGTTCCAGAGAGTCCAGAGAATCCAGAGAATCCAGAGAGTCCAGAGAGTCCAGAGAATCCAGAGAGTCCAGAGAATCCAGAGAATCCAGAGAGTCCAGAGAGTCCAGAGAATCCAGAGGGTCCAGTGGGTCCAGAGGGTCCAGAGAATCCAGAGAGTCCAGAGAGTCCAGAGGGTCCAGAGAATCCAGAGAGTCCAGAGAATCCAGAGAGTCCAGAGAGTCCAGAGAATCCAGAGAGTCTAGAGAGTCCAGAGAATCCAGAGAGTCCAGAGAGTCCAGAGAGTCCAGAGAATACAGAGAGTCTAGAGAATCCAGAGAGTCCAGAGAGTCCAGAGAATCCAGAGAGTCCAGAGAGTCCAGAGAATCCAGAGAGTCTAGAGAACCCAGAGAGTCCAGAGAATCCAGAGGGTCCAGAGAATCCAGAGAGTCCAGATAGTCCAGAGAATCCAGAGAGTCCAGATAGTCAAGAGGGTCCAGTGAATCCAGAGAGTCCAGAGAATCCAGAGGGTCCAGAGGGTCCAGAGAACCCAGAGAGTCCAGAGAGTCCAATGGGTCCAGAGAGCCCAGAGAGCCCAGAGGGTCCAGAGAATCCAGAGGGTCCAGAGAGTCCAGAGAGTCCAGAGGGTCCAGAGAATCCAGAGGGTCCAGAGGGTCCAGAGAACCCAGAGCGTCCAGAGAGTCCAGAGAGTCCAAGGTGTCCAGAGAGCCCAGAGAGCCCAGAGGGTCCAGAGAATACAGAGAGTCCAGAGAACCCAGAGAGTCCAGAGAGACCAGAGAGTCCAGAGAGTCCAGAGGGTCCAGAGAGTCCAGAGGGTCCAGAGAGTCCAGAGAGTCCAGAGGGTCCAGAGGGTCCAGAGGGTCCAGAGAGTCCAGAGAATCCAGAGAGTCCAGAGAATCCAGAGAGTCCAGAGAGTCCAGAGGGTCCAGAGAGTCCAGACAGTCCAGAGGGTCCAGAGGGTCCAGAGGGTCCAGAGGGTCCAGAGAGTCCAGAGAATCCAGAGAGTCCAGAGAATCCAGAGAGTCCAGAGGGTCCAGCGAGTCCAGAGAGTCTGTAGAACCCAGAGAGTCCAGAGAGTCCAGAGAATCATGAGAGTCCAGAGAATCCAGAGAGTCCAGAGGGTCCAGAGAATCCAGAGAGTCCAGAGAGTCCAGAGGGTCCAGAGAGTCCAGAGATTCCAGAGAATCCAGAGGGTCCAGAGGGTCCAGAGAACCCAGAGAGTCCAGAGAGTCCAATGGGTCCAGAGAGCCCAGAGAGCCCAGAGGGTCCAGAGAATACAGAGAGTCCAGAGAACCCAGAGAGTCCAGAGAGACCAGAGAGTCCAGAGAATCCAGAGAGTCCAGAGAGTCCAGAGAATCCAGAGAGTCCAGAGAGTCCAGAGGGTCCAGAGAGTCCACAGAGTCCAGAGAGTCCAGAGAATCCAGAGAATCCAAAGAGTCCAGAGAGTCCAGAGATTCCAGGGAATCCAGAGGGTCCAGAGAGTCCAGAGGGTCCAGAGGGTCCAGAGGGTCCAGAGGGTCCAGAGAGTCCAGAGAGTCCAGAGAATCCAGAGAGTCTGGAGAACCCAGAGAGTCCAGAGAGTCCAGAGAATGCAGAGAGTCCAGAGAATCCAGAGAGTCCAGAGGGTCCAGAGAATCCAGAGAGTCCAGAGAGTCCAGAGGGTCCAGAGAATACAGAGAATCAAGAGGGTCCAGAGAGTCCAGAGAGTCCAGAGGGTCCAGAGAACCCAGAGAGTCCAGAGAGTCCAGAGAGTCCAATGGGTCCAGAGAGCCCAGAGAGCCCAGAGGGTCCAGAGAATACAGAGAGTCCAGAGAACCCAGAGAGTCCAGAGAGACCAGAGAGTCCAGAGAATCCAGAGAGTCCAGAGAATCCAGAGGGTCCAGAGAGTCCACAGGGTCCAGAGAGTCCAGAGAATCCAGAGAGTCCAGAGGGTCCAGAGGGTCCAGAGAATCCAGAGAGTCCAGGGAATCCAAAGAGTCCAGAGAGTCCAGAGAATCCAGAGGGTCCAGAGAGTCCAGAGGGTCCAGAAGGTCCAGAGGGTCCAGAGGGTCCAGAGAGTCCAGAGAGTCCAGAGAGTCCAGAGAATCCAGAGAGTCCAGAGGGTCCAGAGGGTCCAGAGAGTCCAGAGAGTCCAGAGAGTTCAGAGAGTCCAGAGAGTCCAGAGAGTCCAGAGAGCCCAGAGAATCCAGAGAATCCAGAGAATCCAGAGAATCCAGAGAGTCCAGAGAGTCCAAAGGGTCCAGAGAGTCCACAGAGTCCAGAGAGTCCAGAGAAACCAGAGAGTCCAGAGGGTCCAGAGGGTCTAGAGAATCAAGAGAGTCCAGAGAGTCCAGAGAATCCAAAGAGTCCAGAGAGTCCAGAGGGTCCAGAGGGTCCAGAGGGTCCAGAGAGTCCAGAGAATCCAGAGAGTCCAGAGAATCCAGAGAGTCCAGAGAGTCTGGAGAACCCAGAGAGTCCAGAGAGTCCAGAGAATGCAGAGAGTCCAGAGAATCCAGAGAGTCCAGAGGGTCCAGAGAATCCAGAGAGTCCAGAGAGTCCAGAGGGTCCAGAGAATCCAGAGAATCAAGAGGGTCCAGAGAGTCCAGAGAGTCCAGAGGGTCCAGAGAACCCAGAGAGTCCAGAGAGTCCAGAGAATCCAGAGAGTCCAGAGAATCCAGAGAATCCAGAGGGTCCAGAGAGTCCAGAGAGTCCAGAGAACCCAGAGTCCAGAGAATCCAGAGAGTCCAGAGAATCCAGAGGGTCCAGAGGTTCCAGAGAGTCCAGAGAATCCAGAGAATCCAGAGAGTCCAGAGAGACCAGAGAGTCCAGAGAATCCAGAGAGTCCAGAGAGTCCAGAGGGTCCAGAGGGTCCAGAGAACCCAGAGAGTCCAGAGAGTCCAGAGAGTCCAATGGATTCAGAGAGCCCAGAGAGCCCAGAGGGTCCAGAGAATACAGAGAGTCCAGAGAACCCAGAGAGTCCAGAGAGACCAGAGAGTCCAGAGAATCCAGAGAGTCCAGAGAGTCCAGAGGGTCCAGAGAGTCCACAGAGTCCAGAGAGTCCAGAGAATCCAGAGAGTCCAGAGGGTCCAGAGGGTCCAGAGAATCCAGAGAGTCCAGGGAATCCAAAGAGTCCAGAGAGTCCAGAGAATCCAGAGAGTCCAGAGGGTCCAGAAGGTCCAGAGGGTCCAGAGGGTCCAGAGAGTCCAGTGAGTCCAGAGAATCCAGAGAGTCCAGAGAATCCAGAGAATCCAGAGGGTCCAGAGAGTCCAGAGAGTCCAGAGAACCCAGAGTCCAGAGAATCCAGAGAGTCCAGAGAATCCAGAGGGTCCAGAGGTTCCAGAGAGTCCAGAGAATCCAGAGAATCCAGAGAGTCCAGAGAGTCCAGAGAATCCAGAGAGTCCAGAGAATCCAGAGAATCCAGAGAGTCCAGAGAGTCCAGAGAATCCAGAGGGTCCAGTGGGTCCAGAGGGTCCAGAGAATCCAGAGAGTCCAGAGAGTCCAGAGGGTCCAGAGAATCCAGAGAGTCCAGAGAATCCAGAGAGTCCAGAGAGTCCAGAGAATCCAGAGAGTGTAGAGAGTCCAGAGAATCCAGAGAGTCCAGAGAGTCCAGAGAGTCCAGAGAATACAGAGAGTCTAGAGAATCCAGAGAGTCCAGAGAGTCCAGAGAATCCAGAGAGTCCAGAGAGTCCAGAGAATCCAGAGAGTCTAGAGAGTTCAGAGAGTCCAGAGAGTCCAGAGGGTCCAGAGGGTCCAGAGAGTCCAGAGAGTCCAGAGAGTTCAGAGAGTCCAGAGAGTCCAGAGAATCCAGAGAGTCCAGAGAATCCAGAGAGTCCAGAGAGTCTGGAGAACCCAGAGAGTCCAGAGAGTCCAGAGAATGCAGAGAGTCCAGAGAATCCAGAGAGTCCAGAGGGTCCAGAGAATCCAGAGAGTCCAGAGAGTCCAGAGGGTCCAGAGAATCCAGAGAATCAAGAGGGTCCAGAGAGTCCAGAGAGTCCAGAGGGTCCAGAGAACCCAGAGAGTCCAGAGAGTCCAGAGAATCCAGAGAGTCCAGAGAATCCAGAGAATCCAGAGGGTCCAGAGAGTCCAGAGAGTCCAGAGAACCCAGAGTCCAGAGAATCCAGAGAGTCCAGAGAATCCAGAGGGTCCAGAGGTTCCAGAGAGTCCAGAGAATCCAGAGAATCCAGAGAGTCCAGAGAGACCAGAGAGTCCAGAGAATCCAGAGAGTCCAGAGAGTCCAGAGGGTCCAGAGGGTCCAGAGAACCCAGAGAGTCCAGAGAGTCCAGAGAGTCCAATGGATTCAGAGAGCCCAGAGAGCCCAGAGGGTCCAGAGAATACAGAGAGTCCAGAGAACCCAGAGAGTCCAGAGAGACCAGAGAGTCCAGAGAATCCAGAGAGTCCAGAGGGTCCAGAGAGTCCACAGAGTCCAGAGAGTCCAGAGAATCCAGAGAGTCCAGAGGGTCCAGAGGGTCCAGAGAATCCAGAGAGTCCAGAGAGTCCAGGGAATCCAAAGAGTCCAGAGAGTCCAGAGAATCCAGAGAGTCCAGAGGGTCCAGAAGGTCCAGAGGGTCCAGAGAGTCCAGTGAGTCCAGAGAATCCAGAGAGTCCAGAGAATCCAGAGAATCCAGAGGGTCCAGAGAGTCCAGAGAGTCCAGAGAACCCAGAGTCCAGAGAATCCAGAGAGTCCAGAGAATCCAGAGGGTCCAGAGGTTCCAGAGAGTCCAGAGAATCCAGAGAATCCAGAGAGTCCAGAGAGTCCAGAGAATCCAGAGAGTCCAGAGAATCCAGAGAATCCAGAGAGTCCAGAGAGTCCAGAGAATCCAGAGGGTTCAGTGGGTCCAGAGGGTCCAGAGAATCCAGAGAGTCCAGAGGGTCCAGAGAATCCAGAGAGTCCAGAGAATCCAGAGAGTCCAGAGAATCCAGAGAGTCTAGAGAGTCCAGAGAATCCAGAGAGTCCAGAGAGTCCAGAGAGTCCAGAGAATACAGAGAGTCTAGAGAATCCAGAGAGTCCAGAGAGTCCAGAGGGTCCAGAGAATCCAGAGGGTCCAGAGGGTCCAGAGAACCCAGAGCGTCCAGAGAGTCCAGAGAGTCCAAGGTGTCCAGAGAGCCCAGAGAGCCCAGAGGGTCCAGAGAATACAGAGAGTCCAGAGAACCCAGAGAGTCCAGAGAGACCAGAGAGTCCAGAGAGTCCAGAGGGTCCAGAGAGTCCAGAGGGTCCAGAGAGTCCAGAGAGTCCAGAGGGTCCAGAGGGTCCAGAGGGTCCAGAGAGTCCAGAGAATCCAGAGAGTCCAGAGAATCCAGAGAGTCCAGAGAGTCCAGAGGGTCCAGAGAGTCCAGACAGTCCAGAGGGTCCAGAGGGTCCAGAGGGTCCAGAGAGTCCAGAGAATCCAGAGAGTCCAGAGAATCCAGAGAGTCCAGAGGGTCCAGCGAGTCCAGAGAGTCTGTAGAACCCAGAGAGTCCAGAGAGTCCAGAGAATCATGAGAGTCCAGAGAATCCAGAGAGTCCAGAGGGTCCAGAGAATCCAGAGAGTCCAGAGAGTCCAGAGGGTCCAGAGAGTCCAGAGATTCCAGAGAATCCAGAGGGTCCAGAGGGTCCAGAGAACCCAGAGAGTCCAGAGAGTCCAATGGGTCCAGAGAGCCCAGAGAGCCCAGAGGGTCCAGAGAATACAGAGAGTCCAGAGAACCCAGAGAGTCCAGAGAGACCAGAGAGTCCAGAGAATCCAGAGAGTCCAGAGAGTCCAGAGAATCCAGAGAGTCCAGAGAATCCAGAGAATCCAGAGGGTCCAGAGAGTCCAGAGAGTCCAGAGAACCCAGAGTCCAGAGAATCCAGAGAGTCCAGAGAATCCAGAGGGTCCAGAGGTTCCAGAGAGTCCAGAGAATCCAGAGAGTCCAGAGAGTCCAGAGAATCCAGAGAGTCCAGAGAATCCAGAGAATCCAGAGAGTCCAGAGAGTCCAGAGAATCCAGAGGGTCCAGTGGGTCCAGAGGGTCCAGAGAATCCAGAGAGTCCAGAGAGTCCAGAGGGTCCAGAGAATCCAGGGAGTCCAGAAAGTCCAGAGAATCCAGAGAGTCCAGAGAGTCCAGAGAGTCCAGAGAATACAGAGAGTCTAGAGAATTCAGAGAGTCCAGAGAGTCCAGAGAATCCAGAGGGTCCAGAGGGTCCAGAGAATCCAGAGAGTCCAGAGAGACCAGAGAGTCCAGAGAATCCAGAGAGTCCAGAGAGTCCAGAGGGTCCAGAGAGTCCACAGAGTCCAGAGAGTCCAGAGAATCCAGAGAGTCCAGAGGGTCCAGAGGGTCCAGAGAATCCAGAGAGTCCAGAGAGTCCAGGGAATCCAAAGAGTCCAGAGAGTCCAGAGAATCCAGAGGGTCCAGAGAGTCCAGAGGGTCCAGAAGGTCCAGAGGGTCCAGAGGGTCCAGAGAGTCCAGAGAGTCCAGAGAGTCCAGAGAATCCAGAGAGTCCAGAGGGTCCAGAGGGTCCAGAGAATCCAGAGAGTCCAGAGAGTCCAGGGAATCCAAAGAGTCCAGAGAGTCCAGAGAATCCAGAGAGTCCAGAGGGTCCAGAAGGTCCAGAGGGTCCAGAGGGTCCAGAGAGTCCAGAGAGTCCAGAGAATCCAGAGAGTCCAGAGAATCCAGAGAATCCAGAGGGTCCAGAGAGTCCAGAGAGTCCAGAGAACCCAGAGTCCAGAGAATCCAGAGAGTCCAGAGAATCCAGAGGGTCCAGAGGTTCCAGAGAGTCCAGAGAATCCAGAGAATCCAGAGAGTCCAGAGAGTCCAGAGAGTCCAAAGGGTCCAGAGAGTCCAGAGAGTCCAGAGAAACCAGAGAGTCCAGAGGGTCCAGAGGGTCTAGAGAATCCAGAGAGTCCAGAGAGTCCAGAGAGTCCAGAGAATCCAAAGAGTCCAGAGAGTCCAGAGATTCCAGGGAATCCAGAGGGTCCAGAGAGTCCAGAGGGTCCAGAGGGTCCAGAGGGTCCAGAGGGTCCAGAGAGTCCAGAGAATCCAGAGAGTCCAGAGAATCCAGAGAGTCCAGAGAGTCTGGAGAACCCAGAGAGTCCAGAGAGTCCAGAGAATGCAGAGAGTCCAGAGAATCCAGAGAGTCCAGAGGGTCCAGAGGGTCCAGAGAATCCAGAGAGTCCAGAGAGTCCAGAGGGTCCAGAGAATCCAGAGAATCAAGAGGGTCCAGAGAGTCCAGAGAGTCCAGAGGGTCCAGAGAACCCAGAGAGTCCAGAGAGTCCAGAGAGTCCAATGGATTCAGAGAGCCCAGAGAGCCCAGAGGGTCCAGAGAATACAGAGAGTCCAGAGAACCCAGAGAGTCCAGAGAGACCAGAGAGTCCAGAGAATCCAGAGAGTCCAGAGAGTCCAGAGGGTCCAGAGAGTCCACAGAGTCCAGAGAGTCCAGAGAATCCAGAGAGTCCAGAGGGTCCAGAGGGTCCAGAGAATCCAGAGAGTCCAGAGAGTCCAGGGAATCCAAAGAGTCCAGAGAGTCCAGAGAATCCAGAGAGTCCAGAGGGTCCAGAAGGTCCAGAGGGTCCAGAGGGTCCAGAGAGTCCAGTGAGTCCAGAGAATCCAGAGAGTCCAGAGAATCCAGAGAATCCAGAGGGTCCAGAGAGTCCAGAGAGTCCAGAGAACCCAGAGTCCAGAGAATCCAGAGAGTCCAGAGAATCCAGAGGGTCCAGAGGTTCCAGAGAGTCCAGAGAATCCAGAGAATCCAGAGAGTCCAGAGAATCCAGAGAGTCCAGAGAATCCAGAGAATCCAGAGAGTCCAGAGAGTCCAGAGAATCCAGAGGGTCCAGTGGGTCCAGAGGGTCCAGAGAATCCAGAGAGTCCAGAGAGTCCAGAGGGTCCAGAGAATCCAGAGAGTCCAGAGAATCCAGAGAGTCCAGAGAGTCCAGAGAATCCAGAGAGTCTAGAGAGTCCAGAGAATCCAGAGAGTCCAGAGAGTCCAGAGAATACAGAGAGTCTAGAGAATCCAGAGAGTCCAGAGAGTCCAGAGAATCCAGAGAGTCCAGAGAGTCCAGAGAATCCAGAGAGTCTAGAGAACCCAGAGAGTCCAGAGAATCCAGAGGGTCCAGAGAATCCAGAGAGTCCAGATAGTCCAGAGAATCCAGAGAGTCCAGATAGTCAAGAGGGTCCAGTGAATCCAGAGAGTCCAGAGAATCCAGAGGGTCCAGAGGGTCCAGAGAACCCAGAGAGTCCAGAGAGTCCAATGGGTCCAGAGAGCCCAGAGAGCCCAGAGGGTCCAGAGAATCCAGAGGGTCCAGAGAGTCCAGAGAGTCCAGAGGGTCCAGAGAATCCAGAGGGTCCAGAGGGTCCAGAGAACCCAGAGCGTCCAGAGAGTCCAGAGAGTCCAAGGTGTCCAGAGAGCCCAGAGAGCCCAGAGGGTCCAGAGAATACAGAGAGTCCAGAGAACCCAGAGAGTCCAGAGAGACCAGAGAGTCCAGAGAGTCCAGAGGGTCCAGAGAGTCCAGAGGGTCCAGAGAGTCCAGAGAGTCCAGAGGGTCCAGAGGGTCCAGAGGGTCCAGAGAGTCCAGAGAATCCAGAGAGTCCAGAGAATCCAGAGAGTCCAGAGAGTCCAGAGGGTCCAGAGAGTCCAGACAGTCCAGAGGGTCCAGAGGGTCCAGAGGGTCCAGAGGGTCCAGAGAGTCCAGAGAATCCAGAGAGTCCAGAGAATCCAGAGAGTCCAGAGGGTCCAGCGAGTCCAGAGAGTCTGTAGAACCCAGAGAGTCCAGAGAGTCCAGAGAATCATGAGAGTCCAGAGAATCCAGAGAGTCCAGAGGGTCCAGAGAATCCAGAGAGTCCAGAGAGTCCAGAGGGTCCAGAGAGTCCAGAGATTCCAGAGAATCCAGAGGGTCCAGAGGGTCCAGAGAACCCAGAGAGTCCAGAGAGTCCAATGGGTCCAGAGAGCCCAGAGAGCCCAGAGGGTCCAGAGAATACAGAGAGTCCAGAGAACCCAGAGAGTCCAGAGAGACCAGAGAGTCCAGAGAATCCAGAGAGTCCAGAGAGTCCAGAGAATCCAGAGAGTCCAGAGAGTCCAGAGGGTCCAGAGAGTCCACAGAGGCCAGAGAGTCCAGAGAATCCAGAGAATCCAAAGAGTCCAGAGAGTCCAGAGATTCCAGGGAATCCAGAGGGTCCAGAGAGTCCAGAGGGTCCAGAGGGTCCAGAGGGTCCAGAGGGTCCAGAGAGTCCAGAGAATCCAGAGAGTCTGGAGAACCCAGAGAGTCCAGAGAGTCCAGAGAATGCAGAGAGTCCAGAGAATCCAGAGAGTCCAGAGGGTCCAGAGAATCCAGAGAGTCCAGAGGGTCCAGAGAATCCAGAGAGTCCAGAGAGTCCAGAGGGTCCAGAGAGTCCAGAGATTCCAGAGAATCCAGAGGGTCCAGAGGGTCCAGAGAACCCAGAGAGTCCAGAGAGTCCAATGGGTCCAGAGAGCCCAGAGAGCCCAGAGGGTCCAGAGAATACAGAGAGTCCAGAGAACCCAGAGAGTCCAGAGAGACCAGAGAGTCCAGAGAATCCAGAGAGTCCAGAGAGTCCAGAGAATCCAGAGAGTCCAGAGAGTCCAGAGGGTCCAGAGAGTCCAGAGAGTCCAGGGAATCCAAAGAGTCCAGAGAGTCCAGAGAATCCAGAGAGTCCAGAGGGTCCAGAAGGTCCAGAGGGTCCAGAGGGTCCAGAGAGTCCAGAGAGTCCAGAGAATCCAGAGAGTCCAGAGAATCCAGAGAATCCAGAGGGTCCAGAGAGTCCAGAGAGTCCAGAGAACCCAGAGTCCAGAGAATCCAGAGAGTCCAGAGAATCCAGAGGGTCCAGAGGTTCCAGAGAGTCCAGAGAATCCAGAGAGTCCAGAGAGTCCAGAGAATCCAGAGAGTCCAGAGAATCCAGAGAATCCAGAGAGTCCAGAGAGTCCAGAGAATCCAGAGGGTCCAGTGGGTCCAGAGGGTCCAGAGAATCCAGAGAGTCCAGAGAGTCCAGAGGGTCCAGAGAATCCAGGGAGTCCAGAAAGTCCAGAGAATCCAGAGAGTCCAGAGAGTCCAGAGAGTCCAGAGAATACAGAGAGTCTAGAGAATTCAGAGAGTCCAGAGAGTCCAGAGAATCCAGAGGGTCCAGAGGGTCCAGAGAATCCAGAGAGTCCAGAGAGACCAGAGAGTCCAGAGAATCCAGAGAGTCCAGAGAGTCCAGAGGGTCCAGAGAGTCCACAGAGTCCAGAGAGTCCAGAGAATCCAGAGAGTCCAGAGGGTCCAGAGGGTCCAGAGAATCCAGAGAGTCCAGAGAGTCCAGGGAATCCAAAGAGTCCAGAGAGTCCAGAGAATCCAGAGGGTCCAGAGAGTCCAGAAGGTCCAGAGGGTCCAGAGGGTCCAGAGAGTCCAGAGAGTCCAGAGAGTCCAGAGAATCCAGAGAGTCCAGAGGGTCCAGAGGGTCCAGAGAATCCAGAGAGTCCAGAGAGTCCAGAGAATCCAAAGAGTCCAGAGGGTCCAGAGAGTCCAGAGAATCCAGAGGGTCCAGAGGGTCCAGAGAACCCAGAGAGTCCAGAGAGTCCAATGGGTCCAGAGAGCCCAGAGAGCCCAGAGGGTCCAGAGAATCCAGAGGGTCCAGAGAGTCCAGAGAGTCCAGAGGGTCCAGAGAATCCAGAGGGTCCAGAGGGTCCAGAGAACCCAGAGCGTCCAGAGAGTCCAGAGAGTCCAAGGTGTCCAGAGAGCCCAGAGAGCCCAGAGGGTCCAGAGAATACAGAGAGTCCAGAGAACCCAGAGAGTCCAGAGAGACCAGAGAGTCCAGAGAGTCCAGAGGGTCCAGAGAGTCCAGAGGGTCCAGAGAGTCCAGAGAGTCCAGAGGGTCCAGAGGGTCCAGAGGGTCCAGAGAGTCCAGAGAATCCAGAGAGTCCAGAGAATCCAGAGAGTCCAGAGAGTCCAGAGGGTCCAGAGAGTCCAGACAGTCCAGAGGGTCCAGAGGGTCCAGAGGGTCCAGAGGGTCCAGAGAGTCCAGAGAATCCAGAGAGTCCAGAGAATCCAGAGAGTCCAGAGGGTCCAGCGAGTCCAGAGAGTCTGTAGAACCCAGAGAGTCCAGAGAGTCCAGAGAATCATGAGAGTCCAGAGAATCCAGAGAGTCCAGAGGGTCCAGAGAATCCAGAGAGTCCAGAGAGTCCAGAGGGTCCAGAGAGTCCAGAGATTCCAGAGAATCCAGAGGGTCCAGAGGGTCCAGAGAACCCAGAGAGTCCAGAGAGTCCAATGGGTCCAGAGAGCCCAGAGAGCCCAGAGGGTCCAGAGAATACAGAGAGTCCAGAGAACCCAGAGAGTCCAGAGAGACCAGAGAGTCCAGAGAATCCAGAGAGTCCAGAGAGTCCAGAGAATCCAGAGAGTCCAGAGAGTCCAGAGGGTCCAGAGAGTCCACAGAGTCCAGAGAGTCCAGAGAATCCAGAGAATCCAAAGAGTCCAGAGAGTCCAGAGATTCCAGGGAATCCAGAGGGTCCAGAGAGTCCAGAGGGTCCAGAGGGTCCAGAGGGTCCAGAGGGTCCAGAGAGTCCAGAGAGTCCAGAGAATCCAGAGAGTCTGGAGAACCCAGAGAGTCCAGAGAGTCCAGAGAATGCAGAGAGTCCAGAGAATCCAGAGAGTCCAGAGGGTCCAGAGAATCCAGAGAGTCCAGAGAGTCCAGAGGGTCCAGAGAATACAGAGAATCAAGAGGGTCCAGAGAGTCCAGAGAGTCCAGAGGGTCCAGAGAACCCAGAGAGTCCAGAGAGTCCAGAGAGTCCAATGGGTCCAGAGAGCCCAGAGAGCCCAGAGGGTCCAGAGAATACAGAGAGTCCAGAGAACCCAGAGAGTCCAGAGAGACCAGAGAGTCCAGAGAATCCAGAGAGTCCAGAGAATCCAGAGGGTCCAGAGAGTCCACAGGGTCCAGAGAGTCCAGAGAATCCAGAGAGTCCAGAGGGTCCAGAGGGTCCAGAGAATCCAGAGAGTCCAGGGAATCCAAAGAGTCCAGAGAGTCCAGAGAATCCAGAGGGTCCAGAGAGTCCAGAGGGTCCAGAAGGTCCAGAGGGTCCAGAGGGTCCAGAGAGTCCAGAGAGTCCAGAGAGTCCAGAGAATCCAGAGAGTCCAGAGGGTCCAGAGGGTCCAGAGAGTCCAGAGAGTCCAGAGAGTTCAGAGAGTCCAGAGAGTCCAGAGAGTCCAGAGAGCCCAGAGAATCCAGAGAATCCAGAGAATCCAGAGAATCCAGAGAGTCCAGAGAGTCCAAAGGGTCCAGAGAGTCCACAGAGTCCAGAGAGTCCAGAGAAACCAGAGAGTCCAGAGGGTCCAGAGGGTCTAGAGAATCAAGAGAGTCCAGAGAGTCCAGAGAATCCAAAGAGTCCAGAGAGTCCAGAGGGTCCAGAGGGTCCAGAGGGTCCAGAGAGTCCAGAGAATCCAGAGAGTCCAGAGAATCCAGAGAGTCCAGAGAGTCTGGAGAACCCAGAGAGTCCAGAGAGTCCAGAGAATGCAGAGAGTCCAGAGAATCCAGAGAGTCCAGAGGGTCCAGAGAATCCAGAGAGTCCAGAGAGTCCAGAGGGTCCAGAGAATCCAGAGAATCAAGAGGGTCCAGAGAGTCCAGAGAGTCCAGAGGGTCCAGAGAACCCAGAGAGTCCAGAGAGTCCAGAGAATCCAGAGAGTCCAGAGAATCCAGAGAATCCAGAGGGTCCAGAGAGTCCAGAGAGTCCAGAGAACCCAGAGTCCAGAGAATCCAGAGAGTCCAGAGAATCCAGAGGGTCCAGAGGTTCCAGAGAGTCCAGAGAATCCAGAGAATCCAGAGAGTCCAGAGAGACCAGAGAGTCCAGAGAATCCAGAGAGTCCAGAGAGTCCAGAGGGTCCAGAGGGTCCAGAGAACCCAGAGAGTCCAGAGAGTCCAGAGAGTCCAATGGATTCAGAGAGCCCAGAGAGCCCAGAGGGTCCAGAGAATACAGAGAGTCCAGAGAACCCAGAGAGTCCAGAGAGACCAGAGAGTCCAGAGAATCCAGAGAGTCCAGAGAGTCCAGAGGGTCCAGAGAGTCCACAGAGTCCAGAGAGTCCAGAGAATCCAGAGAGTCCAGAGGGTCCAGAGGGTCCAGAGAATCCAGAGAGTCCAGAGAGTCCAGGGAATCCAAAGAGTCCAGTGAGTCCAGAGAATCCAGAGAGTCCAGAGGGTCCAGAAGGTCCAGAGGGTCCAGAGGGTCCAGAGAGTCCAGTGAGTCCAGAGAATCCAGAGAGTCCAGAGAATCCAGAGAATCCAGAGGGTCCAGAGAGTCCAGAGAGTCCAGAGAACCCAGAGTCCAGAGAATCCAGAGAGTCCAGAGAATCCAGAGGGTCCAGAGGTTCCAGAGAGTCCAGAGAATCCAGAGAATCCAGAGAGTCCAGAGAGTCCAGAGAATCCAGAGAGTCCAGAGAATCCAGAGAATCCAGAGAGTCCAGAGAGTCCAGAGAATCCAGAGGGTCCAGTGGGTCCAGAGGGTCCAGAGAATCCAGAGAGTCCAGAGAGTCCAGAGGGTCCAGAGAATCCAGAGAGTCCAGAGAATCCAGAGAGTCCAGAGAGTCCAGAGAATCCAGAGAGTGTAGAGAGTCCAGAGAATCCAGAGAGTCCAGAGAGTCCAGAGAGTCCAGAGAATACAGAGAGTCTAGAGAATCCAGAGAGTCCAGAGAGTCCAGAGAATCCAGAGAGTCCAGAGAGTCCAGAGAATCCAGAGAGTCTAGAGAGTTCAGAGAGTCCAGAGAGTCCAGAGGGTCCAGAGGGTCCAGAGAGTCCAGAGAGTCCAGAGAGTTCAGAGAGTCCAGAGAGTCCAGAGAGTCCAGAGAATCCAGAGAGTCCAGAGAATCCAGAGAGTCCAGAGAGTCTGGAGAACCCAGAGAGTCCAGAGAGTCCAGAGAATGCAGAGAGTCCAGAGAATCCAGAGAGTCCAGAGGGTCCAGAGAATCCAGAGAGTCCAGAGAGTCCAGAGGGTCCAGAGAATCCAGAGAATCAAGAGGGTCCAGAGAGTCCAGAGAGTCCAGAGGGTCCAGAGAACCCAGAGAGTCCAGAGAGTCCAGAGAATCCAGAGAGTCCAGAGAATCCAGAGAATCCAGAGGGTCCAGAGAGTCCAGAGAGTCCAGAGAACCCAGAGTCCAGAGAATCCAGAGAGTCCAGAGAATCCAGAGGGTCCAGAGGTTCCAGAGAGTCCAGAGAATCCAGAGAATCCAGAGAGTCCAGAGAGACCAGAGAGTCCAGAGAATCCAGAGAGTCCAGAGAGTCCAGAGGGTCCAGAGGGTCCAGAGAACCCAGAGAGTCCAGAGAGTCCAGAGAGTCCAATGGATTCAGAGAGCCCAGAGAGCCCAGAGGGTCCAGAGAATACAGAGAGTCCAGAGAACCCAGAGAGTCCAGAGAGACCAGAGAGTCCAGAGAATCCAGAGAGTCCAGAGGGTCCAGAGAGTCCACAGAGTCCAGAGAGTCCAGAGAATCCAGAGAGTCCAGAGGGTCCAGAGGGTCCAGAGAATCCAGAGAGTCCAGAGAGTCCAGGGAATCCAAAGAGTCCAGAGAGTCCAGAGAATCCAGAGAGTCCAGAGGGTCCAGAAGGTCCAGAGGGTCCAGAGAGTCCAGTGAGTCCAGAGAATCCAGAGAGTCCAGAGAATCCAGAGAATCCAGAGGGTCCAGAGAGTCCAGAGAGTCCAGAGAACCCAGAGTCCAGAGAATCCAGAGAGTCCAGAGAATCCAGAGGGTCCAGAGGTTCCAGAGAGTCCAGAGAATCCAGAGAATCCAGAGAGTCCAGAGAGTCCAGAGAATCCAGAGAGTCCAGAGAATCCAGAGAATCCAGAGAGTCCAGAGAGTCCAGAGAATCCAGAGGGTTCAGTGGGTCCAGAGGGTCCAGAGAATCCAGAGAGTCCAGAGGGTCCAGAGAATCCAGAGAGTCCAGAGAATCCAGAGAGTCCAGAGAATCCAGAGAGTCTAGAGAGTCCAGAGAATCCAGAGAGTCCAGAGAGTCCAGAGAGTCCAGAGAATACAGAGAGTCTAGAGAATCCAGAGAGTCCAGAGAGTCCAGAGGGTCCAGAGAATCCAGAGGGTCCAGAGGGTCCAGAGAACCCAGAGCGTCCAGAGAGTCCAGAGAGTCCAAGGTGTCCAGAGAGCCCAGAGAGCCCAGAGGGTCCAGAGAATACAGAGAGTCCAGAGAACCCAGAGAGTCCAGAGAGACCAGAGAGTCCAGAGAGTCCAGAGGGTCCAGAGAGTCCAGAGGGTCCAGAGAGTCCAGAGAGTCCAGAGGGTCCAGAGGGTCCAGAGGGTCCAGAGAGTCCAGAGAATCCAGAGAGTCCAGAGAATCCAGAGAGTCCAGAGAGTCCAGAGGGTCCAGAGAGTCCAGACAGTCCAGAGGGTCCAGAGGGTCCAGAGGGTCCAGAGGGTCCAGAGAGTCCAGAGAATCCAGAGAGTCCAGAGAATCCAGAGAGTCCAGAGGGTCCAGCGAGTCCAGAGAGTCTGTAGAACCCAGAGAGTCCAGAGAGTCCAGAGAATCATGAGAGTCCAGAGAATCCAGAGAGTCCAGAGGGTCCAGAGAATCCAGAGAGTCCAGAGAGTCCAGAGGGTCCAGAGAGTCCAGAGATTCCAGAGAATCCAGAGGGTCCAGAGGGTCCAGAGAACCCAGAGAGTCCAGAGAGTCCAATGGGTCCAGAGAGCCCAGAGAGCCCAGAGGGTCCAGAGAATACAGAGAGTCCAGAGAACCCAGAGAGTCCAGAGAGACCAGAGAGTCCAGAGAATCCAGAGAGTCCAGAGAGTCCAGAGAATCCAGAGAGTCCAGAGAGTCCAGAGGGTCCAGAGAGTCCAGAGAGTCCAGGGAATCCAAAGAGTCCAGAGAGTCCAGAGAATCCAGAGAGTCCAGAGGGTCCAGAAGGTCCAGAGGGTCCAGAGGGTCCAGAGAGTCCAGAGAGTCCAGAGAATCCAGAGAGTCCAGAGAATCCAGAGAATCCAGAGGGTCCAGAGAGTCCAGAGAGTCCAGAGAACCCAGAGTCCAGAGAATCCAGAGAGTCCAGAGAATCCAGAGGGTCCAGAGGTTCCAGAGAGTCCAGAGAATCCAGAGAGTCCAGAGAGTCCAGAGAATCCAGAGAGTCCAGAGAATCCAGAGAATCCAGAGAGTCCAGAGAGTCCAGAGAATCCAGAGGGTCCAGTGGGTCCAGAGGGTCCAGAGAATCCAGAGAGTCCAGAGAGTCCAGAGGGTCCAGAGAATCCAGGGAGTCCAGAAAGTCCAGAGAATCCAGAGAGTCCAGAGAGTCCAGAGAGTCCAGAGAATACAGAGAGTCTAGAGAATTCAGAGAGTCCAGAGAGTCCAGAGAATCCAGAGGGTCCAGAGGGTCCAGAGAATCCAGAGAGTCCAGAGAGACCAGAGAGTCCAGAGAATCCAGAGAGTCCAGAGAGTCCAGAGGGTCCAGAGAGTCCACAGAGTCCAGAGAGTCCAGAGAATCCAGAGAGTCCAGAGGGTCCAGAGGGTCCAGAGAATCCAGAGAGTCCAGAGAGTCCAGGGAATCCAAAGAGTCCAGAGAGTCCAGAGAATCCAGAGGGTCCAGAGAGTCCAGAGGGTCCAGAAGGTCCAGAGGGTCCAGAGGGTCCAGAGAGTCCAGAGAGTCCAGAGAGTCCAGAGAATCCAGAGAGTCCAGAGGGTCCAGAGGGTCCAGAGAATCCAGAGAGTCCAGAGAGTCCAGGGAATCCAAAGAGTCCAGAGAGTCCAGAGAATCCAGAGAGTCCAGAGGGTCCAGAAGGTCCAGAGGGTCCAGAGGGTCCAGAGAGTCCAGAGAGTCCAGAGAATCCAGAGAGTCCAGAGAATCCAGAGAATCCAGAGGGTCCAGAGAGTCCAGAGAGTCCAGAGAACCCAGAGTCCAGAGAATCCAGAGAGTCCAGAGAATCCAGAGGGTCCAGAGGTTCCAGAGAGTCCAGAGAATCCAGAGAATCCAGAGAGTCCAGAGAGTCCAGAGAGTCCAAAGGGTCCAGAGAGTCCAGAGAGTCCAGAGAAACCAGAGAGTCCAGAGGGTCCAGAGGGTCTAGAGAATCCAGAGAGTCCAGAGAGTCCAGAGAGTCCAGAGAATCCAAAGAGTCCAGAGAGTCCAGAGATTCCAGGGAATCCAGAGGGTCCAGAGAGTCCAGAGGGTCCAGAGGGTCCAGAGGGTCCAGAGGGTCCAGAGAGTCCAGAGAATCCAGAGAGTCCAGAGAATCCAGAGAGTCCAGAGAGTCTGGAGAACCCAGAGAGTCCAGAGAGTCCAGAGAATGCAGAGAGTCCAGAGAATCCAGAGAGTCCAGAGGGTCCAGAGGGTCCAGAGAATCCAGAGAGTCCAGAGGGTCCAGAGAATCCAGAGAATCAAGAGGGTCCAGAGAGTCCAGAGAGTCCAGAGGGTCCAGAGAACCCAGAGAGTCCAGAGAGTCCAGAGAGTCCAATGGATTCAGAGAGCCCAGAGAGCCCAGAGGGTCCAGAGAATACAGAGAGTCCAGAGAACCCAGAGAGTCCAGAGAGACCAGAGAGTCCAGAGAATCCAGAGAGTCCAGAGAGTCCAGAGGGTCCAGAGAGTCCACAGAGTCCAGAGAGTCCAGAGAATCCAGAGAGTCCAGAGGGTCCAGAGGGTCCAGAGAATCCAGAGAGTCCAGAGAGTCCAGGGAATCCAAAGAGTCCAGAGAGTCCAGAGAATCCAGAGAGTCCAGAGGGTCCAGAAGGTCCAGAGGGTCCAGAGGGTCCAGAGAGTCCAGTGAGTCCAGAGAATCCAGAGAGTCCAGAGAATCCAGAGAATCCAGAGGGTCCAGAGAGTCCAGAGAGTCCAGAGAACCCAGAGTCCAGAGAATCCAGAGAGTCCAGAGAATCCAGAGGGTCCAGAGGTTCCAGAGAGTCCAGAGAATCCAGAGAATCCAGAGAGTCCAGAGAATCCAGAGAGTCCAGAGAATCCAGAGAATCCAGAGAGTCCAGAGAGTCCAGAGAATCCAGAGGGTCCAGTGGGTCCAGAGGGTCCAGAGAATCCAGAGAGTCCAGAGAGTCCAGAGGGTCCAGAGAATCCAGAGAGTCCAGAGAATCCAGAGAGTCCAGAGAGTCCAGAGAATCCAGAGAGTCTAGAGAGTCCAGAGAATCCAGAGAGTCCAGAGAGTCCAGAGAGTCCAGAGAATACAGAGAGTCTAGAGAATCCAGAGAGTCCAGAGAGTCCAGAGAATCCAGAGAGTCCAGAGAGTCCAGAGAATCCAGAGAGTCTAGAGAACCCAGAGAGTCCAGAGAATCCAGAGGGTCCAGAGAATCCAGAGAGTCCAGATAGTCCAGAGAATCCAGAGAGTCCAGATAGTCAAGAGGGTCCAGTGAATCCAGAGAGTCCAGAGAATCCAGAGGGTCCAGAGGGTCCAGAGAACCCAGAGAGTCCAGAGAGTCCAATGGGTCCAGAGAGCCCAGAGAGCCCAGAGGGTCCAGAGAATCCAGAGGGTCCAGAGAGTCCAGAGAGTCCAGAGGGTCCAGAGAATCCAGAGGGTCCAGAGGGTCCAGAGAACCCAGAGCGTCCAGAGAGTCCAGAGAGTCCAAGGTGTCCAGAGAGCCCAGAGAGCCCAGAGGGTCCAGAGAATACAGAGAGTCCAGAGAACCCAGAGAGTCCAGAGAGACCAGAGAGTCCAGAGAGTCCAGAGGGTCCAGAGAGTCCAGAGGGTCCAGAGAGTCCAGAGAGTCCAGAGGGTCCAGAGGGTCCAGAGGGTCCAGAGAGTCCAGAGAATCCAGAGAGTCCAGAGAATCCAGAGAGTCCAGAGAGTCCAGAGGGTCCAGAGAGTCCAGACAGTCCAGAGGGTCCAGAGGGTCCAGAGGGTCCAGAGGGTCCAGAGAGTCCAGAGAATCCAGAGAGTCCAGAGAATCCAGAGAGTCCAGAGGGTCCAGCGAGTCCAGAGAGTCTGTAGAACCCAGAGAGTCCAGAGAGTCCAGAGAATCATGAGAGTCCAGAGAATCCAGAGAGTCCAGAGGGTCCAGAGAATCCAGAGAGTCCAGAGAGTCCAGAGGGTCCAGAGAGTCCAGAGATTCCAGAGAATCCAGAGGGTCCAGAGGGTCCAGAGGGTCCAGAGAACCCAGAGAGTCCAGAGAGTCCAATGGGTCCAGAGAGCCCAGAGAGCCCAGAGGGTCCAGAGAATACAGAGAGTCCAGAGAACCCAGAGAGTCCAGAGAGACCAGAGAGTCCAGAGAATCCAGAGAGTCCAGAGAGTCCAGAGAATCCAGAGAGTCCAGAGAGTCCAGAGGGTCCAGAGAGTCCACAGAGGCCAGAGAGTCCAGAGAATCCAGAGAATCCAAAGAGTCCAGAGAGTCCAGAGATTCCAGGGAATCCAGAGGGTCCAGAGAGTCCAGAGGGTCCAGAGGGTCCAGAGGGTCCAGAGGGTCCAGAGAGTCCAGAGAATCCAGAGAGTCTGGAGAACCCAGAGAGTCCAGAGAGTCCAGAGAATGCAGAGAGTCCAGAGAATCCAGAGAGTCCAGAGGGTCCAGAGAATCCAGAGAGTCCAGAGAGTCCAGAGGGTCCAGAGAATACAGAGAATCAAGAGGGTCCAGAGAGTCCAGAGAGTCCAGAGGGTCCAGAGAACCCAGAGAGTCCAGAGAGTCCAGAGAGTCCAATGGGTCCAGAGAGCCCAGAGAGCCCAGAGGGTCCAGAGAATACAGAGAGTCCAGAGAACCCAGAGAGTCCAGAGAGACCAGAGAGTCCAGAGAATCCAGAGAGTCCAGAGAATCCAGAGGGTCCAGAGAGTCCACAGGGTCCAGAGAGTCCAGAGAATCCAGAGAGTCCAGAGGGTCCAGAGGGTCCAGAGAATCCAGAGAGTCCAGGGAATCCAAAGAGTCCAGAGAGTCCAGAGAATCCAGAGGGTCCAGAGAGTCCAGAGGGTCCAGAAGGTCCAGAGGGTCCAGAGGGTCCAGAGAGTCCAGAGAGTCCAGAGAGTCCAGAGAATCCAGAGAGTCCAGAGGGTCCAGAGGGTCCAGAGAGTCCAGAGAGTCCAGAGAGTTCAGAGAGTCCAGAGAGTCCAGAGAGTCCAGAGAGCCCAGAGAATCCAGAGAATCCAGAGAATCCAGAGAATCCAGAGAGTCCAGAGAGTCCAAAGGGTCCAGAGAGTCCACAGAGTCCAGAGAGTCCAGAGAAACCAGAGAGTCCAGAGGGTCCAGAGGGTCTAGAGAATCAAGAGAGTCCAGAGAGTCCAGAGAATCCAAAGAGTCCAGAGAGTCCAGAGGGTCCAGAGGGTCCAGAGGGTCCAGAGAGTCCAGAGAATCCAGAGAGTCCAGAGAATCCAGAGAGTCCAGAGAGTCTGGAGAACCCAGAGAGTCCAGAGAGTCCAGAGAATGCAGAGAGTCCAGAGAATCCAGAGAGTCCAGAGGGTCCAGAGAATCCAGAGAGTCCAGAGAGTCCAGAGGGTCCAGAGAATCCAGAGAATCAAGAGGGTCCAGAGAGTCCAGAGGGTCCAGAGAACCCAGAGAGTCCAGAGAGTCCAGAGAATCCAGAGAGTCCAGAGAATCCAGAGAATCCAGAGAGTCCAGAGAGACCAGAGAGTCCAGAGAATCCAGAGAGTCCAGAGAGTCCAGAGGGTCCAGAGGGTCCAGAGAACCCAGAGAGTCCAGAGAGTCCAGAGAGTCCAATGGATTCAGAGAGCCCAGAGAGCCCAGAGGGTCCAGAGAATACAGAGAGTCCAGAGAACCCAGAGAGTCCAGAGAGACCAGAGAGTCCAGAGAATCCAGAGAGTCCAGAGAGTCCAGAGGGTCCAGAGAGTCCACAGAGTCCAGAGAATCCAGAGAATCCAGAGAGTCCAGAGGGTCCAGAGAGTCCAGAGAATCCAGAGAATCCAGAGAGTCCAGAGAGTCCAGAGAATCCAGAGAGTCCAGAGAATCCAGAGAATCCAGAGAGTCCAGAGAGTCCAGAGAATCCAGAGGGTCCAGTGGGTCCAGAGAGTCCAGAGAGTCCAGAGAATCCAGAGAGTCCAGAGAATCCAGAGGGTCCAGAGAGTCCACAGGGTCCAGAGAGTCCAGAGAATCCAGAGAGTCCAGAGGGTCCAGAGGGTCCAGAGAATCCAGAGAGTCCAGGGAATCCAAAGAGTCCAGAGAGTCCAGAGAATCCAGAGGGTCCAGAGAGTCCAGAGGGTCCAGAAGGTCCAGAGGGTCCAGAGGGTCCAGAGAGTCCAGAGAGTCCAGAGAGTCCAGAGAATCCAGAGAGTCCAGAGGGTCCAGAGGGTCCAGAGAGTCCAGAGAGTCCAGAGAGTTCAGAGAGTCCAGAGAGTCCAGAGAGTCCAGAGAGCCCAGAGAATCCAGAGAATCCAGAGAATCCAGAGAGTCCAGAGAGTCCAAAGGGTCCAGAGAGTCCACAGAGTCCAGAGAGTCCAGAGAAACCAGAGAGTCCAGAGGGTCCAGAGGGTCTAGAGAATCAAGAGAGTCCAGAGAGTCCAGAGAATCCAAAGAGTCCAGAGAGTCCAGAGGGTCCAGAGGGTCCAGAGGGTCCAGAGAGTCCAGAGAATCCAGAGAGTCCAGAGAATCCAGAGAGTCCAGAGAGTCTGGAGAACCCAGAGAGTCCAGAGAGTCCAGAGAATGCAGAGAGTCCAGAGAATCCAGAGAGTCCAGAGGGTCCAGAGAATCCAGAGAGTCCAGAGAGTCCAGAGGGTCCAGAGAATCCAGAGAATCAAGAGGGTCCAGAGAGTCCAGAGAGTCCAGAGGGTCCAGAGAACCCAGAGAGTCCAGAGAGTCCAGAGAATCCAGAGAGTCCAGAGAATCCAGAGAATCCAGAGGGTCCAGAGAGTCCAGAGAGTCCAGAGAACCCAGAGTCCAGAGAATCCAGAGAGTCCAGAGAATCCAGAGGGTCCAGAGGTTCCAGAGAGTCCAGAGAATCCAGAGAATCCAGAGAGTCCAGAGAGACCAGAGAGTCCAGAGAATCCAGAGAGTCCAGAGAGTCCAGAGGGTCCAGAGGGTCCAGAGAACCCAGAGAGTCCAGAGAGTCCAGAGAGTCCAATGGATTCAGAGAGCCCAGAGAGCCCAGAGGGTCCAGAGAATACAGAGAGTCCAGAGAACCCAGAGAGTCCAGAGAGACCAGAGAGTCCAGAGAATCCAGAGAGTCCAGAGAGTCCAGAGAATCCAGAGAGTCCAGAGGGTCCAGAGGGTCCAGAGAATCCAGAGAGTCCAGAGAGTCCAGGGAATCCAAAGAGTCCAGAGAGTCCAGAGAATCCAGAGAGTCCAGAGGGTCCAGAAGGTCCAGAGGGTCCAGAGGGTCCAGAGAGTCCAGTGAGTCCAGAGAATCCAGAGAGTCCAGAGAATCCAGAGAATCCAGAGGGTCCAGAGAGTCCAGAGAGTCCAGAGAACCCAGAGTCCAGAGAATCCAGAGAGTCCAGAGAATCCAGAGGGTCCAGAGGTTCCAGAGAGTCCAGAGAATCCAGAGAATCCAGAGAGTCCAGAGAGTCCAGAGAATCCAGAGAGTCCAGAGAATCCAGAGAATCCAGAGAGTCCAGAGAGTCCAGAGAATCCAGAGGGTCCAGTGGGTCCAGAGGGTCCAGAGAATCCAGAGAGTCCAGAGAGTCCAGAGGGTCCAGAGAATCCAGAGAGTCCAGAGAATCCAGAGAGTCTAGAGAGTCCAGAGAATCCAGAGAGTCCAGAGAGTCCAGAGAATACAGAGAGTCTAGAGAATCCAGAGAGTCCAGAGAGTCCAGAGAATCCAGAGAGTCCAGAGAGTCCAGAGAATCCAGAGAGTCTAGAGAACCCAGAGAGTCCAGAGAATCCAGAGGGTCCAGAGAATCCAGAGAGTCCAGATAGTCCAGAGAATCCAGAGAGTCCAGATAGTCAAGAGGGTCCAGTGAATCCAGAGAGTCCAGAGAATCCAGAGGGTCCAGAGGGTCCAGAGAACCCAGAGAGTCCAGAGAGTCCAATGGGTCCAGAGAGCCCAGAGAGCCCAGAGGGTCCAGAGAATCCAGAGGGTCCAGAGAGTCCAGAGAGTCCAGAGGGTCCAGAGAATCCAGAGGGTCCAGAGGGTCCAGAGAACCCAGAGCGTCCAGAGAGTCCAGAGAGTCCAAGGTGTCCAGAGAGCCCAGAGAGCCCAGAGGGTCCAGAGAATACAGAGAGTCCAGAGAACCCAGAGAGTCCAGAGAGACCAGAGAGTCCAGAGAGTCCAGAGGGTCCAGAGAGTCCAGAGGGTCCAGAGAGTCCAGAGAGTCCAAAAGGTCCAGAGGGTCCAGAGGGTCCAGAGAGTCCAGATAATCCAGAGAGTCCAGAGAATCCAGAGAGTCCAGAGAGTCCAGAGGGTCCAGAGAGTCCAGACAGTCCAGAGGGTCCAGAGGGTCCAGAGGGTCCAGAGGGTCCAGAGAGTCCAGAGAATCCAGAGAGTCCAGAGAATCCAGAGAGTCCAGAGGGTCCAGCGAGTCCAGAGAGTCTGTAGAACCCAGAGAGTCCAGAGAGTCCAGAGAATCATGAGAGTCCAGAGAATCCAGAGAGTCCAGAGGGTCCAGAGAATCCAGAGAGTCCAGAGAGTCCAGAGGGTCCAGAGAGTCCAGAGATTCCAGAGAATCCAGAGGGTCCAGAGGGTCCAGAGAACCCAGAGAGTCCAGAGAGTCCAATGGGTCCAGAGAGCCCAGAGAGCCCAGAGGGTCCAGAGAATACAGAGAGTCCAGAGAACCCAGAGAGTCCAGAGAGACCAGAGAGTCCAGAGAATCCAGAGAGTCCAGAGAGTCCAGAGAATCCAGAGAGTCCAGAGAGTCCAGAGGGTCCAGAGAGTCCACAGAGTCCAGAGAGTCCAGAGAATCCAGAGAATCCAAAGAGTCCAGAGAGTCCAGAGATTCCAGGGAATCCAGAGGGTCCAGAGAGTCCAGAGGGTCCAGAGGGTCCAGAGGGTCCAGAGGGTCCAGAGAGTCCAGAGAATCCAGAGAGTCTGGAGAACCCAGAGAGTCCAGAGAGTCCAGAGAATGCAGAGAGTCCAGAGAATCCAGAGAGTCCAGAGGGTCCAGAGAATCCAGAGAGTCCAGAGAGTCCAGAGGGTCCAGAGAATACAGAGAATCAAGAGGGTCCAGAGAGTCCAGAGAGTCCAGAGGGTCCAGAGAACCCAGAGAGTCCAGAGAGTCCAGAGAGTCCAATGGGTCCAGAGAGCCCAGAGAGCCCAGAGGGTCCAGAGAATACAGAGAGTCCAGAGAACCCAGAGAGTCCAGAGAGACCAGAGAGTCCAGAGAATCCAGAGAGTCCAGAGAATCCAGAGGGTCCAGAGAGTCCACAGGGTCCAGAGAGTCCAGAGAATCCAGAGAGTCCAGAGGGTCCAGAGGGTCCAGAGAATCCAGAGAGTCCAGGGAATCCAAAGAGTCCAGAGAGTCCAGAGAATCCAGAGGGTCCAGAGAGTCCAGAGGGTCCAGAAGGTCCAGAGGGTCCAGAGGGTCCAGAGAGTCCAGAGAGTCCAGAGAGTCCAGAGAATCCAGAGAGTCCAGAGGGTCCAGAGGGTCCAGAGAGTCCAGAGAGTCCAGAGAGTTCAGAGAGTCCAGAGAGTCCAGAGAGTCCAGAGAGCCCAGAGAATCCAGAGAATCCAGAGAATCCAGAGAATCCAGAGAGTCCAGAGAGTCCAAAGGGTCCAGAGAGTCCACAGAGTCCAGAGAGTCCAGAGAAACCAGAGAGTCCAGAGGGTCCAGAGGGTCTAGAGAATCAAGAGAGTCCAGAGAGTCCAGAGAATCCAAAGAGTCCAGAGAGTCCAGAGGGTCCAGAGGGTCCAGAGGGTCCAGAGAGTCCAGAGAATCCAGAGAGTCCAGAGAATCCAGAGAGTCCAGAGGGTCCAGAGAATCCAGAGAGTCCAGAGAGTCCAGAGGGTCCAGAGAATCCAGAGAATCAAGAGGGTCCAGAGAGTCCAGAGAGTCCAGAGGGTCCAGAGAACCCAGAGAGTCCAGAGAGTCCAGAGAATCCAGAGAGTCCAGAGAATCCAGAGAATCCAGAGGGTCCAGAGAGTCCAGAGAGTCCAGAGAACCCAGAGTCCAGAGAATCCAGAGAGTCCAGAGAATCCAGAGGGTCCAGAGGTTCCAGAGAGTCCAGAGAATCCAGAGAATCCAGAGAGTCCAGAGAGTCCAGAGAATCCAGAGAGTCCAAAGAATCCAGAGAATCCAGAGAGTCCAGAGAGTCCAGAGAATCCAGAGGGTCCAGTGGGTCCAGAGGGTCCAGAGAATCCAGGGAGTCCAGAAAGTCCAGAGAATCCAGAGAATCCAGAGAGTCCAGAGGGTCCAGAGAATCCAGAGAGTCCAGAGAGTCCAGAGGGTCCAGAGAATCCAGGGAGTCCAGAAAGTCCAGAGAATCCAGAGAGTCCAGAGAATCCAGAGAGTCCAGAGAGTCCAGAGAATCCAGAGAGTCCAGAGAGTCCAGAGAATCCAGAGAGTCCAGAGAGTCCAGAGAGTCCAGAGAATACAGAGAGTCTAGAGAATTCAGAGAGTCCAGAGAGTCCAGAGAATCCAGAGGGTCCAGAGGGTCCAGAGAATCCAGAGAGTCCAGAGAGACCAGAGAGTCCAGAGAATCCAGAGAGTCCAGAGAGTCCAGAGGGTCCAGAGAGTCCACAGAGTCCAGAGAGTCCAGAGAATCCAGAGAGTCCAGAGGGTCCAGAGGGTCCAGAGAATCCAGAGAGTCCAGAGAGTCCAGGGAATCCAAAGAGTCCAGAGAGTCCAGAGAATCCAGAGGGTCCAGAGAGTCCAGAGGGTCCAGAAGGTCCAGAGGGTCCAGAGGGTCCAGAGAGTCCAGAGAGTCCAGAGAGTCCAGAGAATCCAGAGAGTCCAGAGGGTCCAGAGGGTCCAGAGAATCCAGAGAGTCCAGAGAGTCCAGGGAATCCAAAGAGTCCAGAGAGTCCAGAGAATCCAGAGAGTCCAGAGGGTCCAGAAGGTCCAGAGGGTCCAGAGGGTCCAGAGAGTCCAGAGAGTCCAGAGAATCCAGAGAGTCCAGAGAATCCAGAGAATCCAGAGGGTCCAGAGAGTCCAGAGAGTCCAGAGAACCCAGAGTCCAGAGAATCCAGAGAGTCCAGAGAATCCAGAGGGTCCAGAGGTTCCAGAGAGTCCAGAGAATCCAGAGAATCCAGAGAGTCCAGAGAGTCCAGAGAGTCCAAAGGGTCCAGAGAGTCCAGAGAGTCCAGAGAAACCAGAGAGTCCAGAGGGTCCAGAGGGTCTAGAGAATCCAGAAAGTCCAGAGAGTCCAGAGAGTCCAGAGAATCCAAAGAGTCCAGAGAGTCCAGAGATTCCAGGGAATCCAGAGGGTCCAGAGAGTCCAGAGGGTCCAGAGGGTCCAGAGGGTCCAGAGGGTCCAGAGAGTCCAGAGAATCCAGAGAGTCCAGAGAATCCAGAGAGTCCAGAGAGTCTGGAGAACCCAGAGAGTCCAGAGAGTCCAGAGAATGCAGAGAGTCCAGAGAATCCAGAGAGTCCAGAGGGTCCAGAGGGTCCAGAGAATCCAGAGAGTCCAGAGAGTCCAGAGGGTCCAGAGAATCCAGAGAATCAAGAGGGTCCAGAGAGTCCAGAGAGTCCAGAGGGTCCAGAGAACCCAGAGAGTCCAGAGAGTCCAGAGAGTCCAATGGATTCAGAGAGCCCAGAGAGCCCAGAGGGTCCAGAGAATACAGAGAGTCCAGAGAACCCAGAGAGTCCAGAGAGACCAGAGAGTCCAGAGAATCCAGAGAGTCCAGAGAGTCCAGAGGGTCCAGAGAGTCCACAGAGTCCAGAGAGTCCAGAGAATCCAGAGAGTCCAGAGGGTCCAGAGGGTCCAGAGAATCCAGAGAGTCCAGAGAGTCCAGAGGGTCCAGAGAATCCAGAGAATCAAGAGGGTCCAGAGAGTCCAGAGAGTCCAGAGGGTCCAGAGAACCCAGAGAGTCCAGAGAGTCCAGAGAATCCAGAGAGTCCAGAGAATCCAGAGAATCCAGAGGGTCCAGAGAGTCCAGAGAGTCCAGAGAACCCAGAGTCCAGAGAATCCAGAGAGTCCAGAGAATCCAGAGGGTCCAGAGGTTCCAGAGAGTCCAGAGAATCCAGAGAATCCAGAGAGTCCAGAGAGACCAGAGAGTCCAGAGAATCCAGAGAGTCCAGAGAGTCCAGAGGGTCCAGAGGGTCCAGAGAACCCAGAGAGTCCAGAGAGTCCAGAGAGTCCAATGGATTCAGAGAGCCCAGAGAGCCCAGAGGGTCCAGAGAATACAGAGAGTCCAGAGAACCCAGAGAGTCCAGAGAGACCAGAGAGTCCAGAGAATCCAGAGAGTCCAGAGAGTCCAGAGAGTCCACAGAGTCCAGAGAGTCCAGAGAATCCAGAGAGTCCAGAGGGTCCAGAGGGTCCAGAGAATCCAGAGAGTCCAGAGAGTCCAGGGAATCCAAAGAGTCCAGAGAGTCCAGAGAATCCAGAGAGTCCAGAGGGTCCAGAAGGTCCAGAGGGTCCAGAGGGTCCAGAGAGTCCAGTGAGTCCAGAGAATCCAGAGAGTCCAGAGAATCCAGAGAATCCAGAGGGTCCAGAGAGTCCAGAGAGTCCAGAGAACCCAGAGTCCAGAGAATCCAGAGAGTCCAGAGAATCCAGAGGGTCCAGAGGTTCCAGAGAGTCCAGAGAATCCAGAGAATCCAGAGAGTCCAGAGAGTCCAGAGAATCCAGAGAGTCCAGAGAATCCAGAGAATCCAGAGAGTCCAGAGAGTCCAGAGAATCCAGAGGGTCCAGTGGGTCCAGAGGGTCCAGAGAATCCAGAGAGTCCAGAGAGTCCAGAGGGTCCAGAGAATCCAGAGAGTCCAGAGAATCCAGAGAGTCTAGAGAGTCCAGAGAATCCAGAGAGTCCAGAGAGTCCAGAGAGTCCAGAGAATACAGAGAGTCTAGAGAATCCAGAGAGTCCAGAGAGTCCAGAGAATCCAGAGAGTCCAGAGAGTCCAGAGAATCCAGAGAGTCTAGAGAACCCAGAGAGTCCAGAGAATCCAGAGGGTCCAGAGAATCCAGAGAGTCCAGATAGTCCAGAGAATCCAGAGAGTCCAGATAGTCAAGAGGGTCCAGTGAATCCAGAGAGTCCAGAGAATCCAGAGGGTCCAGAGGGTCCAGAGAACCCAGAGAGTCCAGAGAGTCCAATGGGTCCAGAGAGCCCAGAGAGCCCAGAGGGTCCAGAGAATCCAGAGGGTCCAGAGAGTCCAGAGAGTCCAGAGGGTCCAGAGAATCCAGAGGGTCCAGAGGGTCCAGAGAACCCAGAGCGTCCAGAGAGTCCAGAGAGTCCAAGGTGTCCAGAGAGCCCAGAGAGCCCAGAGGGTCCAGAGAATACAGAGAGTCCAGAGAACCCAGAGAGTCCAGAGAGACCAGAGAGTCCAGAGAGTCCAGAGGGTCCAGAGAGTCCAGAGGGTCCAGAGAGTCCAGAGAGTCCAAAAGGTCCAGAGGGTCCAGAGGGTCCAGAGAGTCCAGAGAATCCAGAGAGTCCAGAGAATCCAGAGAGTCCAGAGAGTCCAGAGGGTCCAGAGAGTCCAGACAGTCCAGAGGGTCCAGAGGGTCCAGAGGGTCCAGAGGGTCCAGAGAGTCCAGAGAATCCAGAGAGTCCAGAGAATCCAGAGAGTCCAGAGGGTCCAGCGAGTCCAGAGAGTCTGTAGAACCCAGAGAGTCCAGAGAGTCCAGAGAATCATGAGAGTCCAGAGAATCCAGAGAGTCCAGAGGGTCCAGAGAATCCAGAGAGTCCAGAGAGTCCAGAGGGTCCAGAGAGTCCAGAGATTCCAGAGAATCCAGAGGGTCCAGAGGGTCCAGAGAACCCAGAGAGTCCAGAGAGTCCAATGGGTCCAGAGAGCCCAGAGAGCCCAGAGGGTCCAGAGAATACAGAGAGTCCAGAGAACCCAGAGAGTCCAGAGAGACCAGAGAGTCCAGAGAATCCAGAGAGTCCAGAGAGTCCAGAGAATCCAGAGAGTCCAGAGAGTCCAGAGGGTCCAGAGAGTCCACAGAGTCCAGAGAGTCCAGAGAATCCAGAGAATCCAAAGAGTCCAGAGAGTCCAGAGATTCCAGGGAATCCAGAGGGTCCAGAGAGTCCAGAGGGTCCAGAGGGTCCAGAGGGTCCAGAGGGTCCAGAGAGTCCAGAGAATCCAGAGAGTCTGGAGAACCCAGAGAGTCCAGAGAGTCCAGAGAATGCAGAGAGTCCAGAGAATCCAGAGAGTCCAGAGGGTCCAGAGAATCCAGAGAGTCCAGAGAGTCCAGAGGGTCCAGAGAATACAGAGAATCAAGAGGGTCCAGAGAGTCCAGAGAGTCCAGAGGGTCCAGAGAACCCAGAGAGTCCAGAGAGTCCAGAGAGTCCAATGGGTCCAGAGAGCCCAGAGAGCCCAGAGGGTCCAGAGAATACAGAGAGTCCAGAGAACCCAGAGAGTCCAGAGAGACCAGAGAGTCCAGAGAATCCAGAGAGTCCAGAGAATCCAGAGGGTCCAGAGAGTCCACAGGGTCCAGAGAGTCCAGAGAATCCAGAGAGTCCAGAGGGTCCAGAGGGTCCAGAGAATCCAGAGAGTCCAGGGAATCCAAAGAGTCCAGAGAGTCCAGAGAATCCAGAGGGTCCAGAGAGTCCAGAGGGTCCAGAAGGTCCAGAGGGTCCAGAGGGTCCAGAGAGTCCAGAGAGTCCAGAGAGTCCAGAGAATCCAGAGAGTCCAGAGGGTCCAGAGGGTCCAGAGAGTCCAGAGAGTCCAGAGAGTTCAGAGAGTCCAGAGAGTCCAGAGAGTCCAGAGAGCCCAGAGAATCCAGAGAATCCAGAGAATCCAGAGAATCCAGAGAGTCCAGAGAGTCCAAAGGGTCCAGAGAGTCCACAGAGTCCAGAGAGTCCAGAGAAACCAGAGAGTCCAGAGGGTCCAGAGGGTCTAGAGAATCAAGAGAGTCCAGAGAGTCCAGAGAATCCAAAGAGTCCAGAGAGTCCAGAGGGTCCAGAGGGTCCAGAGGGTCCAGAGAGTCCAGAGAATCCAGAGAGTCCAGAGAATCCAGAGAGTCCAGAGGGTCCAGAGAATCCAGAGAGTCCAGAGAGTCCAGAGGGTCCAGAGAATCCAGAGAATCAAGAGGGTCCAGAGAGTCCAGAGAGTCCAGAGGGTCCAGAGAACCCAGAGAGTCCAGAGAGTCCAGAGAATCCAGAGAGTCCAGAGAATCCAGAGAATCCAGAGGGTCCAGAGAGTCCAGAGAGTCCAGAGAACCCAGAGTCCAGAGAATCCAGAGAGTCCAGAGAATCCAGAGGGTCCAGAGGTTCCAGAGAGTCCAGAGAATCCAGAGAATCCAGAGAGTCCAGAGAGTCCAGAGAATCCAGAGAGTCCAAAGAATCCAGAGAATCCAGAGAGTCCAGAGAGTCCAGAGAATCCAGAGGGTCCAGTGGGTCCAGAGGGTCCAGAGAATCCAGGGAGTCCAGAAAGTCCAGAGAATCCAGAGAATCCAGAGAGTCCAGAGGGTCCAGAGAATCCAGAGAGTCCAGAGAGTCCAGAGGGTCCAGAGAATCCAGGGAGTCCAGAAAGTCCAGAGAATCCAGAGAGTCCAGAGAATCCAGAGAGTCCAGAGAGTCCAGAGAATCCAGAGAGTCCAGAGAGTCCAGAGAATCCAGAGAGTCCAGAGAGTCCAGAGAGTCCAGAGAATACAGAGAGTCTAGAGAATTCAGAGAGTCCAGAGAGTCCAGAGAATCCAGAGGGTCCAGAGGGTCCAGAGAATCCAGAGAGTCCAGAGAGACCAGAGAGTCCAGAGAATCCAGAGAGTCCAGAGAGTCCAGAGGGTCCAGAGAGTCCACAGAGTCCAGAGAGTCCAGAGAATCCAGAGAGTCCAGAGGGTCCAGAGGGTCCAGAGAATCCAGAGAGTCCAGAGAGTCCAGGGAATCCAAAGAGTCCAGAGAGTCCAGAGAATCCAGAGGGTCCAGAGAGTCCAGAGGGTCCAGAAGGTCCAGAGGGTCCAGAGGGTCCAGAGAGTCCAGAGAGTCCAGAGAGTCCAGAGAATCCAGAGAGTCCAGAGGGTCCAGAGGGTCCAGAGAATCCAGAGAGTCCAGAGAGTCCAGAGGGTCCAGAGAATCCAGAGAATCAAGAGGGTCCAGAGAGTCCAGAGAGTCCAGAGGGTCCAGAGAACCCAGAGAGTCCAGAGAGTCCAGAGAATCCAGAGAGTCCAGAGAATCCAGAGAATCCAGAGGGTCCAGAGAGTCCAGAGAGTCCAGAGAACCCAGAGTCCAGAGAATCCAGAGAGTCCAGAGAATCCAGAGGGTCCAGAGGTTCCAGAGAGTCCAGAGAATCCAGAGAATCCAGAGAGTCCAGAGAGACCAGAGAGTCCAGAGAATCCAGAGAGTCCAGAGAGTCCAGAGGGTCCAGAGGGTCCAGAGAACCCAGAGAGTCCAGAGAGTCCAGAGAGTCCAATGGATTCAGAGAGCCCAGAGAGCCCAGAGGGTCCAGAGAATACAGAGAGTCCAGAGAACCCAGAGAGTCCAGAGAGACCAGAGAGTCCAGAGAATCCAGAGAGTCCAGAGAGTCCAGAGAGTCCACAGAGTCCAGAGAGTCCAGAGAATCCAGAGAGTCCAGAGGGTCCAGAGGGTCCAGAGAATCCAGAGAGTCCAGAGAGTCCAGGGAATCCAAAGAGTCCAGAGAGTCCAGAGAATCCAGAGAGTCCAGAGGGTCCAGAAGGTCCAGAGGGTCCAGAGGGTCCAGAGAGTCCAGTGAGTCCAGAGAATCCAGAGAGTCCAGAGAATCCAGAGAATCCAGAGGGTCCAGAGAGTCCAGAGAGTCCAGAGAACCCAGAGTCCAGAGAATCCAGAGAGTCCAGAGAATCCAGAGGGTCCAGAGGTTCCAGAGAGTCCAGAGAATCCAGAGAATCCAGAGAGTCCAGAGAGTCCAGAGAATCCAGAGAGTCCAGAGAATCCAGAGAATCCAGAGAGTCCAGAGAGTCCAGAGAATCCAGAGGGTCCAGTGGGTCCAGAGGGTCCAGAGAATCCAGAGAGTCCAGAGAGTCCAGAGGGTCCAGAGAATCCAGAGAGTCCAGAGAATCCAGAGAGTCTAGAGAGTCCAGAGAATCCAGAGAGTCCAGAGAGTCCAGAGAGTCCAGAGAATACAGAGAGTCTAGAGAATCCAGAGAGTCCAGAGAGTCCAGAGAATCCAGAGAGTCCAGAGAGTCCAGAGAATCCAGAGAGTCTAGAGAACCCAGAGAGTCCAGAGAATCCAGAGGGTCCAGAGAATCCAGAGAGTCCAGATAGTCCAGAGAATCCAGAGAGTCCAGATAGTCAAGAGGGTCCAGTGAATCCAGAGAGTCCAGAGAATCCAGAGGGTCCAGAGGGTCCAGAGAACCCAGAGAGTCCAGAGAGTCCAATGGGTCCAGAGAGCCCAGAGAGCCCAGAGGGTCCAGAGAATCCAGAGGGTCCAGAGAGTCCAGAGAGTCCAGAGGGTCCAGAGAATCCAGAGGGTCCAGAGGGTCCAGAGAACCCAGAGCGTCCAGAGAGTCCAGAGAGTCCAAGGTGTCCAGAGAGCCCAGAGAGCCCAGAGGGTCCAGAGAATACAGAGAGTCCAGAGAACCCAGAGAGTCCAGAGAGACCAGAGAGTCCAGAGAGTCCAGAGGGTCCAGAGAGTCCAGAGGGTCCAGAGAGTCCAGAGAGTCCAAAAGGTCCAGAGGGTCCAGAGGGTCCAGAGAGTCCAGAGAATCCAGAGAGTCCAGAGAATCCAGAGAGTCCAGAGAGTCCAGAGGGTCCAGAGAGTCCAGACAGTCCAGAGGGTCCAGAGGGTCCAGAGGGTCCAGAGGGTCCAGAGAGTCCAGAGAATCCAGAGAGTCCAGAGAATCCAGAGAGTCCAGAGGGTCCAGCGAGTCCAGAGAGTCTGTAGAACCCAGAGAGTCCAGAGAGTCCAGAGAATCATGAGAGTCCAGAGAATCCAGAGAGTCCAGAGGGTCCAGAGAATCCAGAGAGTCCAGAGAGTCCAGAGGGTCCAGAGAGTCCAGAGATTCCAGAGAATCCAGAGGGTCCAGAGGGTCCAGAGAACCCAGAGAGTCCAGAGAGTCCAATGGGTCCAGAGAGCCCAGAGAGCCCAGAGGGTCCAGAGAATACAGAGAGTCCAGAGAACCCAGAGAGTCCAGAGAGACCAGAGAGTCCAGAGAATCCAGAGAGTCCAGAGAGTCCAGAGAATCCAGAGAGTCCAGAGAGTCCAGAGGGTCCAGAGAGTCCACAGAGTCCAGAGAGTCCAGAGAATCCAGAGAATCCAAAGAGTCCAGAGAGTCCAGAGATTCCAGGGAATCCAGAGGGTCCAGAGAGTCCAGAGGGTCCAGAGGGTCCAGAGGGTCCAGAGGGTCCAGAGAGTCCAGAGAATCCAGAGAGTCTGGAGAACCCAGAGAGTCCAGAGAGTCCAGAGAATGCAGAGAGTCCAGAGAATCCAGAGAGTCCAGAGGGTCCAGAGAATCCAGAGAGTCCAGAGAGTCCAGAGGGTCCAGAGAATACAGAGAATCAAGAGGGTCCAGAGAGTCCAGAGAGTCCAGAGGGTCCAGAGAACCCAGAGAGTCCAGAGAGTCCAGAGAGTCCAATGGGTCCAGAGAGCCCAGAGAGCCCAGAGGGTCCAGAGAATACAGAGAGTCCAGAGAACCCAGAGAGTCCAGAGAGACCAGAGAGTCCAGAGAATCCAGAGAGTCCAGAGAATCCAGAGGGTCCAGAGAGTCCACAGGGTCCAGAGAGTCCAGAGAATCCAGAGAGTCCAGAGGGTCCAGAGGGTCCAGAGAATCCAGAGAGTCCAGGGAATCCAAAGAGTCCAGAGAGTCCAGAGAATCCAGAGGGTCCAGAGAGTCCAGAGGGTCCAGAAGGTCCAGAGGGTCCAGAGGGTCCAGAGAGTCCAGAGAGTCCAGAGAGTCCAGAGAATCCAGAGAGTCCAGAGGGTCCAGAGGGTCCAGAGAGTCCAGAGAGTCCAGAGAGTTCAGAGAGTCCAGAGAGTCCAGAGAGTCCAGAGAGCCCAGAGAATCCAGAGAATCCAGAGAATCCAGAGAATCCAGAGAGTCCAGAGAGTCCAAAGGGTCCAGAGAGTCCACAGAGTCCAGAGAGTCCAGAGAAACCAGAGAGTCCAGAGGGTCCAGAGGGTCTAGAGAATCAAGAGAGTCCAGAGAGTCCAGAGAATCCAAAGAGTCCAGAGAGTCCAGAGGGTCCAGAGGGTCCAGAGGGTCCAGAGAGTCCAGAGAATCCAGAGAGTCCAGAGAATCCAGAGAGTCCAGAGGGTCCAGAGAATCCAGAGAGTCCAGAGAGTCCAGAGGGTCCAGAGAATCCAGAGAATCAAGAGGGTCCAGAGAGTCCAGAGAGTCCAGAGGGTCCAGAGAACCCAGAGAGTCCAGAGAGTCCAGAGAATCCAGAGAGTCCAGAGAATCCAGAGAATCCAGAGGGTCCAGAGAGTCCAGAGAGTCCAGAGAACCCAGAGTCCAGAGAATCCAGAGAGTCCAGAGAATCCAGAGGGTCCAGAGGTTCCAGAGAGTCCAGAGAATCCAGAGAATCCAGAGAGTCCAGAGAGTCCAGAGAATCCAGAGAGTCCAAAGAATCCAGAGAATCCAGAGAGTCCAGAGAGTCCAGAGAATCCAGAGGGTCCAGTGGGTCCAGAGGGTCCAGAGAATCCAGGGAGTCCAGAAAGTCCAGAGAATCCAGAGAATCCAGAGAGTCCAGAGGGTCCAGAGAATCCAGAGAGTCCAGAGAGTCCAGAGGGTCCAGAGAATCCAGGGAGTCCAGAAAGTCCAGAGAATCCAGAGAGTCCAGAGAATCCAGAGAGTCCAGAGAGTCCAGAGAATCCAGAGAGTCCAGAGAGTCCAGAGAATCCAGAGAGTCCAGAGAGTCCAGAGAGTCCAGAGAATACAGAGAGTCTAGAGAATTCAGAGAGTCCAGAGAGTCCAGAGAATCCAGAGGGTCCAGAGGGTCCAGAGAATCCAGAGAGTCCAGAGAGACCAGAGAGTCCAGAGAATCCAGAGAGTCCAGAGAGTCCAGAGGGTCCAGAGAGTCCACAGAGTCCAGAGAGTCCAGAGAATCCAGAGAGTCCAGAGGGTCCAGAGGGTCCAGAGAATCCAGAGAGTCCAGAGAGTCCAGGGAATCCAAAGAGTCCAGAGAGTCCAGAGAATCCAGAGGGTCCAGAGAGTCCAGAGGGTCCAGAAGGTCCAGAGGGTCCAGAGGGTCCAGAGAGTCCAGAGAGTCCAGAGAGTCCAGAGAATCCAGAGAGTCCAGAGGGTCCAGAGGGTCCAGAGAATCCAGAGAGTCCAGAGAGTCCAGGGAATCCAAAGAGTCCAGAGAGTCCAGAGAATCCAGAGAGTCCAGAGGGTCCAGAAGGTCCAGAGGGTCCAGAGGGTCCAGAGAGTCCAGAGAGTCCAGAGAATCCAGAGAGTCCAGAGAATCCAGAGAATCCAGAGGGTCCAGAGAGTCCAGAGAGTCCAGAGAACCCAGAGTCCAGAGAATCCAGAGAGTCCAGAGAATCCAGAGGGTCCAGAGGTTCCAGAGAGTCCAGAGAATCCAGAGAATCCAGAGAGTCCAGAGAGTCCAGAGAGTCCAAAGGGTCCAGAGAGTCCAGAGAGTCCAGAGAAACCAGAGAGTCCAGAGGGTCCAGAGGGTCTAGAGAATCCAGAGAGTCCAGAGAGTCCAGAGAGTCCAGAGAATCCAAAGAGTCCAGAGAGTCCAGAGATTCCAGGGAATCCAGAGGGTCCAGAGAGTCCAGAGGGTCCAGAGGGTCCAGAGGGTCCAGAGGGTCCAGAGAGTCCAGAGAATCCAGAGAGTCCAGAGAATCCAGAGAGTCCAGAGAGTCTGGAGAACCCAGAGAGTCCAGAGAGTCCAGAGAATGCAGAGAGTCCAGAGAATCCAGAGAGTCCAGAGGGTCCAGAGGGTCCAGAGAATCCAGAGAGTCCAGAGAGTCCAGAGGGTCCAGAGAATCCAGAGAATCAAGAGGGTCCAGAGAGTCCAGAGAGTCCAGAGGGTCCAGAGAACCCAGAGAGTCCAGAGAGTCCAGAGAGTCCAATGGATTCAGAGAGCCCAGAGAGCCCAGAGGGTCCAGAGAATACAGAGAGTCCAGAGAACCCAGAGAGTCCAGAGAGACCAGAGAGTCCAGAGAATCCAGAGAGTCCAGAGAGTCCAGAGGGTCCAGAGAGTCCACAGAGTCCAGAGAGTCCAGAGAATCCAGAGAGTCCAGAGGGTCCAGAGGGTCCAGAGAATCCAGAGAGTCCAGAGAGTCCAGGGAATCCAAAGAGTCCAGAGAGTCCAGAGAATCCAGAGAGTCCAGAGGGTCCAGAAGGTCCAGAGGGTCCAGAGGGTCCAGAGAGTCCAGTGAGTCCAGAGAATCCAGAGAGTCCAGAGAATCCAGAGAATCCAGAGGGTCCAGAGAGTCCAGAGAGTCCAGAGAACCCAGAGTCCAGAGAATCCAGAGAGTCCAGAGAATCCAGAGGGTCCAGAGGTTCCAGAGAGTCCAGAGAATCCAGAGAATCCAGAGAGTCCAGAGAGTCCAGAGAATCCAGAGAGTCCAGAGAATCCAGAGAATCCAGAGAGTCCAGAGAGTCCAGAGAATCCAGAGGGTCCAGTGGGTCCAGAGGGTCCAGAGAATCCAGAGAGTCCAGAGAGTCCAGAGGGTCCAGAGAATCCAGAGAGTCCAGAGAATCCAGAGAGTCCAGAGAGTCCAGAGAATCCAGAGAGTCTAGAGAGTCCAGAGAATCCAGAGAGTCCAGAGAGTCCAGAGAGTCCAGAGAATACAGAGAGTCTAGAGAATCCAGAGAGTCCAGAGAGTCCAGAGAATCCAGAGAGTCCAGAGAGTCCAGAGAATCCAGAGAGTCTAGAGAACCCAGAGAGTCCAGAGAATCCAGAGGGTCCAGAGAATCCAGAGAGTCCAGATAGTCCAGAGAATCCAGAGAGTCCAGATAGTCAAGAGGGTCCAGTGAATCCAGAGAGTCCAGAGAATCCAGAGGGTCCAGAGGGTCCAGAGAACCCAGAGAGTCCAGAGAGTCCAATGGGTCCAGAGAGCCCAGAGAGCCCAGAGGGTCCAGAGAATCCAGAGGGTCCAGAGAGTCCAGAGAGTCCAGAGGGTCCAGAGAATCCAGAGGGTCCAGAGGGTCCAGAGAACCCAGAGCGTCCAGAGAGTCCAGAGAGTCCAAGGTGTCCAGAGAGCCCAGAGAGCCCAGAGGGTCCAGAGAATACAGAGAGTCCAGAGAACCCAGAGAGTCCAGAGAGACCAGAGAGTCCAGAGAGTCCAGAGGGTCCAGAGAGTCCAGAGGGTCCAGAGAGTCCAGAGAGTCCAGAGGGTCCAGAGGGTCCAGAGGGTCCAGAGAGTCCAGAGAATCCAGAGAGTCCAGAGAATCCAGAGAGTCCAGAGAGTCCAGAGGGTCCAGAGAGTCCAGACAGTCCAGAGGGTCCAGAGGGTCCAGAGGGTCCAGAGGGTCCAGAGAGTCCAGAGAATCCAGAGAGTCCAGAGAATCCAGAGAGTCCAGAGGGTCCAGCGAGTCCAGAGAGTCTGTAGAACCTAGAGAGTCCAGAGAGTCCAGAGAATCATGAGAGTCCAGAGAATCCAGAGAGTCCAGAGGGTCCAGAGAATCCAGAGAGTCCAGAGAGTCCAGAGGGTCCAGAGAGTCCAGAGATTCCAGAGAATCCAGAGGGTCCAGAGGGTCCAGAGAACCCAGAGAGTCCAGAGAGTCCAATGGGTCCAGAGAGCCCAGAGAGCCCAGAGGGTCCAGAGAATACAGAGAGTCCAGAGAACCCAGAGAGTCCAGAGAGACCAGAGAGTCCAGAGAATCCAGAGAGTCCAGAGAGTCCAGAGAATCCAGAGAGTCCAGAGAGTCCAGAGGGTCCAGAGAGTCCACAGAGTCCAGAGAGTCCAGAGAATCCAGAGAATCCAAAGAGTCCAGAGAGTCCAGAGATTCCAGGGAATCCAGAGGGTCCAGAGAGTCCAGAGGGTCCAGAGGGTCCAGAGGGTCCAGAGGGTCCAGAGAGTCCAGAGAATCCAGAGAGTCTGGAGAACCAGAGAGTCCAGAGAGTCCAGAGAATGCAGAGAGTCCAGAGAATCCAGAGAGTCCAGAGGGTCCAGAGAATCCAGAGAGTCCAGAGGGTCCAGAGAATACAGAGAATCAAGAGGGTCCAGAGAGTCCAGAGAGTCCAGAGGGTCCAGAGAACCCAGAGAGTCCAGAGAGTCCAGAGAGTCCAATGGGTCCAGAGAGCCCAGAGAGCCCAGAGGGTCCAGAGAATACAGAGAGTCCAGAGAACCCAGAGAGTCCAGAGAGACCAGAGAGTCCAGAGAATCCAGAGAGTCCAGAGAATCCAGAGGGTCCAGAGAGTCCACAGGGTCCAGAGAGTCCAGAGAATCCAGAGAGTCCAGAGGGTCCAGAGAATCCAGAGAGTCCAGGGAATCCAAAGAGTCCAGAGAGTCCAGAGAATCCAGAGGGTCCAGAGAGTCCAGAGGGTCCAGAAGGTCCAGAGGGTCCAGAGGGTCCAGAGAGTCCAGAGAGTCCAGAGAGTCCAGAGAATCCAGAGAGTCCAGAGGGTCCAGAGGGTCCAGAGAGTCCAGAGAGTCCAGAGAGTTCAGAGAGTCCAGAGAGTCCAGAGAGTCCAGAGAGCCCAGAGAATCCAGAGAATCCAGAGAATCCAGAGAATCCAGAGAGTCCAGAGAGTCCAAAGGGTCCAGAGAGTCCACAGAGTCCAGAGAGTCCAGAGAAACCAGAGAGTCCAGAGGGTCCAGAGGGTCTAGAGAATCAAGAGAGTCCAGAGAGTCCAGAGAATCCAAAGAGTCCAGAGAGTCCAGAGGGTCCAGAGGGTCCAGAGGGTCCAGAGAGTCCAGAGAATCCAGAGAGTCCAGAGAATCCAGAGAGTCCAGAGAGTCTGGAGAACCCAGAGAGTCCAGAGAGTCCAGAGAATGCAGAGAGTCCAGAGAATCCAGAGAGTCCAGAGGGTCCAGAGAATCCAGAGAGTCCAGAGAGTCCAGAGGGTCCAGAGAATCCAGAGAATCAAGAGGGTCCAGAGAGTCCAGAGAGTCCAGAGGGTCCAGAGAACCCAGAGAGTCCAGAGAGTCCAGAGAATCCAGAGAGTCCAGAGAATCCAGAGAATCCAGAGGGTCCAGAGAGTCCAGAGAGTCCAGAGAACCCAGAGTCCAGAGAATCCAGAGAGTCCAGAGAATCCAGAGGGTCCAGAGGTTCCAGAGAGTCCAGAGAATCCAGAGAATCCAGAGAGTCCAGAGAGACCAGAGAGTCCAGAGAATCCAGAGAGTCCAGAGAGTCCAGAGGGTCCAGAGGGTCCAGAGAACCCAGAGAGTCCAGAGAGTCCAGAGAGTCCAATGGATTCAGAGAGCCCAGAGAGCCCAGAGGGTCCAGAGAATACAGAGAGTCCAGAGAACCCAGAGAGTCCAGAGGGTCCAGAGGGTCCAGAGAATCCAGAGAGTCCAGAGAGTCCAGGGAATCCAAAGAGTCCAGAGAGTCCAGAGAATCCAGAGGGTCCAGAGAGTCCAGAGGGTCCAGAAGGTCCAGAGGGTCCAGAGGGTCCAGAGAGTCCAGAGAGTCCAGAGAGTCCAGAGAATCCAGAGAGTCCAGAGGGTCCAGAGGGTCCAGAGAATCCAGAGAGTCCAGAGAGTCCAGGGAATCCAAAGAGTCCAGAGAGTCCAGAGAATCCAGAGAGTCCAGAGGGTCCAGAAGGTCCAGAGGGTCCAGAGGGTCCAGAGAGTCCAGAGAGTCCAGAGAATCCAGAGAGTCCAGAGAATCCAGAGAATCCAGAGGGTCCAGAGAGTCCAGAGAGTCCAGAGAACCCAGAGTCCAGAGAATCCAGAGAGTCCAGAGAATCCAGAGGGTCCAGAGGTTCCAGAGAGTCCAGAGAATCCAGAGAATCCAGAGAGTCCAGAGAGTCCAGAGAGTCCAAAGGGTCCAGAGAGTCCAGAGAGTCCAGAGAAACCAGAGAGTCCAGAGGGTCCAGAGGGTCTAGAGAATCCAGAGAGTCCAGAGAGTCCAGAGAGTCCAGAGAATCCAAAGAGTCCAGAGAGTCCAGAGATTCCAGGGAATCCAGAGGGTCCAGAGAGTCCAGAGGGTCCAGAGGGTCCAGAGGGTCCAGAGGGTCCAGAGAGTCCAGAGAATCCAGAGAGTCCAGAGAATCCAGAGAGTCCAGAGAGTCTGGAGAACCCAGAGAGTCCAGAGAGTCCAGAGAATGCAGAGAGTCCAGAGAATCCAGAGAGTCCAGAGGGTCCAGAGGGTCCAGAGAATCCAGAGAGTCCAGAGAGTCCAGAGGGTCCAGAGAATCCAGAGAATCAAGAGGGTCCAGAGAGTCCAGAGAGTCCAGAGGGTCCAGAGAACCCAGAGAGTCCAGAGAGTCCAGAGAGTCCAATGGATTCAGAGAATCCAGAGAGCCCAGAGGGTCCAGAGAATACAGAGAGTCCAGAGAACCCAGAGAGTCCAGAGAGACCAGAGAGTCCAGAGAATCCAGAGAGTCCAGAGAGTCCAGAGGGTCCAGAGAGTCCACAGAGTCCAGAGAGTCCAGAGAATCCAGAGAGTCCAGAGGGTCCAGAGGGTCCAGAGAATCCAGAGAGTCCAGAGAGTCCAGAGGGTCCAGAGAATCCAGAGAATCAAGAGGGTCCAGAGAGTCCAGAGAGTCCAGAGGGTCCAGAGAACCCAGAGAGTCCAGAGAGTCCAGAGAATCCAGAGAGTCCAGAGAATCCAGAGAATCCAGAGGGTCCAGAGAGTCCAGAGAGTCCAGAGAACCCAGAGTCCAGAGAATCCAGAGAGTCCAGAGAATCCAGAGGGTCCAGAGGTTCCAGAGAGTCCAGAGAATCCAGAGAATCCAGAGAGTCCAGAGAGACCAGAGAGTCCAGAGAATCCAGAGAGTCCAGAGAGTCCAGAGGGTCCAGAGGGTCCAGAGAACCCAGAGAGTCCAGAGAGTCCAGAGAGTCCAATGGATTCAGAGAGCCCAGAGAGCCCAGAGGGTCCAGAGAATACAGAGAGTCCAGAGAACCCAGAGAGTCCAGAGAGACCAGAGAGTCCAGAGAATCCAGAGAGTCCAGAGAGTCCAGAGAGTCCACAGAGTCCAGAGAGTCCAGAGAATCCAGAGAGTCCAGAGGGTCCAGAGGGTCCAGAGAATCCAGAGAGTCCAGAGAGTCCAGGGAATCCAAAGAGTCCAGAGAGTCCAGAGAATCCAGAGAGTCCAGAGGGTCCAGAAGGTCCAGAGGGTCCAGAGGGTCCAGAGAGTCCAGTGAGTCCAGAGAATCCAGAGAGTCCAGAGAATCCAGAGAATCCAGAGGGTCCAGAGAGTCCAGAGAGTCCAGAGAACCCAGAGTCCAGAGAATCCAGAGAGTCCAGATAATCCAGAGGGTCCAGAGGTTCCAGAGAGTCCAGAGAATCCAGAGAATCCAGAGAGTCCAGAGAGTCCAGAGAATCCAGAGAGTCCAGAGAATCCAGAGAATCCAGAGAGTCCAGAGAGTCCAGAGAATCCAGAGGGTCCAGTGGGTCCAGAGGGTCCAGAGAATCCAGAGAGTCCAGAGAGTCCAGAGGGTCCAGAGAATCCAGAGAGTCCAGAGAATCCAGAGAGTCTAGAGAGTCCAGAGAATCCAGAGAGTCCAGAGAGTCCAGAGAGTCCAGAGAATACAGAGAGTCTAGAGAATCCAGAGAGTCCAGAGAGTCCAGAGAATCCAGAGAGTCCAGAGAGTCCAGAGAATCCAGAGAGTCTAGAGAACCCAGAGAGTCCAGAGAATCCAGAGGGTCCAGAGAATCCAGAGAGTCCAGATAGTCCAGAGAATCCAGAGAGTCCAGATAGTCAAGAGGGTCCAGTGAATCCAGAGAGTCCAGAGAATCCAGAGGGTCCAGAGGGTCCAGAGAACCCAGAGAGTCCAGAGAGTCCAATGGGTCCAGAGAGCCCAGAGAGCCCAGAGGGTCCAGAGAATCCAGAGGGTCCAGAGAGTCCAGAGGGTCCAGAGAATCCAGAGGGTCCAGAGGGTCCAGAGAACCCAGAGCGTCCAGAGAGTCCAGAGAGTCCAAGGTGTCCAGAGAGCCCAGAGAGCCCAGAGGGTCCAGAGAATACAGAGAGTCCAGAGAACCCAGAGAGTCCAGAGAGACCAGAGAGTCCAGAGAGTCCAGAGGGTCCAGAGAGTCCAGAGGGTCCAGAGATTCCAGAGAGTCCAAAAGGTCCAGAGGGTCCAGAGGGTCCAGAGAGTCCAGAGAATCCAGAGAGTCCAGAGAATCCAGAGAGTCCAGAGAGTCCAGAGGGTCCAGAGAGTCCAGACAGTCCAGAGGGTCCAGAGGGTCCAGAGGGTCCAGAGGGTCCAGAGAGTCCAGAGAATCCAGAGAGTCCAGAGAATCCAGAGAGTCCAGAGGGTCCAGCGAGTCCAGAGAGTCTGTAGAACCCAGAGAGTCCAGAGAGTCCAGAGAATCATGAGAGTCCAGAGAATCCAGAGAGTCCAGAGGGTCCAGAGAATCCAGAGAGTCCAGAGAGTCCAGAGGGTCCAGAGAGTCCAGAGATTCCAGAGAATCCAGAGGGTCCAGAGGGTCCAGAGAACCCAGAGAGTCCAGAGAGTCCAATGGGTCCAGAGAGCCCAGAGAGCCCAGAGGGTCCAGAGAATACAGAGAGTCCAGAGAACCCAGAGAGTCCAGAGAGACCAGAGAGTCCAGAGAATCCAGAGAGTCCAGAGAGTCCAGAGAATCCAGAGAGTCCAGAGAGTCCAGAGGGTCCAGAGAGTCCACAGAGTCCAGAGAGTCCAGAGAATCCAGAGAATCCAAAGAGTCCAGAGAGTCCAGAGATTCCAGGGAATCCAGAGGGTCCAGAGAGTCCAGAGGGTCCAGAGGGTCCAGAGGGTCCAGAGGGTCCAGAGAGTCCAGAGAATCCAGAGAGTCTGGAGAACCCAGAGAGTCCAGAGAGTCCAGAGAATGCAGAGAGTCCAGAGAATCCAGAGAGTCCAGAGGGTCCAGAGAATCCAGAGAGTCCAGAGAGTCCAGAGGGTCCAGAGAATACAGAGAATCAAGAGGGTCCAGAGAGTCCAGAGAGTCCAGAGGGTCCAGAGAACCCAGAGAGTCCAGAGAGTCCAGAGAGTCCAATGGGTCCAGAGAGCCCAGAGAGCCCAGAGGGTCCAGAGAATACAGAGAGTCCAGAGAACCCAGAGAGTCCAGAGAGACCAGAGAGTCCAGAGAATCCAGAGAGTCCAGAGAATCCAGAGGGTCCAGAGAGTCCACAGGGTCCAGAGAGTCCAGAGAATCCAGAGAGTCCAGAGGGTCCAGAGGGTCCAGAGAATCCAGAGAGTCCAGGGAATCCAAAGAGTCCAGAGAGTCCAGAGAATCCAGAGGGTCCAGAGAGTCCAGAGGGTCCAGAAGGTCCAGAGGGTCCAGAGGGTCCAGAGAGTCCAGAGAGTCCAGAGAGTCCAGAGAATCCAGAGAGTCCAGAGGGTCCAGAGGGTCCAGAGAGTCCAGAGAGTCCAGAGAGTTCAGAGAGTCCAGAGAGTCCAGAGAGTCCAGAGAGCCCAGAGAATCCAGAGAATCCAGAGAATCCAGAGAATCCAGAGAGTCCAGAGAGTCCAAAGGGTCCAGAGAGTCCACAGAGTCCAGAGAGTCCAGAGAAACCAGAGAGTCCAGAGGGTCCAGAGGGTCTAGAGAATCAAGAGAGTCCAGAGAGTCCAGAGAATCCAAAGAGTCCAGAGAGTCCAGAGGGTCCAGAGGGTCCAGAGGGTCCAGAGAGTCCAGAGAATCCAGAGAGTCCAGAGAATCCAGAGAGTCCAGAGGGTCCAGAGAATCCAGAGAGTCCAGAGAGTCCAGAGGGTCCAGAGAATCCAGAGAATCAAGAGGGTCCAGAGAGTCCAGAGAGTCCAGAGGGTCCAGAGAACCCAGAGAGTCCAGAGAGTCCAGAGAATCCAGAGAGTCCAGAGAATCCAGAGAATCCAGAGGGTCCAGAGAGTCCAGAGAGTCCAGAGAACCCAGAGTCCAGAGAATCCAGAGAGTCCAGAGAATCCAGAGGGTCCAGAGGTTCCAGAGAGTCCAGAGAATCCAGAGAATCCAGAGAGTCCAGAGAGTCCAGAGAATCCAGAGAGTCCAAAGAATCCAGAGAATCCAGAGAGTCCAGAGAGTCCAGAGAATCCAGAGGGTCCAGTGGGTCCAGAGGGTCCAGAGAATCCAGGGAGTTCAGAAAGTCCAGAGAATCCAGAGAATCCAGAGAGTCCAGAGGGTCCAGAGAATCCAGAGAGTCCAGAGAGTCCAGAGGGTCCAGAGAATCCAGGGAGTCCAGAAAGTCCAGAGAATCCAGAGAGTCCAGAGAATCCAGAGAGTCCAGAGAGTCCAGAGAATCCAGAGAGTCCAGAGAATCCAGAGAGTCCAGAGAGTCCAGAGAGTCCAGAGAATACAGAGAGTCTAGAGAATTCAGAGAGTCCAGAGAGTCCAGAGAATCCAGAGGGTCCAGAGGGTCCAGAGAATCCAGAGAGTCCAGAGAGACCAGAGAGTCCAGAGAATCCAGAGAGTCCAGAGAGTCCAGAGGGTCCAGAGAGTCCACAGAGTCCAGAGAGTCCAGAGAATCCAGAGAGTCCAGAGGGTCCAGAGGGTCCAGAGAATCCAGAGAGTCCAGAGAGTCCAGGGAATCCAAAGAGTCCAGAGAGTCCAGAGAATCCAGAGGGTCCAGAGAGTCCAGAGGGTCCAGAAGGTCCAGAGGGTCCAGAGGGTCCAGAGAGTCCAGAGAGTCCAGAGAGTCCAGAGAATCCAGAGAGTCCAGAGGGTCCAGAGGGTCCAGAGAATCCAGAGAGTCCAGAGAGTCCAGGGAATCCAAAGAGTCCAGAGAGTCCAGAGAATCCAGAGAGTCCAGAGGGTCCAGAAGGTCCAGAGGGTCCAGAGGGTCCAGAGAGTCCAGAGAGTCCAGAGAATCCAGAGAGTCCAGAGAATCCAGAGAATCCAGAGGGTCCAGAGAGTCCAGAGAGTCCAGAGAACCCAGAGTCCAGAGAATCCAGAGAGTCCAGAGAATCCAGAGGGTCCAGAGGTTCCAGAGAGTCCAGAGAATCCAGAGAATCCAGAGAGTCCAGAGAGTCCAGAGAGTCCAAAGGGTCCAGAGAGTCCAGAGAGTCCAGAGAAACCAGAGAGTCCAGAGGGTCCAGAGGGTCTAGAGAATCCAGAGAGTCCAGAGAGTCCAGAGAGTCCAGAGAATCCAAAGAGTCCAGAGAGTCCAGAGATTCCAGGGAATCCAGAGGGTCCAGAGAGTCCAGAGGGTCCAGAGGGTCCAGAGGGTCCAGAGGGTCCAGAGAGTCCAGAGAATCCAGAGAGTCCAGAGAATCCAGAGAGTCCAGAGAGTCTGGAGAACCCAGAGAGTCCAGAGAGTCCAGAGAATGCAGAGAGTCCAGAGAATCCAGAGAGTCCAGAGGGTCCAGAGGGTCCAGAGAATCCAGAGAGTCCAGAGAGTCCAGAGGGTCCAGAGAATCCAGAGAATCAAGAGGGTCCAGAGAGTCCAGAGAGTCCAGAGGGTCCAGAGAACCCAGAGAGTCCAGAGAGTCCAGAGAGTCCAATGGATTCAGAGAGCCCAGAGAGCCCAGAGGGTCCAGAGAATACAGAGAGTCCAGAGAACCCAGAGAGTCCAGAGAGACCAGAGAGTCCAGAGAATCCAGAGAGTCCAGAGAGTCCAGAGGGTCCAGAGAGTCCACAGAGTCCAGAGAGTCCAGAGAATCCAGAGAGTCCAGAGGGTCCAGAGGGTCCAGAGAATCCAGAGAGTCCAGAGAGTCCAGGGAATCCAAAGAGTCCAGAGAGTCCAGAGAATCCAGAGAGTCCAGAGGGTCCAGAAGGTCCAGAGGGTCCAGAGGGTCCAGAGAGTCCAGTGAGTCCAGAGAATCCAGAGAGTCCAGAGAATCCAGAGAATCCAGAGGGTCCAGAGAGTCCAGAGAGTCCAGAGAACCCAGAGTCCAGAGAATCCAGAGAGTCCAGAGAATCCAGAGGGTCCAGAGGTTCCAGAGAGTCCAGAGAATCCAGAGAATCCAGAGAGTCCAGAGAGTCCAGAGAATCCAGAGAGTCCAGAGAATCCAGAGAATCCAGAGAGTCCAGAGAGTCCAGAGAATCCAGAGGGTCCAGTGGGTCCAGAGGGTCCAGAGAATCCAGAGAGTCCAGAGAGTCCAGAGGGTCCAGAGAATCCAGAGAGTCCAGAGAATCCAGAGAGTCCAGAGAGTCCAGAGAATCCAGAGAGTCTAGAGAGTCCAGAGAATCCAGAGAGTCCAGAGAGTCCAGAGAGTCCAGAGAATACAGAGAGTCTAGAGAATCCAGAGAGTCCAGAGAGTCCAGAGAATCCAGAGAGTCCAGAGAGTCCAGAGAATCCAGAGAGTCTAGAGAACCCAGAGAGTCCAGAGAATCCAGAGGGTCCAGAGAATCCAGAGAGTCCAGATAGTCCAGAGAATCCAGAGAGTCCAGATAGTCAAGAGGGTCCAGTGAATCCAGAGAGTCCAGAGAATCCAGAGGGTCCAGAGGGTCCAGAGAACCCAGAGAGTCCAGAGAGTCCAATGGGTCCAGAGAGCCCAGAGAGCCCAGAGGGTCCAGAGAATCCAGAGGGTCCAGAGAGTCCAGAGAGTCCAGAGGGTCCAGAGAATCCAGAGGGTCCAGAGGGTCCAGAGAACCCAGAGCGTCCAGAGAGTCCAGAGAGTCCAAGGTGTCCAGAGAGCCCAGAGAGCCCAGAGGGTCCAGAGAATACAGAGAGTCCAGAGAACCCAGAGAGTCCAGAGAGACCAGAGAGTCCAGAGAGTCCAGAGGGTCCAGAGAGTCCAGAGGGTCCAGAGAGTCCAGAGAGTCCAGAGGGTCCAGAGGGTCCAGAGGGTCCAGAGAGTCCAGAGAATCCAGAGAGTCCAGAGAATCCAGAGAGTCCAGAGAGTCCAGAGGGTCCAGAGAGTCCAGACAGTCCAGAGGGTCCAGAGGGTCCAGAGGGTCCAGAGGGTCCAGAGAGTCCAGAGAATCCAGAGAGTCCAGAGAATCCAGAGAGTCCAGAGGGTCCAGCGAGTCCAGAGAGTCTGTAGAACCTAGAGAGTCCAGAGAGTCCAGAGAATCATGAGAGTCCAGAGAATCCAGAGAGTCCAGAGGGTCCAGAGAATCCAGAGAGTCCAGAGAGTCCAGAGGGTCCAGAGAGTCCAGAGATTCCAGAGAATCCAGAGGGTCCAGAGGGTCCAGAGAACCCAGAGAGTCCAGAGAGTCCAATGGGTCCAGAGAGCCCAGAGGGTCCAGAGAATACAGAGAGTCCAGAGAACCCAGAGAGTCCAGAGAGACCAGAGAGTCCAGAGAATCCAGAGAGTCCAGAGAGTCCAGAGAATCCAGAGAGTCCAGAGAGTCCAGAGGGTCCAGAGAGTCCACAGAGTCCAGAGAGTCCAGAGAATCCAGAGAATCCAAAGAGTCCAGAGAGTCCAGAGATTCCAGGGAATCCAGAGGGTCCAGAGAGTCCAGAGGGTCCAGAGGGTCCAGAGGGTCCAGAGGGTCCAGAGAGTCCAGAGAATCCAGAGAGTCTGGAGAACCAGAGAGTCCAGAGAGTCCAGAGAATGCAGAGAGTCCAGAGAATCCAGAGAGTCCAGAGGGTCCAGAGAATCCAGAGAGTCCAGAGGGTCCAGAGAATACAGAGAATCAAGAGGGTCCAGAGAGTCCAGAGAGTCCAGAGGGTCCAGAGAACCCAGAGAGTCCAGAGAGTCCAGAGAGTCCAATGGGTCCAGAGAGCCCAGAGAGCCCAGAGGGTCCAGAGAATACAGAGAGTCCAGAGAACCCAGAGAGTCCAGAGAGACCAGAGAGTCCAGAGAATCCAGAGAGTCCAGAGAATCCAGAGGGTCCAGAGAGTCCACAGGGTCCAGAGAGTCCAGAGAATCCAGAGAGTCCAGAGGGTCCAGAGAATCCAGAGAGTCCAGGGAATCCAAAGAGTCCAGAGAGTCCAGAGAATCCAGAGGGTCCAGAGAGTCCAGAGGGTCCAGAAGGTCCAGAGGGTCCAGAGGGTCCAGAGAGTCCAGAGAGTCCAGAGAGTCCAGAGAATCCAGAGAGTCCAGAGGGTCCAGAGGGTCCAGAGAGTCCAGAGAGTCCAGAGAGTTCAGAGAGTCCAGAGAGTCCAGAGAGTCCAGAGAGCCCAGAGAATCCAGAGAATCCAGAGAATCCAGAGAATCCAGAGAGTCCAGAGAGTCCAAAGGGTCCAGAGAGTCCACAGAGTCCAGAGAGTCCAGAGAAACCAGAGAGTCCAGAGGGTCCAGAGGGTCTAGAGAATCAAGAGAGTCCAGAGAGTCCAGAGAATCCAAAGAGTCCAGAGAGTCCAGAGGGTCCAGAGGGTCCAGAGGGTCCAGAGAGTCCAGAGAATCCAGAGAGTCCAGAGAATCCAGAGAGTCCAGAGAGTCTGGAGAACCCAGAGAGTCCAGAGAGTCCAGAGAATGCAGAGAGTCCAGAGAATCCAGAGAGTCCAGAGGGTCCAGAGAATCCAGAGAGTCCAGAGAGTCCAGAGGGTCCAGAGAATCCAGAGAATCAAGAGGGTCCAGAGAGTCCAGAGAGTCCAGAGGGTCCAGAGAACCCAGAGAGTCCAGAGAGTCCAGAGAATCCAGAGAGTCCAGAGAATCCAGAGAATCCAGAGGGTCCAGAGAGTCCAGAGAGTCCAGAGAACCCAGAGTCCAGAGAATCCAGAGAGTCCAGAGAATCCAGAGGGTCCAGAGGTTCCAGAGAGTCCAGAGAATCCAGAGAATCCAGAGAGTCCAGAGAGACCAGAGAGTCCAGAGAATCCAGAGAGTCCAGAGAGTCCAGAGGGTCCAGAGGGTCCAGAGAACCCAGAGAGTCCAGAGAGTCCAGAGAGTCCAATGGATTCAGAGAGCCCAGAGAGCCCAGAGGGTCCAGAGAATACAGAGAGTCCAGAGAACCCAGAGAGTCCAGAGAGACCAGAGAGTCCAGAGAATCCAGAGAGTCCAGAGAGTCCAGAGGGTCCAGAGAGTCCACAGAGTCCAGAGAGTCCAGAGAATCCAGAGAGTCCAGAGGGTCCAGAGGGTCCAGAGAATCCAGAGAGTCCAGAGAGTCCAGGGAATCCAAAGAGTCCAGAGAGTCCAGAGAATCCAGAGAGTCCAGAGGGTCCAGAAGGTCCAGAGGGTCCAGAGGGTCCAGAGAGTCCAGTGAGTCCAGAGAATCCAGAGAGTCCAGAGAATCCAGAGAATCCAGAGGGTCCAGAGAGTCCAGAGAGTCCAGAGAACCCAGAGTCCAGAGAATCCAGAGAGTCCAGAGAATCCAGAGGGTCCAGAGGTTCCAGAGAGTCCAGAGAATCCAGAGAATCCAGAGAGTCCAGAGAGTCCAGAGAATCCAGAGAGTCCAGAGAATCCAGAGAATCCAGAGAGTCCAGAGAGTCCAGAGAATCCAGAGGGTCCAGTGGGTCCAGAGAGTCCAGAGAGTCCAGAGAATCCAGAGAGTCCAGAGAATCCAGAGGGTCCAGAGAGTCCACAGGGTCCAGAGAGTCCAGAGAATCCAGAGAGTCCAGAGGGTCCAGAGGGTCCAGAGAATCCAGAGAGTCCAGGGAATCCAAAGAGTCCAGAGAGTCCAGAGAATCCAGAGGGTCCAGAGAGTCCAGAGGGTCCAGAAGGTCCAGAGGGTCCAGAGGGTCCAGAGAGTCCAGAGAGTCCAGAGAGTCCAGAGAATCCAGAGAGTCCAGAGGGTCCAGAGGGTCCAGAGAGTCCAGAGAGTCCAGAGAGTCCAGAGAGTCCAGAGAGCCCAGAGAATCCAGAGAATCCAGAGAATCCAGAGAGTCCAGAGAGTCCAAAGGGTCCAGAGAGTCCACAGAGTCCAGAGAGTCCAGAGAAACCAGAGAGTCCAGAGGGTCCAGAGGGTCTAGAGAATCAAGAGAGTCCAGAGAGTCCAGAGAATCCAAAGAGTCCAGAGAGTCCAGAGGGTCCAGAGGGTCCAGAGGGTCCAGAGAGTCCAGAGAATCCAGAGAGTCCAGAGAATCCAGAGAGTCCAGAGAGTCTGGAGAACCCAGAGAGTCCAGAGAGTCCAGAGAATGCAGAGAGTCCAGAGAATCCAGAGAGTCCAGAGGGTCCAGAGAATCCAGAGAGTCCAGAGAGTCCAGAGGGTCCAGAGAATCCAGAGAATCAAGAGGGTCCAGAGAGTCCAGAGAGTCCAGAGGGTCCAGAGAACCCAGAGAGTCCAGAGAGTCCAGAGAATCCAGAGAGTCCAGAGAATCCAGAGAATCCAGAGGGTCCAGAGAGTCCAGAGAGTCCAGAGAACCCAGAGTCCAGAGAATCCAGAGAGTCCAGAGAATCCAGAGGGTCCAGAGGTTCCAGAGAGTCCAGAGAATCCAGAGAATCCAGAGAGTCCAGAGAGACCAGAGAGTCCAGAGAATCCAGAGAGTCCAGAGAGTCCAGAGGGTCCAGAGGGTCCAGAGAACCCAGAGAGTCCAGAGAGTCCAGAGAGTCCAATGGATTCAGAGAGCCCAGAGAGCCCAGAGGGTCCAGAGAATACAGAGAGTCCAGAGAACCCAGAGAGTCCAGAGAGACCAGAGAGTCCAGAGAATCCAGAGAGTCCAGAGAGTCCAGAGGGTCCAGAGAGTCCACAGAGTCCAGAGAGTCCAGAGAATCCAGAGAGTCCAGAGGGTCCAGAGGGTCCAGAGAATCCAGAGAGTCCAGAGAGTCCAGGGAATCCAAAGAGTCCAGAGAGTCCAGAGAATCCAGAGAGTCCAGAGGGTCCAGAAGGTCCAGAGGGTCCAGAGAGTCCAGTGAGTCCAGAGAATCCAGAGAGTCCAGAGAATCCAGAGAATCCAGAGGGTCCAGAGAGTCCAGAGAGTCCAGAGAACCCAGAGTCCAGAGAATCCAGAGAGTCCAGAGAATCCAGAGGGTCCAGAGGTTCCAGAGAGTCCAGAGAATCCAGAGAATCCAGAGAGTCCAGAGAGTCCAGAGAATCCAGAGAGTCCAGAGAATCCAGAGAATCCAGAGAGTCCAGAGAGTCCAGAGAATCCAGAGGGTCCAGTGGGTCCAGAGGGTCCAGAGAATCCAGAGAGTCCAGAGAGTCCAGAGGGTCCAGAGAATCCAGAGAGTCCAGAGAATCCAGAGAGTCCAGAGAGTCCAGAGAATCCAGAGAGTCTAGAGAGTCCAGAGAATCCAGAGAGTCCAGAGAGTCCAGAGAGTCCAGAGAATACAGAGAGTCTAGAGAATCCAGAGAGTCCAGAGAGTCCAGAGAATCCAGAGAGTCCAGAGAGTCCAGAGAATCCAGAGGGTCCAGAGAATCCAGAGAGTCCAGATAGTCCAGAGAATCCAGAGAGTCCAGATAGTCAAGAGGGTCCAGTGAATCCAGAGAGTCCAGAGAATCCAGAGGGTCCAGAGGGTCCAGAGAACCCAGAGAGTCCAGAGAGTCCAATGGGTCCAGAGAGCCCAGAGAGCCCAGAGGGTCCAGAGAATCCAGAGGGTCCAGAGAGTCCAGAGAGTCCAGAGGGTCCAGAGAATCCAGAGGGTCCAGAGGGTCCAGAGAACCCAGAGCGTCCAGAGAGTCCAGAGAGTCCAAGGTGTCCAGAGAGCCCAGAGAGCCCAGAGGGTCCAGAGAATACAGAGAGTCCAGAGAACCCAGAGAGTCCAGAGAGACCAGAGAGTCCAGAGAGTCCAGAGGGTCCAGAGAGTCCAATGGGTCCAGAGAGCCCAGAGAGCCCAGAGGGTCCAGAGAATCCAGAGGGTCCAGAGAGTCCAGAGAGTCCAGAGGGTCCAGAGAATCCAGAGGGTCCAGAGGGTCCAGAGAACCCAGAGCGTCCAGAGAGTCCAGAGAGTCCAAGGTGTCCAGAGAGCCCAGAGAGCCCAGAGGGTCCAGAGAATACAGAGAGTCCAGAGAACCCAGAGAGTCCAGAGAGACCAGAGAGTCCAGAGAGTCCAGAGGGTCCAGAGAGTCCAGAGGGTCCAGAGAGTCCAGAGAGTCCAAAAGGTCCAGAGGGTCCAGAGGGTCCAGAGAGTCCAGAGAATCCAGAGAGTCCAGAGAATCCAGAGAGTCCAGAGAGTCCAGAGGGTCCAGAGAGTCCAGACAGTCCAGAGGGTCCAGAGGGTCCAGAGGGTCCAGAGGGTCCAGAGAGTCCAGAGAATCCAGAGAGTCCAGAGAATCCAGAGAGTCCAGAGGGTCCAGCGAGTCCAGAGAGTCTGTAGAACCCAGAGAGTCCAGAGAGTCCAGAGAATCATGAGAGTCCAGAGAATCCAGAGAGTCCAGAGGGTCCAGAGAATCCAGAGAGTCCAGAGAGTCCAGAGGGTCCAGAGAGTCCAGAGATTCCAGAGAATCCAGAGGGTCCAGAGGGTCCAGAGAACCCAGAGAGTCCAGAGAGTCCAATGGGTCCAGAGAGCCCAGAGAGCCCAGAGGGTCCAGAGAATACAGAGAGTCCAGAGAACCCAGAGAGTCCAGAGAGACCAGAGAGTCCAGAGAATCCAGAGAGTCCAGAGAGTCCAGAGAATCCAGAGAGTCCAGAGAGTCCAGAGGGTCCAGAGAGTCCACAGAGTCCAGAGAGTCCAGAGAATCCAGAGAATCCAAAGAGTCCAGAGAGTCCAGAGATTCCAGGGAATCCAGAGGGTCCAGAGAGTCCAGAGGGTCCAGAGGGTCCAGAGGGTCCAGAGGGTCCAGAGAGTCCAGAGAATCCAGAGAGTCTGGAGAACCCAGAGAGTCCAGAGAGTCCAGAGAATGCAGAGAGTCCAGAGAATCCAGAGAGTCCAGAGGGTCCAGAGAATCCAGAGAGTCCAGAGAGTCCAGAGGGTCCAGAGAATACAGAGAATCAAGAGGGTCCAGAGAGTCCAGAGAGTCCAGAGGGTCCAGAGAACCCAGAGAGTCCAGAGAGTCCAGAGAGTCCAATGGGTCCAGAGAGCCCAGAGAGCCCAGAGGGTCCAGAGAATACAGAGAGTCCAGAGAACCCAGAGAGTCCAGAGAGACCAGAGAGTCCAGAGAATCCAGAGAGTCCAGAGAATCCAGAGGGTCCAGAGAGTCCACAGGGTCCAGAGAGTCCAGAGAATCCAGAGAGTCCAGAGGGTCCAGAGGGTCCAGAGAATCCAGAGAGTCCAGGGAATCCAAAGAGTCCAGAGAGTCCAGAGAATCCAGAGGGTCCAGAGAGTCCAGAGGGTCCAGAAGGTCCAGAGGGTCCAGAGGGTCCAGAGAGTCCAGAGAGTCCAGAGAGTCCAGAGAATCCAGAGAGTCCAGAGGGTCCAGAGGGTCCAGAGAGTCCAGAGAGTCCAGAGAGTTCAGAGAGTCCAGAGAGTCCAGAGAGTCCAGAGAGCCCAGAGAATCCAGAGAATCCAGAGAATCCAGAGAATCCAGAGAGTCCAGAGAGTCCAAAGGGTCCAGAGAGTCCACAGAGTCCAGAGAGTCCAGAGAAACCAGAGAGTCCAGAGGGTCCAGAGGGTCTAGAGAATCAAGAGAGTCCAGAGAGTCCAGAGAATCCAAAGAGTCCAGAGAGTCCAGAGGGTCCAGAGGGTCCAGAGGGTCCAGAGAGTCCAGAGAATCCAGAGAGTCCAGAGAATCCAGAGAGTCCAGAGGGTCCAGAGAATCCAGAGAGTCCAGAGAGTCCAGAGGGTCCAGAGAATCCAGAGAATCAAGAGGGTCCAGAGAGTCCAGAGAGTCCAGAGGGTCCAGAGAACCCAGAGAGTCCAGAGAGTCCAGAGAATCCAGAGAGTCCAGAGAATCCAGAGAATCCAGAGGGTCCAGAGAGTCCAGAGAGTCCAGAGAACCCAGAGTCCAGAGAATCCAGAGAGTCCAGAGAATCCAGAGGGTCCAGAGGTTCCAGAGAGTCCAGAGAATCCAGAGAATCCAGAGAGTCCAGAGAGTCCAGAGAATCCAGAGAGTCCAAAGAATCCAGAGAATCTAGAGAGTCCAGAGAGTCCAGAGAATCCAGAGGGTCCAGTGGGTCCAGAGGGTCCAGAGAATCCAGGGAGTCCAGAAAGTCCAGAGAATCCAGAGAATCCAGAGAGTCCAGAGGGTCCAGAGAATCCAGAGAGTCCAGAGAGTCCAGAGGGTCCAGAGAATCCAGGGAGTCCAGAAAGTCCAGAGAATCCAGAGAGTCCAGAGAATCCAGAGAGTCCAGAGAGTCCAGAGAATCCAGAGAGTCCAGAGAGTCCAGAGAATCCAGAGAGTCCAGAGAGTCCAGAGAGTCCAGAGAATACAGAGAGTCTAGAGAATTCAGAGAGTCCAGAGAGTCCAGAGAATCCAGAGGGTCCAGAGGGTCCAGAGAATCCAGAGAGTCCAGAGAGACCAGAGAGTCCAGAGAATCCAGAGAGTCCAGAGAGTCCAGAGGGTCCAGAGAGTCCACAGAGTCCAGAGAGTCCAGAGAATCCAGAGAGTCCAGAGGGTCCAGAGGGTCCAGAGAATCCAGAGAGTCCAGAGAGTCCAGGGAATCCAAAGAGTCCAGAGAGTCCAGAGAATCCAGAGGGTCCAGAGAGTCCAGAGGGTCCAGAAGGTCCAGAGGGTCCAGAGGGTCCAGAGAGTCCAGAGAGTCCAGAGAGTCCAGAGAATCCAGAGAGTCCAGAGGGTCCAGAGGGTCCAGAGAATCCAGAGAGTCCAGAGAGTCCAGGGAATCCAAAGAGTCCAGAGAGTCCAGAGAATCCAGAGAGTCCAGAGGGTCCAGAAGGTCCAGAGGGTCCAGAGGGTCCAGAGAGTCCAGAGAGTCCAGAGAATCCAGAGAGTCCAGAGAATCCAGAGAATCCAGAGGGTCCAGAGAGTCCAGAGAGTCCAGAGAACCCAGAGTCCAGAGAATCCAGAGAGTCCAGAGAATCCAGAGGGTCCAGAGGTTCCAGAGAGTCCAGAGAATCCAGAGAATCCAGAGAGTCCAGAGAGTCCAGAGAGTCCAAAGGGTCCAGAGAGTCCAGAGAGTCCAGAGAAACCAGAGAGTCCAGAGGGTCCAGAGGGTCTAGAGAATCCAGAGAGTCCAGAGAGTCCAGAGAGTCCAGAGAATCCAAAGAGTCCAGAGAGTCCAGAGATTCCAGGGAATCCAGAGGGTCCAGAGAGTCCAGAGGGTCCAGAGGGTCCAGAGGGTCCAGAGGGTCCAGAGAGTCCAGAGAATCCAGAGAGTCCAGAGAATCCAGAGAGTCCAGAGAGTCTGGAGAACCCAGAGAGTCCAGAGAGTCCAGAGAATGCAGAGAGTCCAGAGAATCCAGAGAGTCCAGAGGGTCCAGAGGGTCCAGAGAATCCAGAGAGTCCAGAGAGTCCAGAGGGTCCAGAGAATCCAGAGAATCAAGAGGGTCCAGAGAGTCCAGAGAGTCCAGAGGGTCCAGAGAACCCAGAGAGTCCAGAGAGTCCAGAGAGTCCAATGGATTCAGAGAGCCCAGAGAGCCCAGAGGGTCCAGAGAATACAGAGAGTCCAGAGAACCCAGAGAGTCCAGAGAGACCAGAGAGTCCAGAGAATCCAGAGAGTCCAGAGAGTCCAGAGGGTCCAGAGAGTCCACAGAGTCCAGAGAGTCCAGAGAATCCAGAGAGTCCAGAGGGTCCAGAGGGTCCAGAGAATCCAGAGAGTCCAGAGAGTCCAGGGAATCCAAAGAGTCCAGAGAGTCCAGAGAATCCAGAGAGTCCAGAGGGTCCAGAAGGTCCAGAGGGTCCAGAGGGTCCAGAGAGTCCAGTGAGTCCAGAGAATCCAGAGAGTCCAGAGAATCCAGAGAATCCAGAGGGTCCAGAGAGTCCAGAGAGTCCAGAGAACCCAGAGTCCAGAGAATCCAGAGAGTCCAGAGAATCCAGAGGGTCCAGAGGTTCCAGAGAGTCCAGAGAATCCAGAGAATCCAGAGAGTCCAGAGAGTCCAGAGAATCCAGAGAGTCCAGAGAATCCAGAGAATCCAGAGAGTCCAGAGAGTCCAGAGAATCCAGAGGGTCCAGTGGGTCCAGAGGGTCCAGAGAATCCAGAGAGTCCAGAGAGTCCAGAGGGTCCAGAGAATCCAGAGAGTCCAGAGAATCCAGAGAGTCCAGAGAGTCCAGAGAATCCAGAGAGTCTAGAGAGTCCAGAGAATCCAGAGAGTCCAGAGAGTCCAGAGAGTCCAGAGAATACAGAGAGTCTAGAGAATCCAGAGAGTCCAGAGAGTCCAGAGAATCCAGAGAGTCCAGAGAGTCCAGAGAATCCAGAGAGTCTAGAGAACCCAGAGAGTCCAGAGAATCCAGAGGGTCCAGAGAATCCAGAGAGTCCAGATAGTCCAGAGAATCCAGAGAGTCCAGATAGTCAAGAGGGTCCAGTGAATCCAGAGAGTCCAGAGAATCCAGAGGGTCCAGAGGGTCCAGAGAACCCAGAGAGTCCAGAGAGTCCAATGGGTCCAGAGAGCCCAGAGAGCCCAGAGGGTCCAGAGAATCCAGAGGGTCCAGAGAGTCCAGAGAGTCCAGAGGGTCCAGAGAATCCAGAGGGTCCAGAGGGTCCAGAGAACCCAGAGCGTCCAGAGAGTCCAGAGAGTCCAAGGTGTCCAGAGAGCCCAGAGAGCCCAGAGGGTCCAGAGAATACAGAGAGTCCAGAGAACCCAGAGAGTCCAGAGAGACCAGAGAGTCCAGAGAGTCCAGAGGGTCCAGAGAGTCCAGAGGGTCCAGAGAGTCCAGAGAGTCCAGAGGGTCCAGAGGGTCCAGAGGGTCCAGAGAGTCCAGAGAATCCAGAGAGTCCAGAGAATCCAGAGAGTCCAGAGAGTCCAGAGGGTCCAGAGAGTCCAGACAGTCCAGAGGGTCCAGAGGGTCCAGAGGGTCCAGAGGGTCCAGAGAGTCCAGAGAATCCAGAGAGTCCAGAGAATCCAGAGAGTCCAGAGGGTCCAGCGAGTCCAGAGAGTCTGTAGAACCTAGAGAGTCCAGAGAGTCCAGAGAATCATGAGAGTCCAGAGAATCCAGAGAGTCCAGAGGGTCCAGAGAATCCAGAGAGTCCAGAGAGTCCAGAGGGTCCAGAGAGTCCAGAGATTCCAGAGAATCCAGAGGGTCCAGAGGGTCCAGAGAACCCAGAGAGTCCAGAGAGTCCAATGGGTCCAGAGAGCCCAGAGAGCCCAGAGGGTCCAGAGAATACAGAGAGTCCAGAGAACCCAGAGAGTCCAGAGAGACCAGAGAGTCCAGAGAATCCAGAGAGTCCAGAGAGTCCAGAGAATCCAGAGAGTCCAGAGAGTCCAGAGGGTCCAGAGAGTCCACAGAGTCCAGAGAGTCCAGAGAATCCAGAGAATCCAAAGAGTCCAGAGAGTCCAGAGATTCCAGGGAATCCAGAGGGTCCAGAGAGTCCAGAGGGTCCAGAGGGTCCAGAGGGTCCAGAGGGTCCAGAGAGTCCAGAGAATCCAGAGAGTCTGGAGAACCAGAGAGTCCAGAGAGTCCAGAGAATGCAGAGAGTCCAGAGAATCCAGAGAGTCCAGAGGGTCCAGAGAATCCAGAGAGTCCAGAGGGTCCAGAGAATACAGAGAATCAAGAGGGTCCAGAGAGTCCAGAGAGTCCAGAGGGTCCAGAGAACCCAGAGAGTCCAGAGAGTCCAGAGAGTCCAATGGGTCCAGAGAGCCCAGAGAGCCCAGAGGGTCCAGAGAATACAGAGAGTCCAGAGAACCCAGAGAGTCCAGAGAGACCAGAGAGTCCAGAGAATCCAGAGAGTCCAGAGAATCCAGAGGGTCCAGAGAGTCCACAGGGTCCAGAGAGTCCAGAGAATCCAGAGAGTCCAGAGGGTCCAGAGAATCCAGAGAGTCCAGGGAATCCAAAGAGTCCAGAGAGTCCAGAGAATCCAGAGGGTCCAGAGAGTCCAGAGGGTCCAGAAGGTCCAGAGGGTCCAGAGGGTCCAGAGAGTCCAGAGAGTCCAGAGAGTCCAGAGAATCCAGAGAGTCCAGAGGGTCCAGAGGGTCCAGAGAGTCCAGAGAGTCCAGAGAGTTCAGAGAGTCCAGAGAGTCCAGAGAGTCCAGAGAGCCCAGAGAATCCAGAGAATCCAGAGAATCCAGAGAATCCAGAGAGTCCAGAGAGTCCAAAGGGTCCAGAGAGTCCACAGAGTCCAGAGAGTCCAGAGAAACCAGAGAGTCCAGAGGGTCCAGAGGGTCTAGAGAATCAAGAGAGTCCAGAGAGTCCAGAGAATCCAAAGAGTCCAGAGAGTCCAGAGGGTCCAGAGGGTCCAGAGGGTCCAGAGAGTCCAGAGAATCCAGAGAGTCCAGAGAATCCAGAGAGTCCAGAGAGTCTGGAGAACCCAGAGAGTCCAGAGAGTCCAGAGAATGCAGAGAGTCCAGAGAATCCAGAGAGTCCAGAGGGTCCAGAGAATCCAGAGAGTCCAGAGAGTCCAGAGGGTCCAGAGAATCCAGAGAATCAAGAGGGTCCAGAGAGTCCAGAGAGTCCAGAGGGTCCAGAGAACCCAGAGAGTCCAGAGAGTCCAGAGAATCCAGAGAGTCCAGAGAATCCAGAGAATCCAGAGGGTCCAGAGAGTCCAGAGAGTCCAGAGAACCCAGAGTCCAGAGAATCCAGAGAGTCCAGAGAATCCAGAGGGTCCAGAGGTTCCAGAGAGTCCAGAGAATCCAGAGAATCCAGAGAGTCCAGAGAGACCAGAGAGTCCAGAGAATCCAGAGAGTCCAGAGAGTCCAGAGGGTCCAGAGGGTCCAGAGAACCCAGAGAGTCCAGAGAGTCCAGAGAGTCCAATGGATTCAGAGAGCCCAGAGAGCCCAGAGGGTCCAGAGAATACAGAGAGTCCAGAGAACCCAGAGAGTCCAGAGGGTCCAGAGGGTCCAGAGAATCCAGAGAGTCCAGAGAGTCCAGGGAATCCAAAGAGTCCAGAGAGTCCAGAGAATCCAGAGGGTCCAGAGAGTCCAGAGGGTCCAGAAGGTCCAGAGGGTCCAGAGGGTCCAGAGAGTCCAGAGAGTCCAGAGAGTCCAGAGAATCCAGAGAGTCCAGAGGGTCCAGAGGGTCCAGAGAATCCAGAGAGTCCAGAGAGTCCAGGGAATCCAAAGAGTCCAGAGAGTCCAGAGAATCCAGAGAGTCCAGAGGGTCCAGAAGGTCCAGAGGGTCCAGAGGGTCCAGAGAGTCCAGAGAGTCCAGAGAATCCAGAGAGTCCAGAGAATCCAGAGAATCCAGAGGGTCCAGAGAGTCCAGAGAGTCCAGAGAACCCAGAGTCCAGAGAATCCAGAGAGTCCAGAGAATCCAGAGGGTCCAGAGGTTCCAGAGAGTCCAGAGAATCCAGAGAATCCAGAGAGTCCAGAGAGTCCAGAGAGTCCAAAGGGTCCAGAGAGTCCAGAGAGTCCAGAGAAACCAGAGAGTCCAGAGGGTCCAGAGGGTCTAGAGAATCCAGAGAGTCCAGAGAGTCCAGAGAGTCCAGAGAATCCAAAGAGTCCAGAGAGTCCAGAGATTCCAGGGAATCCAGAGGGTCCAGAGAGTCCAGAGGGTCCAGAGGGTCCAGAGGGTCCAGAGGGTCCAGAGAGTCCAGAGAATCCAGAGAGTCCAGAGAATCCAGAGAGTCCAGAGAGTCTGGAGAACCCAGAGAGTCCAGAGAGTCCAGAGAATGCAGAGAGTCCAGAGAATCCAGAGAGTCCAGAGGGTCCAGAGGGTCCAGAGAATCCAGAGAGTCCAGAGAGTCCAGAGGGTCCAGAGAATCCAGAGAATCAAGAGGGTCCAGAGAGTCCAGAGAGTCCAGAGGGTCCAGAGAACCCAGAGAGTCCAGAGAGTCCAGAGAGTCCAATGGATTCAGAGAGCCCAGAGAGCCCAGAGGGTCCAGAGAATACAGAGAGTCCAGAGAACCCAGAGAGTCCAGAGAGACCAGAGAGTCCAGAGAATCCAGAGAGTCCAGAGAGTCCAGAGGGTCCAGAGAGTCCACAGAGTCCAGAGAGTCCAGAGAATCCAGAGAGTCCAGAGGGTCCAGAGGGTCCAGAGAATCCAGAGAGTCCAGAGAGTCCAGAGGGTCCAGAGAATCCAGAGAATCAAGAGGGTCCAGAGAGTCCAGAGAGTCCAGAGGGTCCAGAGAACCCAGAGAGTCCAGAGAGTCCAGAGAATCCAGAGAGTCCAGAGAATCCAGAGAATCCAGAGGGTCCAGAGAGTCCAGAGAGTCCAGAGAACCCAGAGTCCAGAGAATCCAGAGAGTCCAGAGAATCCAGAGGGTCCAGAGGTTCCAGAGAGTCCAGAGAATCCAGAGAATCCAGAGAGTCCAGAGAGACCAGAGAGTCCAGAGAATCCAGAGAGTCCAGAGAGTCCAGAGGGTCCAGAGGGTCCAGAGAACCCAGAGAGTCCAGAGAGTCCAGAGAGTCCAATGGATTCAGAGAGCCCAGAGAGCCCAGAGGGTCCAGAGAATACAGAGAGTCCAGAGAACCCAGAGAGTCCAGAGAGACCAGAGAGTCCAGAGAATCCAGAGAGTCCAGAGAGTCCAGAGAGTCCACAGAGTCCAGAGAGTCCAGAGAATCCAGAGAGTCCAGAGGGTCCAGAGGGTCCAGAGAATCCAGAGAGTCCAGAGAGTCCAGGGAATCCAAAGAGTCCAGAGAGTCCAGAGAATCCAGAGAGTCCAGAGGGTCCAGAAGGTCCAGAGGGTCCAGAGGGTCCAGAGAGTCCAGTGAGTCCAGAGAATCCAGAGAGTCCAGAGAATCCAGAGAATCCAGAGGGTCCAGAGAGTCCAGAGAGTCCAGAGAACCCAGAGTCCAGAGAATCCAGAGAGTCCAGAGAATCCAGAGGGTCCAGAGGTTCCAGAGAGTCCAGAGAATCCAGAGAATCCAGAGAGTCCAGAGAGTCCAGAGAATCCAGAGAGTCCAGAGAATCCAGAGAATCCAGAGAGTCCAGAGAGTCCAGAGAATCCAGAGGGTCCAGTGGGTCCAGAGGGTCCAGAGAATCCAGAGAGTCCAGAGAGTCCAGAGGGTCCAGAGAATCCAGAGAGTCCAGAGAATCCAGAGAGTCTAGAGAGTCCAGAGAATCCAGAGAGTCCAGAGAGTCCAGAGAGTCCAGAGAATACAGAGAGTCTAGAGAATCCAGAGAGTCCAGAGAGTCCAGAGAATCCAGAGAGTCCAGAGAGTCCAGAGAATCCAGAGAGTCTAGAGAACCCAGAGAGTCCAGAGAATCCAGAGGGTCCAGAGAATCCAGAGAGTCCAGATAGTCCAGAGAATCCAGAGAGTCCAGATAGTCAAGAGGGTCCAGTGAATCCAGAGAGTCCAGAGAATCCAGAGGGTCCAGAGGGTCCAGAGAACCCAGAGAGTCCAGAGAGTCCAATGGGTCCAGAGAGCCCAGAGAGCCCAGAGGGTCCAGAGAATCCAGAGGGTCCAGAGAGTCCAGAGAGTCCAGAGGGTCCAGAGAATCCAGAGGGTCCAGAGGGTCCAGAGAACCCAGAGCGTCCAGAGAGTCCAGAGAGTCCAAGGTGTCCAGAGAGCCCAGAGAGCCCAGAGGGTCCAGAGAATACAGAGAGTCCAGAGAACCCAGAGAGTCCAGAGAGACCAGAGAGTCCAGAGAGTCCAGAGGGTCCAGAGAGTCCAGAGGGTCCAGAGAGTCCAGAGAGTCCAAAAGGTCCAGAGGGTCCAGAGGGTCCAGAGAGTCCAGAGAATCCAGAGAGTCCAGAGAATCCAGAGAGTCCAGAGAGTCCAGAGGGTCCAGAGAGTCCAGACAGTCCAGAGGGTCCAGAGGGTCCAGAGGGTCCAGAGGGTCCAGAGAGTCCAGAGAATCCAGAGAGTCCAGAGAATCCAGAGAGTCCAGAGGGTCCAGCGAGTCCAGAGAGTCTGTAGAACCCAGAGAGTCCAGAGAGTCCAGAGAATCATGAGAGTCCAGAGAATCCAGAGAGTCCAGAGGGTCCAGAGAATCCAGAGAGTCCAGAGAGTCCAGAGGGTCCAGAGAGTCCAGAGATTCCAGAGAATCCAGAGGGTCCAGAGGGTCCAGAGAACCCAGAGAGTCCAGAGAGTCCAATGGGTCCAGAGAGCCCAGAGAGCCCAGAGGGTCCAGAGAATACAGAGAGTCCAGAGAACCCAGAGAGTCCAGAGAGACCAGAGAGTCCAGAGAATCCAGAGAGTCCAGAGAGTCCAGAGAATCCAGAGAGTCCAGAGAGTCCAGAGGGTCCAGAGAGTCCACAGAGTCCAGAGAGTCCAGAGAATCCAGAGAATCCAAAGAGTCCAGAGAGTCCAGAGATTCCAGGGAATCCAGAGGGTCCAGAGAGTCCAGAGGGTCCAGAGGGTCCAGAGGGTCCAGAGGGTCCAGAGAGTCCAGAGAATCCAGAGAGTCTGGAGAACCCAGAGAGTCCAGAGAGTCCAGAGAATGCAGAGAGTCCAGAGAATCCAGAGAGTCCAGAGGGTCCAGAGAATCCAGAGAGTCCAGAGAGTCCAGAGGGTCCAGAGAATACAGAGAATCAAGAGGGTCCAGAGAGTCCAGAGAGTCCAGAGGGTCCAGAGAACCCAGAGAGTCCAGAGAGTCCAGAGAGTCCAATGGGTCCAGAGAGCCCAGAGAGCCCAGAGGGTCCAGAGAATACAGAGAGTCCAGAGAACCCAGAGAGTCCAGAGAGACCAGAGAGTCCAGAGAATCCAGAGAGTCCAGAGAATCCAGAGGGTCCAGAGAGTCCACAGGGTCCAGAGAGTCCAGAGAATCCAGAGAGTCCAGAGGGTCCAGAGGGTCCAGAGAATCCAGAGAGTCCAGGGAATCCAAAGAGTCCAGAGAGTCCAGAGAATCCAGAGGGTCCAGAGAGTCCAGAGGGTCCAGAAGGTCCAGAGGGTCCAGAGGGTCCAGAGAGTCCAGAGAGTCCAGAGAGTCCAGAGAATCCAGAGAGTCCAGAGGGTCCAGAGGGTCCAGAGAGTCCAGAGAGTCCAGAGAGTTCAGAGAGTCCAGAGAGTCCAGAGAGTCCAGAGAGCCCAGAGAATCCAGAGAATCCAGAGAATCCAGAGAATCCAGAGAGTCCAGAGAGTCCAAAGGGTCCAGAGAGTCCACAGAGTCCAGAGAGTCCAGAGAAACCAGAGAGTCCAGAGGGTCCAGAGGGTCTAGAGAATCAAGAGAGTCCAGAGAGTCCAGAGAATCCAAAGAGTCCAGAGAGTCCAGAGGGTCCAGAGGGTCCAGAGGGTCCAGAGAGTCCAGAGAATCCAGAGAGTCCAGAGAATCCAGAGAGTCCAGAGGGTCCAGAGAATCCAGAGAGTCCAGAGAGTCCAGAGGGTCCAGAGAATCCAGAGAATCAAGAGGGTCCAGAGAGTCCAGAGAGTCCAGAGGGTCCAGAGAACCCAGAGAGTCCAGAGAGTCCAGAGAATCCAGAGAGTCCAGAGAATCCAGAGAATCCAGAGGGTCCAGAGAGTCCAGAGAGTCCAGAGAACCCAGAGTCCAGAGAATCCAGAGAGTCCAGAGAATCCAGAGGGTCCAGAGGTTCCAGAGAGTCCAGAGAATCCAGAGAATCCAGAGAGTCCAGAGAGTCCAGAGAATCCAGAGAGTCCAAAGAATCCAGAGAGTCCAGAGAGTCCAGAGAATCCAGAGGGTCCAGTGGGTCCAGAGGGTCCAGAGAATCCAGGGAGTCCAGAAAGTCCAGAGAATCCAGAGAATCCAGAGAGTCCAGAGGGTCCAGAGAATCCAGAGAGTCCAGAGAGTCCAGAGGGTCCAGAGAATCCAGGGAGTCCAGAAAGTCCAGAGAATCCAGAGAGTCCAGAGAATCCAGAGAGTCCAGAGAGTCCAGAGAATCCAGAGAGTCCAGAGAGTCCAGAGAATCCAGAGAGTCCAGAGAGTCCAGAGAGTCCAGAGAATACAGAGAGTCTAGAGAATTCAGAGAGTCCAGAGAGTCCAGAGAATCCAGAGGGTCCAGAGGGTCCAGAGAATCCAGAGAGTCCAGAGAGACCAGAGAGTCCAGAGAATCCAGAGAGTCCAGAGAGTCCAGAGGGTCCAGAGAGTCCACAGAGTCCAGAGAGTCCAGAGAATCCAGAGAGTCCAGAGGGTCCAGAGGGTCCAGAGAATCCAGAGAGTCCAGAGAGTCCAGGGAATCCAAAGAGTCCAGAGAGTCCAGAGAATCCAGAGGGTCCAGAGAGTCCAGAGGGTCCAGAAGGTCCAGAGGGTCCAGAGGGTCCAGAGAGTCCAGAGAGTCCAGAGAGTCCAGAGAATCCAGAGAGTCCAGAGGGTCCAGAGGGTCCAGAGAATCCAGAGAGTCCAGAGAGTCCAGGGAATCCAAAGAGTCCAGAGAGTCCAGAGAATCCAGAGAGTCCAGAGGGTCCAGAAGGTCCAGAGGGTCCAGAGGGTCCAGAGAGTCCAGAGAGTCCAGAGAATCCAGAGAGTCCAGAGAATCCAGAGAATCCAGAGGGTCCAGAGAGTCCAGAGAGTCCAGAGAACCCAGAGTCCAGAGAATCCAGAGAGTCCAGAGAATCCAGAGGGTCCAGAGGTTCCAGAGAGTCCAGAGAATCCAGAGAATCCAGAGAGTCCAGAGAGTCCAGAGAGTCCAAAGGGTCCAGAGAGTCCAGAGAGTCCAGAGAAACCAGAGAGTCCAGAGGGTCCAGAGGGTCTAGAGAATCCAGAGAGTCCAGAGAGTCCAGAGAGTCCAGAGAATCCAAAGAGTCCAGAGAGTCCAGAGATTCCAGGGAATCCAGAGGGTCCAGAGAGTCCAGAGGGTCCAGAGGGTCCAGAGGGTCCAGAGGGTCCAGAGAGTCCAGAGAATCCAGAGAGTCCAGAGAATCCAGAGAGTCCAGAGAGTCTGGAGAACCCAGAGAGTCCAGAGAGTCCAGAGAATGCAGAGAGTCCAGAGAATCCAGAGAGTCCAGAGGGTCCAGAGGGTCCAGAGAATCCAGAGAGTCCAGAGAGTCCAGAGGGTCCAGAGAATCCAGAGAATCAAGAGGGTCCAGAGAGTCCAGAGAGTCCAGAGGGTCCAGAGAACCCAGAGAGTCCAGAGAGTCCAGAGAGTCCAATGGATTCAGAGAGCCCAGAGAGCCCAGAGGGTCCAGAGAATACAGAGAGTCCAGAGAACCCAGAGAGTCCAGAGAGACCAGAGAGTCCAGAGAATCCAGAGAGTCCAGAGAGTCCAGAGGGTCCAGAGAGTCCACAGAGTCCAGAGAGTCCAGAGAATCCAGAGAGTCCAGAGGGTCCAGAGGGTCCAGAGAATCCAGAGAGTCCAGAGAGTCCAGGGAATCCAAAGAGTCCAGAGAGTCCAGAGAATCCAGAGAGTCCAGAGGGTCCAGAAGGTCCAGAGGGTCCAGAGGGTCCAGAGAGTCCAGTGAGTCCAGAGAATCCAGAGAGTCCAGAGAATCCAGAGAATCCAGAGGGTCCAGAGAGTCCAGAGAGTCCAGAGAACCCAGAGTCCAGAGAATCCAGAGAGTCCAGAGAATCCAGAGGGTCCAGAGGTTCCAGAGAGTCCAGAGAATCCAGAGAATCCAGAGAGTCCAGAGAGTCCAGAGAATCCAGAGAGTCCAGAGAATCCAGAGAATCCAGAGAGTCCAGAGAGTCCAGAGAATCCAGAGGGTCCAGTGGGTCCAGAGGGTCCAGAGAATCCAGAGAGTCCAGAGAGTCCAGAGGGTCCAGAGAATCCAGAGAGTCCAGAGAATCCAGAGAGTCCAGAGAGTCCAGAGAATCCAGAGAGTCTAGAGAGTCCAGAGAATCCAGAGAGTCCAGAGAGTCCAGAGAGTCCAGAGAATACAGAGAGTCTAGAGAATCCAGAGAGTCCAGAGAGTCCAGAGAATCCAGAGAGTCCAGAGAGTCCAGAGAATCCAGAGAGTCTAGAGAACCCAGAGAGTCCAGAGAATCCAGAGGGTCCAGAGAATCCAGAGAGTCCAGATAGTCCAGAGAATCCAGAGAGTCCAGATAGTCAAGAGGGTCCAGTGAATCCAGAGAGTCCAGAGAATCCAGAGGGTCCAGAGGGTCCAGAGAACCCAGAGAGTCCAGAGAGTCCAATGGGTCCAGAGAGCCCAGAGAGCCCAGAGGGTCCAGAGAATCCAGAGGGTCCAGAGAGTCCAGAGAGTCCAGAGGGTCCAGAGAATCCAGAGGGTCCAGAGGGTCAAGAGAACCCAGAGCGTCCAGAGAGTCCAGAGAGTCCAAGGTGTCCAGAGAGCCCAGAGAGCCCAGAGGGTCCAGAGAATACAGAGAGTCCAGAGAACCCAGAGAGTCCAGAGAGACCAGAGAGTCCAGAGAGTCCAGAGGGTCCAGAGAGTCCAGAGGGTCCAGAGAGTCCAGAGAGTCCAGAGGGTCCAGAGGGTCCAGAGGGTCCAGAGAGTCCAGAGAATCCAGAGAGTCCAGAGAATCCAGAGAGTCCAGAGAGTCCAGAGGGTCCAGAGAGTCCAGACAGTCCAGAGGGTCCAGAGGGTCCAGAGGGTCCAGAGGGTCCAGAGAGTCCAGAGAATCCAGAGAGTCCAGAGAATCCAGAGAGTCCAGAGGGTCCAGCGAGTCCAGAGAGTCTGTAGAACCTAGAGAGTCCAGAGAGTCCAGAGAATCATGAGAGTCCAGAGAATCCAGAGAGTCCAGAGGGTCCAGAGAATCCAGAGAGTCCAGAGAGTCCAGAGGGTCCAGAGAGTCCAGAGATTCCAGAGAATCCAGAGGGTCCAGAGGGTCCAGAGAACCCAGAGAGTCCAGAGAGTCCAATGGGTCCAGAGAGCCCAGAGAGCCCAGAGGGTCCAGAGAATACAGAGAGTCCAGAGAACCCAGAGAGTCCAGAGAGACCAGAGAGTCCAGAGAATCCAGAGAGTCCAGAGAGTCCAGAGAATCCAGAGAGTCCAGAGAGTCCAGAGGGTCCAGAGAGTCCACAGAGTCCAGAGAGTCCAGAGAATCCAGAGAATCCAAAGAGTCCAGAGAGTCCAGAGATTCCAGGGAATCCAGAGGGTCCAGAGAGTCCAGAGGGTCCAGAGGGTCCAGAGGGTCCAGAGGGTCCAGAGAGTCCAGAGAATCCAGAGAGTCTGGAGAACCAGAGAGTCCAGAGAGTCCAGAGAATGCAGAGAGTCCAGAGAATCCAGAGAGTCCAGAGGGTCCAGAGAATCCAGAGAGTCCAGAGGGTCCAGAGAATACAGAGAATCAAGAGGGTCCAGAGAGTCCAGAGAGTCCAGAGGGTCCAGAGAACCCAGAGAGTCCAGAGAGTCCAGAGAGTCCAATGGGTCCAGAGAGCCCAGAGAGCCCAGAGGGTCCAGAGAATACAGAGAGTCCAGAGAACCCAGAGAGTCCAGAGAGACCAGAGAGTCCAGAGAATCCAGAGAGTCCAGAGAATCCAGAGGGTCCAGAGAGTCCACAGGGTCCAGAGAGTCCAGAGAATCCAGAGAGTCCAGAGGGTCCAGAGAATCCAGAGAGTCCAGGGAATCCAAAGAGTCCAGAGAGTCCAGAGAATCCAGAGGGTCCAGAGAGTCCAGAGGGTCCAGAAGGTCCAGAGGGTCCAGAGGGTCCAGAGAGTCCAGAGAGTCCAGAGAGTCCAGAGAATCCAGAGAGTCCAGAGGGTCCAGAGGGTCCAGAGAGTCCAGAGAGTCCAGAGAGTTCAGAGAGTCCAGAGAGTCCAGAGAGTCCAGAGAGCCCAGAGAATCCAGAGAATCCAGAGAATCCAGAGAATCCAGAGAGTCCAGAGAGTCCAAAGGGTCCAGAGAGTCCACAGAGTCCAGAGAGTCCAGAGAAACCAGAGAGTCCAGAGGGTCCAGAGGGTCTAGAGAATCAAGAGAGTCCAGAGAGTCCAGAGAATCCAAAGAGTCCAGAGAGTCCAGAGGGTCCAGAGGGTCCAGAGGGTCCAGAGAGTCCAGAGAATCCAGAGAGTCCAGAGAATCCAGAGAGTCCAGAGAGTCTGGAGAACCCAGAGAGTCCAGAGAGTCCAGAGAATGCAGAGAGTCCAGAGAATCCAGAGAGTCCAGAGGGTCCAGAGAATCCAGAGAGTCCAGAGAGTCCAGAGGGTCCAGAGAATCCAGAGAATCAAGAGGGTCCAGAGAGTCCAGAGAGTCCAGAGGGTCCAGAGAACCCAGAGAGTCCAGAGAGTCCAGAGAATCCAGAGAGTCCAGAGAATCCAGAGAATCCAGAGGGTCCAGAGAGTCCAGAGAGTCCAGAGAACCCAGAGTCCAGAGAATCCAGAGAGTCCAGAGAATCCAGAGGGTCCAGAGGTTCCAGAGAGTCCAGAGAATCCAGAGAATCCAGAGAGTCCAGAGAGACCAGAGAGTCCAGAGAATCCAGAGAGTCCAGAGAGTCCAGAGGGTCCAGAGGGTCCAGAGAACCCAGAGAGTCCAGAGAGTCCAGAGAGTCCAATGGATTCAGAGAGCCCAGAGAGCCCAGAGGGTCCAGAGAATACAGAGAGTCCAGAGAACCCAGAGAGTCCAGAGAGACCAGAGAGTCCAGAGAATCCAGAGAGTCCAGAGAGTCCAGAGGGTCCAGAGAGTCCACAGAGTCCAGAGAGTCCAGAGAATCCAGAGAGTCCAGAGGGTCCAGAGGGTCCAGAGAATCCAGAGAGTCCAGAGAGTCCAGGGAATCCAAAGAGTCCAGAGAGTCCAGAGAATCCAGAGAGTCCAGAGGGTCCAGAAGGTCCAGAGGGTCCAGAGGGTCCAGAGAGTCCAGTGAGTCCAGAGAATCCAGAGAGTCCAGAGAATCCAGAGAATCCAGAGGGTCCAGAGAGTCCAGAGAGTCCAGAGAACCCAGAGTCCAGAGAATCCAGAGAGTCCAGAGAATCCAGAGGGTCCAGAGGTTCCAGAGAGTCCAGAGAATCCAGAGAATCCAGAGAGTCCAGAGAGTCCAGAGAATCCAGAGAGTCCAGAGAATCCAGAGAATCCAGAGAGTCCAGAGAGTCCAGAGAATCCAGAGGGTCCAGTGGGTCCAGAGAGTCCAGAGAGTCCAGAGAATCCAGAGAGTCCAGAGAATCCAGAGGGTCCAGAGAGTCCACAGGGTCCAGAGAGTCCAGAGAATCCAGAGAGTCCAGAGGGTCCAGAGGGTCCAGAGAATCCAGAGTCCAGGGAATCCAAAGAGTCCAGAGAGTCCAGAGAATCCAGAGGGTCCAGAGAGTCCAGAGGGTCCAGAAGGTCCAGAGGGTCCAGAGGGTCCAGAGAGTCCAGAGAGTCCAGAGAGTCCAGAGAATCCAGAGAGTCCAGAGGGTCCAGAGGGTCCAGAGAGTCCAGAGAGTCCAGAGAGTTCAGAGAGTCCAGAGAGTCCAGAGAGTCCAGAGAGCCCAGAGAATCCAGAGAATCCAGAGAATCCAGAGAGTCCAGAGAGTCCAAAGGGTCCAGAGAGTCCACAGAGTCCAGAGAGTCCAGAGAAACCAGAGAGTCCAGAGGGTCCAGAGGGTCTAGAGAATCAAGAGAGTCCAGAGAGTCCAGAGAATCCAAAGAGTCCAGAGAGTCCAGAGGGTCCAGAGGGTCCAGAGGGTCCAGAGAGTCCAGAGAATCCAGAGAGTCCAGAGAATCCAGAGAGTCCAGAGAGTCTGGAGAACCCAGAGAGTCCAGAGAGTCCAGAGAATGCAGAGAGTCCAGAGAATCCAGAGAGTCCAGAGGGTCCAGAGAATCCAGAGAGTCCAGAGAGTCCAGAGGGTCCAGAGAATCCAGAGAATCAAGAGGGTCCAGAGAGTCCAGAGAGTCCAGAGGGTCCAGAGAACCCAGAGAGTCCAGAGAGTCCAGAGAATCCAGAGAGTCCAGAGAATCCAGAGAATCCAGAGGGTCCAGAGAGTCCAGAGAGTCCAGAGAACCCAGAGTCCAGAGAATCCAGAGAGTCCAGAGAATCCAGAGGGTCCAGAGGTTCCAGAGAGTCCAGAGAATCCAGAGAATCCAGAGAGTCCAGAGAGACCAGAGAGTCCAGAGAATCCAGAGAGTCCAGAGAGTCCAGAGGGTCCAGAGGGTCCAGAGAACCCAGAGAGTCCAGAGAGTCCAGAGAGTCCAATGGATTCAGAGAGCCCAGAGAGCCCAGAGGGTCCAGAGAATACAGAGAGTCCAGAGAACCCAGAGAGTCCAGAGAGACCAGAGAGTCCAGAGAATCCAGAGAGTCCAGAGAGTCCAGAGGGTCCAGAGAGTCCACAGAGTCCAGAGAGTCCAGAGAATCCAGAGAGTCCAGAGGGTCCAGAGGGTCCAGAGAATCCAGAGAGTCCAGAGAGTCCAGGGAATCCAAAGAGTCCAGAGAGTCCAGAGAATCCAGAGAGTCCAGAGGGTCCAGAAGGTCCAGAGGGTCCAGAGAGTCCAGTGAGTCCAGAGAATCCAGAGAGTCCAGAGAATCCAGAGAATCCAGAGGGTCCAGAGAGTCCAGAGAGTCCAGAGAACCCAGAGTCCAGAGAATCCAGAGAGTCCAGAGAATCCAGAGGGTCCAGAGGTTCCAGAGAGTCCAGAGAATCCAGAGAATCCAGAGAGTCCAGAGAGTCCAGAGAATCCAGAGAGTCCAGAGAATCCAGAGAATCCAGAGAGTCCAGAGAGTCCAGAGAATCCAGAGGGTCCAGTGGGTCCAGAGGGTCCAGAGAATCCAGAGAGTCCAGAGAGTCCAGAGGGTCCAGAGAATCCAGAGAGTCCAGAGAATCCAGAGAGTCCAGAGAGTCCAGAGAATCCAGAGAGTCTAGAGAGTCCAGAGAATCCAGAGAGTCCAGAGAGTCCAGAGAGTCCAGAGAATACAGAGAGTCTAGAGAATCCAGAGAGTCCAGAGAGTCCAGAGAATCCAGAGAGTCCAGAGAGTCCAGAGAATCCAGAGGGTCCAGAGAATCCAGAGAGTCCAGATAGTCCAGAGAATCCAGAGAGTCCAGATAGTCAAGAGGGTCCAGTGAATCCAGAGAGTCCAGAGAATCCAGAGGGTCCAGAGGGTCCAGAGAACCCAGAGAGTCCAGAGAGTCCAATGGGTCCAGAGAGCCCAGAGAGCCCAGAGGGTCCAGAGAATCCAGAGGGTCCAGAGAGTCCAGAGAGTCCAGAGGGTCCAGAGAATCCAGAGGGTCCAGAGGGTCCAGAGAACCCAGAGCGTCCAGAGAGTCCAGAGAGTCCAAGGTGTCCAGAGAGCCCAGAGAGCCCAGAGGGTCCAGAGAATACAGAGAGTCCAGAGAACCCAGAGAGTCCAGAGAGACCAGAGAGTCCAGAGAGTCCAGAGGGTCCAGAGAGTCCAGAGGGTCCAGAGAGTCCAGAGAGTCCAGAGGGTCCAGAGGGTCCAGAGGGTCCAGAGAGTCCAGAGAATCCAGAGAGTCCAGAGAATCCAGAGAGTCCAGAGAGTCCAGAGGGTCCAGAGAGTCCAGACAGTCCAGAGGGTCCAGAGGGTCCAGAGGGTCCAGAGGGTCCAGAGAGTCCAGAGAATCCAGAGAGTCCAGAGAATCCAGAGAGTCCAGAGGGTCCAGCGAGTCCAGAGAGTCTGTAGAACCCAGAGAGTCCAGAGGGTCCAGAGAATCCAGAGAGTCCAGAGAGTCCAGAGGGTCCAGAGAGTCCAGAGATTCCAGAGAATCCAGAGGGTCCAGAGGGTCCAGAGAACCCAGAGAGTCCAGAGAGTCCAATGGGTCCAGAGAGCCCAGAGAGCCCAGAGGGTCCAGAGAATACAGAGAGTCCAGAGAACCCAGAGAGTCCAGAGAGACCAGAGAGTCCAGAGAATCCAGAGAGTCCAGAGAGTCCAGAGAATCCAGAGAGTCCAGAGAGTCCAGAGGGTCCAGAGAGTCCACAGAGTCCAGAGAGTCCAGAGAATCCAGAGAATCCAAAGAGTCCAGAGAGTCCAGAGATTCCAGGGAATCTAGAGGGTCCAGAGAGTCCAGAGGGTCCAGAGGGTCCAGAGGGTCCAGAGAGTCCAGAGAATCCAGAGAGTCTGGAGAACCCAGAGAGTCCAGAGAGTCCAGAGAATGCAGAGAGTCCAGAGAATCCAGAGAGTCCAGAGGGTCCAGAGAATCCAGAGAGTCCAGAGAGTCCAGAGGGTCCAGAGAATACAGAGAATCAAGAGGGTCCAGAGAGTCCAGAGAGTCCAGAGGGTCCAGAGAACCCAGAGAGTCCAGAGAGTCCAGAGAGTCCAATGGGTCCAGAGAGCCCAGAGAGCCCAGAGGGTCCAGAGAATACAGAGAGTCCAGAGAACCCAGAGAGTCCAGAGAGACCAGAGAGTCCAGAGAATCCAGAGAGTCCAGAGAATCCAGAGGGTCCAGAGAGTCCACAGGGTCCAGAGAGTCCAGAGAATCCAGAGAGTCCAGAGGGTCCAGAGGGTCCAGAGAATCCAGAGAGTCCAGGGAATCCAAAGAGTCCAGAGAGTCCAGAGAATCCAGAGGGTCCAGAGAGTCCAGAGGGTCCAGAAGGTCCAGAGGGTCCAGAGGGTCCAGAGAGTCCAGAGAGTCCAGAGAGTCCAGAGAATCCAGAGAGTCCAGAGGGTCCAGAGGGTCCAGAGAGTCCAGAGAGTCCAGAGAGTTCAGAGAGTCCAGAGAGTCCAGAGAGTCCAGAGAGCCCAGAGAATCCAGAGAATCCAGCGAATCCAGAGAGTCCAGAGAGTCCAAAGGGTCCAGAGAGTCCACAGAGTCCAGAGAGTCCAGAGAAACCAGAGAGTCCAGAGGGTCCAGAGGGTCTAGAGAATCAAGAGAGTCCAGAGAGTCCAGAGAATCCAAAGAGTCCAGAGAGTCCAGAGGGTCCAGAGGGTCCAGAGGGTCCAGAGAGTCCAGAGAATCCAGAGAGTCCAGAGAATCCAGAGAGTCCAGAGAGTCTGGAGAACCCAGAGAGTCCAGAGAGTCCAGAGAATGCAGAGAGTCCAGAGAATCCAGAGAGTCCAGAGGGTCCAGAGAATCCAGAGAGTCCAGAGAGTCCAGAGGGTCCAGAGAATCCAGAGAATCAAGAGGGTCCAGAGAGTCCAGAGAGTCCAGAGGGTCCAGAGAACCCAGAGAGTCCAGAGAGTCCAGAGAATCCAGAGAGTCCAGAGAATCCAGAGAATCCAGAGAGTCCAAAGAATCCAGAGAATCCAGAGAGTCCAGAGAGTCCAGAGAATCCAGAGGGTCCAGTGGGTCCAGAGGGTCCAGAGAATCCAGAGAGTCCAGAGAGTCCAGAGGGTCCAGAGAATCCAGGGAGTCCAGAAAGTCCAGAGAATCTAGAGAGTCCAGAGAATCCAGAGAGTCCAGAGAATCCAGAGAGTCCAGAGAGTCCAGAGAACCCAGAGTCCAGAGAATCCAGAGAGTCCAGAGAATCCAGAGGGTCCAGAGGTTCCAGAGAGTCCAGAGAATCCAGAGAATCCAGAGAGTCCAGAGAGTCCAGAGAATCCAGAGAGTCCAGAGAATCCAGAGAATCCAGAGAGTCCAGAGAGTCCAGAGAATCCAGAGGGTCCAGTGGGTCCAGAGGGTCCAGAGAATCCAGAGAGTCCAGAGAGTCCAGAGGGTCCAGAGAATCCAGGGAGTCCAGAAAGTCCAGAGAATCCAGAGAGTCCAGAGAATCCAGAGAGTCCAGAGAGTCCAGAGAATCCAGAGAGTCCAGAGAGTCCAGAGAATCCAGAGAGTCCAGAGAGTCCAGAGAGTCCAGAGAATACAGAGAGTCTAGAGAATCCAGAGAGTCCAGAGAGTCCAGAGAATCCAGAGAGTCCAGAGAGTCCAGAGAATCCAGAGAGTCTAGAGAACCCAGAGAGTCCAGAGAATCCAGAGGGTCCAGAGAATCCAGAGAGTCCAGATAGTCCAGAGAATCCAGAGAGTCCAGATAGTCAAGAGGGTCCAGTGAATCCAGAGAGTCCAGAGAATCCAGAGAGTCCAGAGAGTCCAGAGAATCCAGAGAGTCCAGAGGGTCCAGAGGGTCCAGAGGGTCCAGAGGGTCCAGAGAGTCCAGAGAATCCAGAGAGTCCAGAGAATCCAGAGAGTCCAGAGGGTCCAGAGAGTCCAGAGAGTCTGGAGAACCCAGAGAGTCCAGAGAGTCCAGAGAATGCAGAGAGTCCAGAGAATCCAGAGAGTCCAGAGGGTCCAGAGCGTCCAGAGAGTCCAGAGAGTCCAGAGGGTCCAGAGAATCCAGAGAATCAAGAGGGTCCAGAGAGTCCAGAGAGTCCAGAGAACCCAGAGTCCAGAGAATCCAGAGAGTCCAGAGAATCCAGAGGGTCCAGAGGTTCCAGAGAGTCCAGAGAATCCAGAGAATCCAGAGAGTCCAGAGAGACCAGAGAGTCCAGAGAATCCAGAGAGTCCAGAGAGTCCAGAGGGTCCAGAGGGTCCAGAGAACCCAGAGAGTCCAGAGAGTCCAGAGAGTCCAATGGATTCAGAGAGCCCAGAGAGCCCAGAGGGTCCAGAGAATACAGAGAGTCCAGAGAACCCAGAGAGTCCAGAGAGACCAGAGAGTCCAGAGAATCCAGAGAGTCCAGAGAGTCCAGAGGGTCCAGAGAGTCCACAGAGTCCAGAGAGTCCAGAGAATCCAGAGAGTCCAGAGGGTCCAGAGGGTCCAGAGAATCCAGAGAGTCCAGAGAGTCCAGGGAATCCAAAGAGTCCAGAGAGTCCAGAGAATCCAGAGAGTCCAGAGGGTCCAGAAGGTCCAGAGGGTCCAGAGGGTCCAGAGAGCCCAGAGGGTCCAGAGAGCCCAGAGAGCCCAGAGGGTCCAGAGAATACAGAGAGTCCAGAGAACCCAGAGAGTCCAGAGAGACCAGAGAGTCCAGAGAATCCAGAGAGTCCAGAGAATCCAGAGGGTCCAGAGAGTCCACAGGGTCCAGAGAGTCCAGAGAATCCAGAGAGTCCAGAGGGTCCAGAGGGTCCAGAGAATCCAGAGAGTCCAGGGAATCCAAAGAGTCCAGAGAGTCCAGAGAATCCAGAGGGTCCAGAGAGTCCAGAGGGTCCAGAAGGTCCAGAGGGTCCAGAGGGTCCAGAGAGTCCAGAGAGTCCAGAGAGTCCAGAGAATCCAGAGAGTCCAGAGGGTCCAGAGGGTCCAGAGAGTCCAGAGAGTCCAGAGAGTTCAGAGAGTCCAGAGAGTCCAGAGAGTCCAGAGAGCCCAGAGAATCCAGAGAATCCAGCGAATCCAGAGAGTCCAGAGAGTCCAAAGGGTCCAGAGAGTCCACAGAGTCCAGAGAGTCCAGAGAAACCAGAGAGTCCAGAGGGTCCAGAGGGTCTAGAGAATCAAGAGAGTCCAGAGAGTCCAGAGAATCCAAAGAGTCCAGAGAGTCCAGAGGGTCCAGAGGGTCCAGAGGGTCCAGAGAGTCCAGAGAATCCAGAGAGTCCAGAGAATCCAGAGAGTCCAGAGAATCCAGAGGGTCCAGAGGTTCCAGAGAGTCCAGAGAATCCAGAGAATCCAGAGAGTCCAGAGAGACCAGAGAGTCCAGAGAATCCAGAGAGTCCAGAGAGTCCAGAGGGTCCAGAGGGTCCAGAGAACCCAGAGAGTCCAGAGAGTCCAGAGAGTCCAATGGATTCAGAGAGCCCAGAGAGCCCAGAGGGTCCAGAGAATACAGAGAGTCCAGAGAACCCAGAGAGTCCAGAGAGACCAGAGAGTCCAGAGAATCCAGAGAGTCCAGAGAGTCCAGAGGGTCCAGAGAGTCCACAGAGTCCAGAGAGTCCAGAGAATCCAGAGAGTCCAGAGGGTCCAGAGGGTCCAGAGAATCCAGAGAGTCCAGAGAGTCCAGGGAATCCAAAGAGTCCAGAGAGTCCAGAGAATCCAGAGAGTCCAGAGGGTCCAGAAGGTCCAGAGGGTCCAGAGGGTCCAGAGAGCCCAGAGGGTCCAGAGAGCCCAGAGAGCCCAGAGGGTCCAGAGAATACAGAGAGTCCAGAGAACCCAGAGAGTCCAGAGAGACCAGAGAGTCCAGAGAATCCAGAGAGTCCAGAGAATCCAGAGGGTCCAGAGAGTCCACAGGGTCCAGAGAGTCCAGAGAATCCAGAGAGTCCAGAGGGTCCAGAGGGTCCAGAGAATCCAGAGAGTCCAGGGAATCCAAAGAGTCCAGAGAGTCCAGAGAATCCAGAGGGTCCAGAGAGTCCAGAGGGTCCAGAAGGTCCAGAGGGTCCAGAGGGTCCAGAGAGTCCAGAGAGTCCAGAGAGTCCAGAGAATCCAGAGAGTCCAGAGGGTCCAGAGGGTCCAGAGAGTCCAGAGAGTCCAGAGAGTTCAGAGAGTCCAGAGAGTCCAGAGAGTCCAGAGAGCCCAGAGAATCCAGAGAATCCAGCGAATCCAGAGAGTCCAGAGAGTCCAAAGGGTCCAGAGAGTCCACAGAGTCCAGAGAGTCCAGAGAAACCAGAGAGTCCAGAGGGTCCAGAGGGTCTAGAGAATCAAGAGAGTCCAGAGAGTCCAGAGAATCCAAAGAGTCCAGAGAGTCCAGAGGGTCCAGAGGGTCCAGAGGGTCCAGAGAGTCCAGAGAATCCAGAGAGTCCAGAGAATCCAGAGAGTCCAGAGAGTCTGGAGAACCCAGAGAGTCCAGAGAGTCCAGAGAATGCAGAGAGTCCAGAGAATCCAGAGAGTCCAGAGGGTCCAGAGAATCCAGAGAGTCCAGAGAGTCCAGAGGGTCCAGAGAATCCAGAGAATCAAGAGGGTCCAGAGAGTCCAGAGAGTCCAGAGGGTCCAGAGAACCCAGAGAGTCCAGAGAGTCCAGAGAATCCAGAGAGTCCAGAGAATCCAGAGAATCCAGAGAGTCCAAAGAATCCAGAGAATCCAGAGAGTCCAGAGAGTCCAGAGAATCCAGAGGGTCCAGTGGGTCCAGAGGGTCCAGAGAATCCAGAGAGTCCAGAGAGTCCAGAGGGTCCAGAGAATCCAGGGAGTCCAGAAAGTCCAGAGAATCTAGAGAGTCCAGAGAATCCAGAGAGTCCAGAGAATCCAGAGAGTCCAGAGAGTCCAGAGAACCCAGAGTCCAGAGAATCCAGAGAGTCCAGAGAATCCAGAGGGTCCAGAGGTTCCAGAGAGTCCAGAGAATCCAGAGAATCCAGAGAGTCCAGAGAGTCCAGAGAATCCAGAGAGTCCAGAGAATCCAGAGAATCCAGAGAGTCCAGAGAGTCCAGAGAATCCAGAGGGTCCAGTGGGTCCAGAGGGTCCAGAGAATCCAGAGAGTCCAGAGAGTCCAGAGGGTCCAGAGAATCCAGGGAGTCCAGAAAGTCCAGAGAATCCAGAGAGTCCAGAGAATCCAGAGAGTCCAGAGAGTCCAGAGAATCCAGAGAGTCCAGAGAGTCCAGAGAATCCAGAGAGTCCAGAGAGTCCAGAGAGTCCAGAGAATACAGAGAGTCTAGAGAATCCAGAGAGTCCAGAGAGTCCAGAGAATCCAGAGAGTCCAGAGAGTCCAGAGAATCCAGAGAGTCTAGAGAACCCAGAGAGTCCAGAGAATCCAGAGGGTCCAGAGAATCCAGAGAGTCCAGATAGTCCAGAGAATCCAGAGAGTCCAGATAGTCAAGAGGGTCCAGTGAATCCAGAGAGTCCAGAGAATCCAGAGAGTCCAGAGAGTCCAGAGAATCCAGAGAGTCCAGAGGGTCCAGAGGGTCCAGAGGGTCCAGAGGGTCCAGAGAGTCCAGAGAATCCAGAGAGTCCAGAGAATCCAGAGAATCCAGAGAGTCCAGAGGGTCCAGAGGGTCCAGAGGGTCCAGAGGGTCCAGAGAGTCCAGAGAATCCAGAGAGTCCAGAGAATCCAGAGAGTCCAGAGGGTCCAGAGAGTCCAGAGAGTCTGGAGAACCCAGAGAGTCCAGAGAGTCCAGAGAATGCAGAGAGTCCAGAGAATCCAGAGAGTCCAGAGGGTCCAGAGCGTCCAGAGAGTCCAGAGAGTCCAGAGGGTCCAGAGAATCCAGAGAATCAAGAGGGTCCAGAGAGTCCAGAGAGTCCAGAGAACCCAGAGTCCAGAGAATCCAGAGAGTCCAGAGAATCCAGAGGGTCCAGAGGTTCCAGAGAGTCCAGAGAATCCAGAGAATCCAGAGAGTCCAGAGAGACCAGAGAGTCCAGAGAATCCAGAGAGTCCAGAGAGTCCAGAGGGTCCAGAGGGTCCAGAGAACCCAGAGAGTCCAGAGAGTCCAGAGAGTCCAATGGATTCAGAGAGCCCAGAGAGCCCAGAGGGTCCAGAGAATACAGAGAGTCCAGAGAACCCAGAGAGTCCAGAGAGACCAGAGAGTCCAGAGAATCCAGAGAGTCCAGAGAGTCCAGAGGGTCCAGAGAGTCCACAGAGTCCAGAGAGTCCAGAGAATCCAGAGAGTCCAGAGGGTCCAGAGGGTCCAGAGAATCCAGAGAGTCCAGAGAGTCCAGGGAATCCAAAGAGTCCAGAGAGTCCAGAGAATCCAGAGAGTCCAGAGGGTCCAGAAGGTCCAGAGGGTCCAGAGGGTCCAGAGAGTCCAGTGAGTCCAGAGAATCCAGAGAGTCCAGAGAATCCAGAGAATCCAGAGGGTCCAGAGAGTCCAGAGAGTCCAGAGAACCCAGAGTCCAGAGAATCCAGAGAGTCCAGAGAATCCAGAGGGTCCAGAGGTTCCAGAGAGTCCAGAGAATCCAGAGAATCCAGAGAGTCCAGAGAGTCCAGAGAATCCAGAGAGTCCAGAGAATCCAGAGAATCCAGAGAGTCCAGAGAGTCCAGAGAATCCAGAGGGTCCAGTGGGTCCAGAGAGTCCAGAGAGTCCAGAGAATCCAGAGAGTCCAGAGAATCCAGAGGGTCCAGAGAGTCCACAGGGTCCAGAGAGTCCAGAGAATCCAGAGAGTCCAGAGGGTCCAGAGGGTCCAGAGAATCCAGAGAGTCCAGGGAATCCAAAGAGTCCAGAGAGTCCAGAGAATCCAGAGGGTCCAGAGAGTCCAGAGGGTCCAGAAGGTCCAGAGGGTCCAGAGGGTCCAGAGAGTCCAGAGAGTCCAGAGAGTCCAGAGAATCCAGAGAGTCCAGAGGGTCCAGAGGGTCCAGAGAGTCCAGAGAGTCCAGAGAGTTCAGAGAGTCCAGAGAGTCCAGAGAGTCCAGAGAGCCCAGAGAATCCAGAGAATCCAGAGAATCCAGAGAGTCCAGAGAGTCCAAAGGGTCCAGAGAGTCCACAGAGTCCAGAGAGTCCAGAGAAACCAGAGAGTCCAGAGGGTCCAGAGGGTCTAGAGAATCAAGAGAGTCCAGAGAGTCCAGAGAATCCAAAGAGTCCAGAGAGTCCAGAGGGTCCAGAGGGTCCAGAGGGTCCAGAGAGTCCAGAGAATCCAGAGAGTCCAGAGAATCCAGAGAGTCCAGAGAGTCTGGAGAACCCAGAGAGTCCAGAGAGTCCAGAGAATGCAGAGAGTCCAGAGAATCCAGAGAGTCCAGAGGGTCCAGAGAATCCAGAGAGTCCAGAGAGTCCAGAGGGTCCAGAGAATCCAGAGAATCAAGAGGGTCCAGAGAGTCCAGAGAGTCCAGAGGGTCCAGAGAACCCAGAGAGTCCAGAGAGTCCAGAGAATCCAGAGAGTCCAGAGAATCCAGAGAATCCAGAGGGTCCAGAGAGTCCAGAGAGTCCAGAGAACCCAGAGTCCAGAGAATCCAGAGAGTCCAGAGAATCCAGAGGGTCCAGAGGTTCCAGAGAGTCCAGAGAATCCAGAGAATCCAGAGAGTCCAGAGAGACCAGAGAGTCCAGAGAATCCAGAGAGTCCAGAGAGTCCAGAGGGTCCAGAGGGTCCAGAGAACCCAGAGAGTCCAGAGAGTCCAGAGAGTCCAATGGATTCAGAGAGCCCAGAGAGCCCAGAGGGTCCAGAGAATACAGAGAGTCCAGAGAACCCAGAGAGTCCAGAGAGACCAGAGAGTCCAGAGAATCCAGAGAGTCCAGAGAGTCCAGAGGGTCCAGAGAGTCCACAGAGTCCAGAGAGTCCAGAGAATCCAGAGAGTCCAGAGGGTCCAGAGGGTCCAGAGAATCCAGAGAGTCCAGAGAGTCCAGGGAATCCAAAGAGTCCAGAGAGTCCAGAGAATCCAGAGAGTCCAGAGGGTCCAGAAGGTCCAGAGGGTCCAGAGAGTCCAGTGAGTCCAGAGAATCCAGAGAGTCCAGAGAATCCAGAGAATCCAGAGGGTCCAGAGAGTCCAGAGAGTCCAGAGAACCCAGAGTCCAGAGAATCCAGAGAGTCCAGAGAATCCAGAGGGTCCAGAGGTTCCAGAGAGTCCAGAGAATCCAGAGAATCCAGAGAGTCCAGAGAGTCCAGAGAATCCAGAGAGTCCAGAGAATCCAGAGAATCCAGAGAGTCCAGAGAGTCCAGAGAATCCAGAGGGTCCAGTGGGTCCAGAGGGTCCAGAGAATCCAGAGAGTCCAGAGAGTCCAGAGGGTCCAGAGAATCCAGAGAGTCCAGAGAATCCAGAGAGTCCAGAGAGTCCAGAGAATCCAGAGAGTCTAGAGAGTCCAGAGAATCCAGAGAGTCCAGAGAGTCCAGAGAGTCCAGAGAATACAGAGAGTCTAGAGAATCCAGAGAGTCCAGAGAGTCCAGAGAATCCAGAGAGTCCAGAGAGTCCAGAGAATCCAGAGGGTCCAGAGAATCCAGAGAGTCCAGATAGTCCAGAGAATCCAGAGAGTCCAGATAGTCAAGAGGGTCCAGTGAATCCAGAGAGTCCAGAGAATCCAGAGGGTCCAGAGGGTCCAGAGAACCCAGAGAGTCCAGAGAGTCCAATGGGTCCAGAGAGCCCAGAGAGCCCAGAGGGTCCAGAGAATCCAGAGGGTCCAGAGAGTCCAGAGAGTCCAGAGGGTCCAGAGAATCCAGAGGGTCCAGAGGGTCCAGAGAACCCAGAGCGTCCAGAGAGTCCAGAGAGTCCAAGGTGTCCAGAGAGCCCAGAGAGCCCAGAGGGTCCAGAGAATACAGAGAGTCCAGAGAACCCAGAGAGTCCAGAGAGACCAGAGAGTCCAGAGAGTCCAGAGGGTCCAGAGAGTCCAGAGGGTCCAGAGAGTCCAGAGAGTCCAGAGGGTCCAGAGGGTCCAGAGGGTCCAGAGAGTCCAGAGAATCCAGAGAGTCCAGAGAATCCAGAGAGTCCAGAGAGTCCAGAGGGTCCAGAGAGTCCAGACAGTCCAGAGGGTCCAGAGGGTCCAGAGGGTCCAGAGGGTCCAGAGAGTCCAGAGAATCCAGAGAGTCCAGAGAATCCAGAGAGTCCAGAGGGTCCAGCGAGTCCAGAGAGTCTGTAGAACCCAGAGAGTCCAGAGGGTCCAGAGAATCCAGAGAGTCCAGAGAGTCCAGAGGGTCCAGAGAGTCCAGAGATTCCAGAGAATCCAGAGGGTCCAGAGGGTCCAGAGAACCCAGAGAGTCCAGAGAGTCCAATGGGTCCAGAGAGCCCAGAGAGCCCAGAGGGTCCAGAGAATACAGAGAGTCCAGAGAACCCAGAGAGTCCAGAGAGACCAGAGAGTCCAGAGAATCCAGAGAGTCCAGAGAGTCCAGAGAATCCAGAGAGTCCAGAGAGTCCAGAGGGTCCAGAGAGTCCACAGAGTCCAGAGAGTCCAGAGAATCCAGAGAATCCAAAGAGTCCAGAGAGTCCAGAGATTCCAGGGAATCTAGAGGGTCCAGAGAGTCCAGAGGGTCCAGAGGGTCCAGAGGGTCCAGAGAGTCCAGAGAATCCAGAGAGTCTGGAGAACCCAGAGAGTCCAGAGAGTCCAGAGAATGCAGAGAGTCCAGAGAATCCAGAGAGTCCAGAGGGTCCAGAGAATCCAGAGAGTCCAGAGAGTCCAGAGGGTCCAGAGAATACAGAGAATCAAGAGGGTCCAGAGAGTCCAGAGAGTCCAGAGGGTCCAGAGAACCCAGAGAGTCCAGAGAGTCCAGAGAGTCCAATGGGTCCAGAGAGCCCAGAGAGCCCAGAGGGTCCAGAGAATACAGAGAGTCCAGAGAACCCAGAGAGTCCAGAGAGACCAGAGAGTCCAGAGAATCCAGAGAGTCCAGAGAATCCAGAGGGTCCAGAGAGTCCACAGGGTCCAGAGAGTCAAGAGAATCCAGAGAGTCCAGAGGGTCCAGAGGGTCCAGAGAATCCAGAGAGTCCAGGGAATCCAAAGAGTCCAGAGAGTCCAGAGAATCCAGAGGGTCCAGAGAGTCCAGAGGGTCCAGAAGGTCCAGAGGGTCCAGAGGGTCCAGAGAGTCCAGAGAGTCCAGAGAGTCCAGAGAATCCAGAGAGTCCAGAGGGTCCAGAGGGTCCAGAGAGTCCAGAGAGTCCAGAGAGTTCAGAGAGTCCAGAGAGTCCAGAGAGTCCAGAGAGCCCAGAGAATCCAGAGAATCCAGAGAATCCAGAGAATCCAGAGAGTCCAGAGAGTCCAAAGGGTCCAGAGAGTCCACAGAGTCCAGAGAGTCCAGAGAAACCAGAGAGTCCAGAGGGTCCAGAGGGTCTAGAGAATCAAGAGAGTCCAGAGAGTCCAGAGAATCCAAAGAGTCCAGAGAGTCCAGAGGGTCCAGAGGGTCCAGAGGGTCCAGAGAGTCCAGAGAATCCAGAGAGTCCAGAGAATCCAGAGAGTCCAGAGAGTCTGGAGAACCCAGAGAGTCCAGAGAGTCCAGAGAATGCAGAGAGTCCAGAGAATCCAGAGAGTCCAGAGGGTCCAGAGAATCCAGAGAGTCCAGAGAGTCCAGAGGGTCCAGAGAATCCAGAGAATCAAGAGGGTCCAGAGAGTCCAGAGAGTCCAGAGGGTCCAGAGAACCCAGAGAGTCCAGAGAGTCCAGAGAATCCAGAGAGTCCAGAGAATCCAGAGAATCCAGAGAGTCCAAAGAATCCAGAGAATCCAGAGAGTCCAGAGAGTCCAGAGAATCCAGAGGGTCCAGTGGGTCCAGAGGGTCCAGAGAATCCAGAGAGTCCAGAGAGTCCAGAGGGTCCAGAGAATCCAGGGAGTCCAGAAAGTCCAGAGAATCTAGAGAGTCCAGAGAATCCAGAGAGTCCAGAGAATCCAGAGAGTCCAGAGAGTCCAGAGAACCCAGAGTCCAGAGAATCCAGAGAGTCCAGAGAATCCAGAGGGTCCAGAGGTTCCAGAGAGTCCAGAGAATCCAGAGAATCCAGAGAGTCCAGAGAGTCCAGAGAATCCAGAGAGTCCAGAGAATCCAGAGAATCCAGAGAGTCCAGAGAGTCCAGAGAATCCAGAGGGTCCAGTGGGTCCAGAGGGTCCAGAGAATCCAGAGAGTCCAGAGAGTCCAGAGGGTCCAGAGAATCCAGGGAGTCCAGAAAGTCCAGAGAATCCAGAGAGTCCAGAGAATCCAGAGAGTCCAGAGAGTCCAGAGAATCCAGAGAGTCCAGAGAGTCCAGAGAATCCAGAGAGTCCAGAGAGTCCAGAGAGTCCAGAGAATACAGAGAGTCTAGAGAATCCAGAGAGTCCAGAGAGTCCAGAGAATCCAGAGAGTCCAGAGAGTCCAGAGAATCCAGAGAGTCTAGAGAACCCAGAGAGTCCAGAGAATCCAGAGGGTCCAGAGAATCCAGAGAGTCCAGATAGTCCAGAGAATCCAGAGAGTCCAGATAGTCAAGAGGGTCCAGTGAATCCAGAGAGTCCAGAGAATCCAGAGAGTCCAGAGAGTCCAGAGAATCCAGAGAGTCCAGAGGGTCCAGAGGGTCCAGAGGGTCCAGAGGGTCCAGAGAGTCCAGAGAATCCAGAGAGTCCAGAGAATCCAGAGAGTCCAGAGGGTCCAGAGAGTCCAGAGAGTCTGGAGAACCCAGAGAGTCCAGAGAGTCCAGAGAATGCAGAGAGTCCAGAGAATCCAGAGAGTCCAGAGGGTCCAGAGCGTCCAGAGAGTCCAGAGAGTCCAGAGGGTCCAGAGAATCCAGAGAATCAAGAGGGTCCAGAGAGTCCAGAGAGTCCAGAGGGTCCAGAGGGTTCAGAGAACCCAGAGAGTCCAGAGAGTCCAGAGAGTCCAATGGGTCCAGAGAGCCCAGAGAGCCCAGAGGGTCCAGAGAATACAGAGAGTCCAGAGAACCCAGAGAATCCAGAGAGTCCAGAGAGTCCAGAGGGTCCAGAGAGTCCACAGAGTCCAGAGAATCCAGAGAGTCCAGAGGGTCCAGAGGGTCCAGAGAATCCAGAGAGTCCAGAGAGTCCAGGGAATCCAAAGAGTCCAGAGAGTCCAGAGAATCCAGAGGGTCCAGAGAGTCCAGAGGGTCCAGAAGGTCCAGAGGGTCCAGAGAGTCCAGAGAGTCCAGAGAGTCCAGAGAGTTCAGAGAGTCCAGAGAGTCCAGAGAGCCCAGATAATCCAGAGAATCCAGAGAATCCAGAGAGTCCAGAGAGTCCAGAGAGTCCAAAGGGTCCAGAGAATCCAGAGAGTCCAGAGAACTCAGAGAACCCAGAGAGTCCAGAGAATCCAGAGAGTCCAGAGAATCCAGAGGGTCCAGAGAGTCCAGAGAACTCAGAGAGTCCAGAGAGTCCAGAGAATCCAGAGAGTCCAGAGAATCCAGAGGGTCCAGAGAGTCCAGAGAGTCCAGAGAGTCCAGAAAATCCAGAGAGTCCAGAGGGTCCAGAGAGTCCAGAGAGTCCAGAGAGTCCGGAGAATCCAGAGAATCCAGAGAGTCCAGAGAGTCCAGAGAATCCAGAGAGTCCAGAGAGTCCAGAGGGTCCAGAGAGTCCACAGAGTCCAGAGAGTCCAGAGAAACCAGAGAGTCCAGAGGGTCCAGAGGGTCTAGAGAATCCAGAGAGTCCAGAGAGTCCAGAGAATCCAAAGAGTCCAGAGAGTCCAGAGATTCCAGGGAATCCAGAGGGTCCAGAGAGTCCAGAGGGTCCAGAGGGTCCAGAGGGTCCAGAGGGTCCAGAGAGTCCAGAGAATCCAGAGAGTCCAGAGAATCCAGAGAGTCCAGAGAGTCTGGAGAACCCAGAGAGTCCAGAGAGTCCAGAGAATGCAGAGAGTCCAGAGAATCCAGAGAGTCCAGAGGGTCCAGAGGGTCCAGAGAATCCAGAGAGTCCAGAGAGTCCAGAGGGTCCAGAGAATCCAGAGAATCAAGAGGGTCCAGAGAGTCCAGAGAGTCCAGAGGGTCCAGAGAACCCAGAGAGTCCAGAAAGTCCAGAGAGTCCAATGGGTCCAGAGAGCCCAGAGAGCCCAGAGGGTCCAGAGAATACAGAGAGTCAAGAGAACCCAGAGAGTCCAGAGAGACCAGAGAGTCCAGAGAGTCCAGAGAATCCAGAGAGTCCAGAGAGTCCAGAGGGTCCAGAGAGTCCACAGAGTCCAGAGAATCCAGAGAGTCCAGAGGGTCCAGAGGGTCCAGAGAATCCAGAGAGTCCAGAGAGTCCAGGGAATCCAAAGAGTCCAGAGAGTCCAGAGAATCCAGAGAGTCCAGAGGGTCCAGAAGGTCCAGAGGGTCCAGAGGGTCCAGAGAGTCCAGAGAGTCCAGAGAATCCAGAGAGTCCAGAGAATCCAGAGAATCCAGAGGGTCCAGAGAGTCCAGAGAGTCCAGAGAACCCAGAGTCCAGAGAATCCAGAGAGTCCAGAGAATCCAGAGGGTCCAGAGAGTCCAGAGAATCCAGAGAATCCAGAGAGTCCAGAGAGTCCAGAGAATCCAGAGAGTCCAGAGAATCCAGAGAATCCAGAGAGTCCAGAGAGTCCAGAGAATCCAGAGGGTCCAGTGGGTCCAGAGGGTCCAGAGAATCCAGAGAGTCCAGAGAGTCCAGAGGGTCCAGAGAATCCAGGGAGTCCAGAAAGTCCAGAGAATCTAGAGAGTCCAGAGAATCCAGAGAGTCCAGAGAGTCCAGAGAATCCAGAGAGTCCAGAGAGTCCAGAGAATCCAGAGAGTCCAGAGAGTCCAGAGAGTCCAGAGAATACAGAGAGTCTAGAGAATCCAGAGAGTCCAGAGAATCCAGAGAGTCCAGAGAGTCCAGAGAATCCAGAGAGTCTAGAGAACCCAGAGAGTCCAGAGAATCCAGAGGGTCCAGAGAATCCAGAGAGTCCAGATAGTCCAGAGAATCCAGAGAGTCCAGATAGTCAAGAGGGTCCAGTGAATCCAGAGAGTCCAGAGAATCCAGAGAGTCCAGAGAGTCCAGAGAATCCAGAGAGTCCAGAGGGTCCAGAGAATCCAGAGAGTCCAGATAGTCCAGAGAATCCAGAGAGTCCAGAGAGTCCAGAGAATCCAGAGAGTCCAGAGGGTCCAGAGAATCCAGAGAATCCAGAGAGTCCAGAGATTCCAGAGAATCCAGAGGGTCCAGAGAGTCCAGAGAGTCCAGAGGGTCCAGAGAATCCAGAGGGTCCAGAGGGTCCAGAGAACCCAGAGCGTCCAGAGAGTCCAGAGAGTCCAAGGTGTCCAGAGAGCCCAGAGAGCCCAGAGGGTCCAGAGAATACAGAGAGTCCAGAGAACCCAGAGAGTCCAGAGAGACCAGAGAGTCCAGAGAGTCCAGAGGGTCCAGAGAGTACAGAGGGTCCAGAGAGTCCAGAGAGTCCAGAGGGTCCAGAGGGTCCAGAGGGTCCAGAGAGTCCAGAGAATCCAGAGAGTCCAGAGAATCCAGAGAGTCCAGAGAGTCCAGAGGGTCCAGAGAGTCCAGAGAGTCCAGAGGGTCCAGAGGGTCCAGAGGGTCCAGAGGGTCCAGAGAGTCCAGAGAATCCAGAGAGTCCAGAGAGTCCAGAGAATCCAGAGAGTCCAGAGGGTCCAGCGAGTCCAGAGAGTCTGTAGAACCCAGAGAGTCCAGAGAGTCCAGAGAGTCCAGAGAATCCAGAGAGTCCAGAGAATCCAGAGAATCCAGAGGGTCCAGAGAGTCCAGAGAGTCCAGAGAACCCAGAGTCCAGAGAATCCAGAGAGTCCAGAGAATCCAGAGGGTCCAGAGGTTCCAGAGAGTCCAGAGAATCCAGAGAATCCAGAGAGTCCAGAGAGACCAGAGAGTCCAGAGAATCCAGAGAGTCCAGAGAGTCCAGAGGGTCCAGAGGGTCCAGAGAACCCAGAGAGTCCAGAGAGTCCAGAGAGTCCAATGGATTCAGAGAGCCCAGAGAGCCCAGAGGGTCCAGAGAATACAGAGAGTCCAGAGAACCCAGAGAGTCCAGAGAGACCAGAGAGTCCAGAGAATCCAGAGAGTCCAGAGAGTCCAGAGGGTCCAGAGAGTCCACAGAGTCCAGAGAGTCCAGAGAATCCAGAGAGTCCAGAGGGTCCAGAGGGTCCAGAGAATCCAGAGAGTCCAGAGAGTCCAGGGAATCCAAAGAGTCCAGAGAGTCCAGAGAATCCAGAGAGTCCAGAGGGTCCAGAAGGTCCAGAGGGTCCAGAGGGTCCAGAGAGTCCAGTGAGTCCAGAGAATCCAGAGAGTCCAGAGAATCCAGAGAATCCAGAGGGTCCAGAGAGTCCAGAGAGTCCAGAGAACCCAGAGTCCAGAGAATCCAGAGAGTCCAGAGAATCCAGAGGGTCCAGAGGTTCCAGAGAGTCCAGAGAATCCAGAGAATCCAGAGAGTCCAGAGAGTCCAGAGAATCCAGAGAGTCCAGAGAATCCAGAGAATCCAGAGAGTCCAGAGAGTCCAGAGAATCCAGAGGGTCCAGTGGGTCCAGAGGGTCCAGAGAATCCAGAGAGTCCAGAGAGTCCAGAGGGTCCAGAGAATCCAGAGAGTCCAGAGAATCCAGAGAGTCCAGAGAGTCCAGAGAATCCAGAGAGTCTAGAGAGTCCAGAGAATCCAGAGAGTCCAGAGAGTCCAGAGAGTCCAGAGAATACAGAGAGTCTAGAGAATCCAGAGAGTCCAGAGAGTCCAGAGAATCCAGAGAGTCCAGAGAGTCCAGAGAATCCAGAGAGTCTAGAGAACCCAGAGAGTCCAGAGAATCCAGAAGGTCCAGAGAATCCAGAGAGTCCGGATAGTCCAGAGAATCCAGAGAGTCCAGATAGTCAAGAGGGTCCAGTGAATCCAGAGAGTCCAGAGAATCCAGAGGGTCCAGAGGGTCCAGAGAACCCAGAGAGTCCAGAGAGTCCAATGGGTCCAGAGAGCCCAGAGAGCCCAGAGGGTCCAGAGAATCCAGAGGGTCCAGAGAGTCCAGAGAGTCCAGAGGGTCCAGAGAATCCAGAGGGTCCAGAGGGTCCAGAGAACCCAGAGCGTCCAGAGAGTCCAGAGAGTCCAAGGTGTCCAGAGAGCCCAGAGAGCCCAGAGGGTCCAGAGAATACAGAGAGTCCAGAGAACCCAGAGAGTCCAGAGAGACCAGAGAGTCCAGAGAGTCCAGAGGGTCCAGAGAGTCCAGAGGGTCCAGAGAGTCCAGAGAGTCCAGAGGGTCCAGAGGGTCCAGAGGGTCCAGAGAGTCCAGAGAATCCAGAGAGTCCAGAGAATCCAGAGAGTCCAGAGAGTCCAGAGGGTCCAGAGAGTCCAGACAGTCCAGAGGGTCCAGAGGGTCCAGAGGGTCCAGAGGGTCCAGAGAGTCCAGAGAATCCAGAGAGTCCAGAGAATCCAGAGAGTCCAGAGGGTCCAGCGAGTCCAGAGAGTCTGTAGAACCCAGAGAGTCCAGAGAGTCCAGAGAATCATGAGAGTCCAGAGAATCCAGAGAGTCCAGAGGGTCCAGAGAATCCAGAGAGTCCAGAGAGTCCAGAGGGTCCAGAGAGTCCAGAGATTCCAGAGAATCCAGAGGGTCCAGAGGGTCCAGAGAACCCAGAGAGTCCAGAGAGTCCAATGGGTCCAGAGAGCCCAGAGAGCCCAGAGGGTCCAGAGAATACAGAGAGTCCAGAGAACCCAGAGAGTCCAGAGAGACCAGAGAGTCCAGAGAATCCAGAGAGTCCAGAGAGTCCAGAGAATCCAGAGAGTCCAGAGAGTCCAGAGGGTCCAGAGAGTCCACAGAGTCCAGAGAGTCCAGAGAATCCAGAGAATCCAAAGAGTCCAGAGAGTCCAGAGATTCCAGGGAATCCAGAGGGTCCAGAGAGTCCAGAGGGTCCAGAGGGTCCAGAGGGTCCAGAGGGTCCAGAGAGTCCAGAGAATCCAGAGAGTCTGGAGAACCCAGAGAGTCCAGAGAGTCCAGAGAATGCAGAGAGTCCAGAGAATCCAGAGAGTCCAGAGGGTCCAGAGAATCCAGAGAGTCCAGAGAGTCCAGAGGGTCCAGAGAATACAGAGAATCAAGAGGGTCCAGAGAGTCCAGAGAGTCCAGAGGGTCCAGAGAACCCAGAGAGTCCAGAGAGTCCAGAGAGTCCAATGGGTCCAGAGAGCCCAGAGAGCCCAGAGGGTCCAGAGAATACAGAGAGTCCAGAGAACCCAGAGAGTCCAGAGAGACCAGAGAGTCCAGAGAATCCAGAGAGTCCAGAGAATCCAGAGGGTCCAGAGAGTCCACAGGGTCCAGAGAGTCCAGAGAATCCAGAGAGTCCAGAGGGTCCAGAGGGTCCAGAGAATCCAGAGAGTCCAGGGAATCCAAAGAGTCCAGAGAGTCCAGAGAATCCAGAGGGTCCAGAGAGTCCAGAGGGTCCAGAAGGTCCAGAGGGTCCAGAGGGTCCAGAGAGTCCAGAGAGTCCAGAGAGTCCAGAGAATCCAGAGAGTCCAGAGGGTCCAGAGGGTCCAGAGAGTCCAGAGAGTCCAGAGAGTTCAGAGAGTCCAGAGAGTCCAGAGAGTCCAGAGAGCCCAGAGAATCCAGAGAATCCAGAGAATCCAGAGAATCCAGAGAGTCCAGAGAGTCCAAAGGGTCCAGAGAGTCCACAGAGTCCAGAGAGTCCAGAGAAACCAGAGAGTCCAGAGGGTCCAGAGGGTCTAGAGAATCAAGAGAGTCCAGAGAGTCCAGAGAATCCAAAGAGTCCAGAGAGTCCAGAGGGTCCAGAGGGTCCAGAGGGTCCAGAGAGTCCAGAGAATCCAGAGAGTCCAGAGAATCCAGAGAGTCCAGAGAGTCTGGAGAACCCAGAGAGTCCAGAGAGTCCAGAGAATGCAGAGAGTCCAGAGAATCCAGAGAGTCCAGAGGGTCCAGAGAATCCAGAGAGTCCAGAGAGTCCAGAGGGTCCAGAGAATCCAGAGAATCAAGAGGGTCCAGAGAGTCCAGAGAGTCCAGAGGGTCCAGAGAACCCAGAGAGTCCAGAGAGTCCAGAGAATCCAGAGAGTCCAGAGAATCCAGAGAATCCAGAGGGTCCAGAGAGTCCAGAGAGTCCAGAGAACCCAGAGTCCAGAGAATCCAGAGAGTCCAGAGAATCCAGAGGGTCCAGAGGTTCCAGAGAGTCCAGAGAATCCAGAGAATCCAGAGAGTCCAGAGAGTCCAGAGAATCCAGAGAGTCCAAAGAATCCAGAGAATCCAGAGAGTCCAGAGAGTCCAGAGAATCCAGAGGGTCCAGTGGGTCCAGAGGGTCCAGAGAATCCAGAGGGTCCAGAGAATCCAGAGAATCAAGAGGGTCCAGAGAGTCCAGAGAGTCCAGAGGGTCCAGAGAACCCAGAGAGTCCAGAGAGTCCAGAGAATCCAGAGAGTCCAGAGAGTCCAGAGAACCCAGAGTCCAGAGAATCCAGAGAGTCCAGAGAATCCAGAGGGTCCAGAGGTTCCAGAGAGTCCAGAGAATCCAGAGAATCCAGAGAGTCCAGAGAGTCCAGAGAATCCAGAGAGTCCAGAGAATCCAGAGAATCCAGAGAGTCCAGAGAGTCCAGAGAATCCAGAGGGTCCAGTGGGTCCAGAGGGTCCAGAGAATCCAGAGAGTCCAGAGAGTCCAGAGGGTCCAGAGAATCCAGGGAGTCCAGAAAGTCCAGAGAATCCAGAGAGTCCAGAGAATCCAGAGAGTCCAGAGAGTCCAGAGAATCCAGAGAGTCCAGAGAGTCCAGAGAATCCAGAGAGTCCAGAGAGTCCAGAGAGTCCAGAGAATACAGAGAGTCTAGAGAATCCAGAGAGTCCAGAGAGTCCAGAGAATCCAGAGAGTCCAGAGAGTCCAGAGAATCCAGAGAGTCTAGAGAACCCAGAGAGTCCAGAGAATCCAGAGGGTCCAGAGAATCCAGAGAGTCCAGATAGTCCAGAGAATCCAGAGAGTCCAGATAGTCAAGAGGGTCCAGTGAATCTAGAGAGTCCAGAGAATCCAGAGAGTCCAGAGAGTCCAGAGAATCCAGAGAGTCCAGAGGGTCCAGAGGGTCCAGAGGGTCCAGAGGGTCCAGAGAGTCCAGAGAATCCAGAGAGTCCAGAGAATCCAGAGAGTCCAGAGGGTCCAGAGAGTCCAGAGAGTCTGGAGAACCCAGAGAGTCCAGAGAGTCCAGAGAATGCAGAGAGTCCAGAGAATCCAGAGAGTCCAGAGGGTCCAGAGCGTCCAGAGAGTCCAGAGAGTCCAGAGGGTCCAGAGAATCCAGAGAATCAAGAGGGTCCAGAGAGTCCAGAGAGTCCAGAGGGTCCAGAGGGTTCAGAGAACCCAGAGAGTCCAGAGAGTCCAGAGAGTCCAATGGGTCCAGAGAGCCCAGAGAGCCCAGAGGGTCCAGAGAATACAGAGAGTCCAGAGAACCCAGAGAATCCAGAGAGTCCAGAGAGTCCAGAGGGTCCAGAGAGTCCACAGAGTCCAGAGAATCCAGAGAGTCCAGAGGGTCCAGAGGGTCCAGAGAATCCAGAGGGTCCAGAGAGTCCAGAGAGTCCAGAGGGTCCAGAGAATCCAGAGGGTCCAGAGGGTCCAGAGAACCCAGAGCGTCCAGAGAGTCCAGAGAGTCCAAGGTGTCCAGAGAGCCCAGAGAGCCCAGAGGGTCCAGAGAATACAGAGAGTCCAGAGAACCCAGAGAGTCCAGAGAGACCAGAGAGTCCAGAGAGTCCAGAGGGTCCAGAGAGTCCAGAGGGTCCAGAGAGTCCAGAGAGTCCAGAGGGTCCAGAGGGTCCAGAGGGTCCAGAGAGTCCAGAGAATCCAGAGAGTCCAGAGAATCCAGAGAGTCCAGAGAGTCCAGAGGGTCCAGAGAGTCCAGACAGTCCAGAGGGTCCAGAGGGTCCAGAGGGTCCAGAGGGTCCAGAGAGTCCAGAGAATCCAGAGAGTCCAGAGAATCCAGAGAGTCCAGAGGGTCCAGCGAGTCCAGAGAGTCTGTAGAACCCAGAGAGTCCAGAGAGTCCAGAGAATCATGAGAGTCCAGAGAATCCAGAGAGTCCAGAGGGTCCAGAGAATCCAGAGAGTCCAGAGAGTCCAGAGGGTCCAGAGAGTCCAGAGATTCCAGAGAATCCAGAGGGTCCAGAGGGTCCAGAGAACCCAGAGAGTCCAGAGAGTCCAATGGGTCCAGAGAGCCCAGAGAGCCCAGAGGGTCCAGAGAATACAGAGAGTCCAGAGAACCCAGAGAGTCCAGAGAGACCAGAGAGTCCAGAGAATCCAGAGAGTCCAGAGAGTCCAGAGAATCCAGAGAGTCCAGAGAGTCCAGAGGGTCCAGAGAGTCCACAGAGTCCAGAGAGTCCAGAGAATCCAGAGAATCCAAAGAGTCCAGAGAGTCCAGAGATTCCAGGGAATCCAGAGGGTCCAGAGAGTCCAGAGGGTCCAGAGGGTCCAGAGGGTCCAGAGGGTCCAGAGAGTCCAGAGAATCCAGAGAGTCTGGAGAACCCAGAGAGTCCAGAGAGTCCAGAGAATGCAGAGAGTCCAGAGAATCCAGAGAGTCCAGAGGGTCCAGAGAATCCAGAGAGTCCAGAGAGTCCAGAGGGTCCAGAGAATACAGAGAATCAAGAGGGTCCAGAGAGTCCAGAGAGTCCAGAGGGTCCAGAGAACCCAGAGAGTCCAGAGAGTCCAGAGAGTCCAATGGGTCCAGAGAGCCCAGAGAGCCCAGAGGGTCCAGAGAACCCAGAGAGTCCAGAGAGACCAGAGAGTCCAGAGAATCCAGAGAGTCCAGAGAATCCAGAGGGTCCAGAGAGTCCACAGGGTCCAGAGAGTCCAGAGAATCCAGAGAGTCCAGAGGGTCCAGAGGGTCCAGAGAATCCAGAGAGTCCAGGGAATCCAAAGAGTCCAGAGAGTCCAGAGAATCCAGAGGGTCCAGAGAGTCCAGAGGGTCCAGAAGGTCCAGAGGGTCCAGAGGGTCCAGAGAGTCCAGAGAGTCCAGAGAGTCCAGAGAATCCAGAGAGTCCAGAGGGTCCAGAGGGTCCAGAGAGTCCAGAGAGTCCAGAGAGTTCAGAGAGTCCAGAGAGTCCAGAGAGTCCAGAGAGCCCAGAGAATCCAGAGAATCCAGAGAATCCAGAGAATCCAGAGAGTCCAGAGAGTCCAAAGGGTCCAGAGAGTCCACAGAGTCCAGAGAGTCCAGAGAAACCAGAGAGTCCAGAGGGTCCAGAGGGTCTAGAGAATCAAGAGAGTCCAGAGAGTCCAGAGAATCCAAAGAGTCCAGAGAGTCCAGAGGGTCCAGAGGGTCCAGAGGGTCCAGAGAGTCCAGAGAATCCAGAGAGTCCAGAGAATCCAGAGAGTCCAGAGAGTCTGGAGAACCCAGAGAGTCCAGAGAGTCCAGAGAATGCAGAGAGTCCAGAGAATCCAGAGAGTCCAGAGGGTCCAGAGAATCCAGAGAGTCCAGAGAGTCCAGAGGGTCCAGAGAATCCAGAGAATCAAGAGGGTCCAGAGAGTCCAGAGAGTCCAGAGGGTCCAGAGAACCCAGAGAGTCCAGAGAGTCCAGAGAATCCAGAGAGTCCAGAGAATCCAGAGAATCCAGAGGGTCCAGAGAGTCCAGAGAGTCCAGAGAACCCAGAGTCCAGAGAATCCAGAGAGTCCAGAGAATCCAGAGGGTCCAGAGGTTCCAGAGAGTCCAGAGAATCCAGAGAATCCAGAGAGTCCAGAGAGTCCAGAGAATCCAGAGAGTCCAAAGAATCCAGAGAATCCAGAGAGTCCAGAGAGTCCAGAGAATCCAGAGGGTCCAGTGGGTCCAGAGGGTCCAGAGAATCCAGAGGGTCCAGAGAATCCAGAGAATCAAGAGGGTCCAGAGAGTCCAGAGAGTCCAGAGGGTCCAGAGAACCCAGAGAGTCCAGAGAGTCCAGAGAATCCAGAGAGTCCAGAGAGTCCAGAGAACCCAGAGTCCAGAGAATCCAGAGAGTCCAGAGAATCCAGAGGGTCCAGAGGTTCCAGAGAGTCCAGAGAATCCAGAGAATCCAGAGAGTCCAGAGAGTCCAGAGAATCCAGAGAGTCCAGAGAATCCAGAGAATCCAGAGAGTCCAGAGAGTCCAGAGAATCCAGAGGGTCCAGTGGGTCCAGAGGGTCCAGAGAATCCAGAGAGTCCAGAGAGTCCAGAGGGTCCAGAGAATCCAGGGAGTCCAGAAAGTCCAGAGAATCCAGAGAGTCCAGAGAATCCAGAGAGTCCAGAGAGTCCAGAGAATCCAGAGAGTCCAGAGAGTCCAGAGAATCCAGAGAGTCCAGAGAGTCCAGAGAGTCCAGAGAATACAGAGAGTCTAGAGAATCCAGAGAGTCCAGAGAGTCCAGAGAATCCAGAGAGTCCAGAGAGTCCAGAGAATCCAGAGAGTCTAGAGAACCCAGAGAGTCCAGAGAATCCAGAGGGTCCAGAGAATCCAGAGAGTCCAGATAGTCCAGAGAATCCAGAGAGTCCAGATAGTCAAGAGGGTCCAGTGAATCTAGAGAGTCCAGAGAATCCAGAGAGTCCAGAGAGTCCAGAGAATCCAGAGAGTCCAGAGGGTCCAGAGGGTCCAGAGGGTCCAGAGGGTCCAGAGAGTCCAGAGAATCCAGAGAGTCCAGAGAATCCAGAGAGTCCAGAGGGTCCAGAGAGTCCAGAGAGTCTGGAGAACCCAGAGAGTCCAGAGAGTCCAGAGAATGCAGAGAGTCCAGAGAATCCAGAGAGTCCAGAGGGTCCAGAGCGTCCAGAGAGTCCAGAGAGTCCAGAGGGTCCAGAGAATCCAGAGAATCAAGAGGGTCCAGAGAGTCCAGAGAGTCCAGAGGGTCCAGAGGGTTCAGAGAACCCAGAGAGTCCAGAGAGTCCAGAGAGTCCAATGGGTCCAGAGAGCCCAGAGAGCCCAGAGGGTCCAGAGAATACAGAGAGTCCAGAGAACCCAGAGAATCCAGAGAGTCCAGAGAGTCCAGAGGGTCCAGAGAGTCCACAGAGTCCAGAGAATCCAGAGAGTCCAGAGGGTCCAGAGGGTCCAGAGAATCCAGAGAGTCCAGAGAGTCCAGGGAATCCAAAGAGTCCAGAGAGTCCAGAGAATCCAGAGGGTCCAGAGAGTCCAGAGGGTCCAGAAGGTCCAGAGGGTCCAGAGAGTCCAGAGAGTCCAGAGAGTCCAGAGAGTTCAGAGAGTCCAGAGAGTCCAGAGAGCCCAGATAATCCAGAGAATCCAGAGAATCCAGAGAGTCCAGAGAGTCCAGAGAGTCCAAAGGGTCCAGAGAATCCAGAGAGTCCAGAGAACTCAGAGAACCCAGAGAGTCCAGAGAATCCAGAGAGTCCAGAGAATCCAGAGGGTCCAGAGAGTCCAGAGAACTCAGAGAACTCAGAGAGTCCAGAGAGTCCAGAGAATCCAGAGAGTCCAGAGAATCCAGAGGGTCCAGAGAGTCCAGAGAGTCCAGAGAGTCCAGAAAATCCAGAGAGTCCAGAGGGTCCAGAGAGTCCAGAGAGTCCAGAGAGTCCGGAGAATCCAGAGAATCCAGAGAGTCCAGAGAGTCCAGAGAATCCAGAGAGTCCAGAGAGTCCAGAGGGTCCAGAGAGTCCACAGAGTCCAGAGAGTCCAGAGAAACCAGAGAGTCCAGAGGGTCCAGAGGGTCTAGAGAATCCAGAGAGTCCAGAGAGTCCAGAGAATCCAAAGAGTCCAGAGAGTCCAGAGATTCCAGGGAATCCAGAGGGTCCAGAGAGTCCAGAGGGTCCAGAGGGTCCAGAGGGTCCAGAGGGTCCAGAGAGTCCAGAGAATCCAGAGAGTCCAGAGAATCCAGAGAGTCCAGAGAGTCTGGAGAACCCAGAGAGTCCAGAGAGTCCAGAGAATGCAGAGAGTCCAGAGAATCCAGAGAGTCCAGAGGGTCCAGAGGGTCCAGAGAATCCAGAGAGTCCAGAGAGTCCAGAGGGTCCAGAGAATCCAGAGAATCAAGAGGGTCCAGAGAGTCCAGAGAGTCCAGAGGGTCCAGAGAACCCAGAGAGTCCAGAAAGTCCAGAGAGTCCAATGGGTCCAGAGAGCCCAGAGAGCCCAGAGGGTCCAGAGAATACAGAGAGTCCAGAGAACCCAGAGAGTCCAGAGAGACCAGAGAGTCCAGAGAGTCCAGAGAATCCAGAGAGTCCAGAGAGTCCAGAGGGTCCAGAGAGTCCACAGAGTCCAGAGAATCCAGAGAGTCCAGAGGGTCCAGAGGGTCCAGAGAATCCAGAGAGTCCAGAGAGTCCAGGGAATCCAAAGAGTCCAGAGAGTCCAGAGAATCCAGAGAGTCCAGAGGGTCCAGAAGGTCCAGAGGGTCCAGAGGGTCCAGAGAGTCCAGAGAGTCCAGAGAATCCAGAGAGTCCAGAGAATCCAGAGAATCCAGAGGGTCCAGAGAGTCCAGAGAGTCCAGAGAACCCAGAGTCCAGAGAATCCAGAGAGTCCAGAGAATCCAGAGGGTCCAGAGAGTCCAGAGAATCCAGAGAATCCAGAGAGTCCAGAGAGTCCAGAGAATCCAGAGAGTCCAGAGAATCCAGAGAATCCAGAGAGTCCAGAGAGTCCAGAGAATCCAGAGGGTCCAGTGGGTCCAGAGGGTCCAGAGAATCCAGAGAGTCCAGAGAGTCCAGAGGGTCCAGAGAATCCAGGGAGTCCAGAAAGTCCAGAGAATCCAGAGAGTCCAGAGAATCCAGAGAGTCCAGAGAGTCCAGAGAATCCAGAGAGTCCAGAGAGTCCAGAGAATCCAGAGAGTCCATAGAGTCCAGAGAATACAGAGAGTCTAGAGAATCCAGAGAGTCCAGAGAGTCCAGAGAATCCAGAGAGTCCAGAGAGTCCAGAGAATCCAGAGAGTCTAGAGAACCCAGAGAGTCCAGAGAATCCAGAGGGTCCAGAGAATCCAGAGAGTCCAGATAGTCCAGAGAATCCAGAGAGTCCAGATAGTCAAGAGGGTCCAGTGAATCCAGAGAGTCCAGAGAATCCAGAGAGTCCAGAGAGTCCAGAGAATCCAGAGAGTCCAGAGGGTCCAGAGAATCCAGAGAGTCCAGATAGTCCAGAGAATCCAGAGAGTCCAGAGAGTCCAGAGAATCCAGAGAGTCCAGAGGGTCCAGAGAATCCAGAGAATCCAGAGAGTCCAGAGATTCCAGAGAATCCAGAGGGTCCAGAGAGTCCAGAGAGTCCAGAGGGTCCAGAGAATCCAGAGGGTCCAGAGGGTCCAGAGAACCCAGAGCGTCCAGAGAGTCCAGAGAGTCCAAGGTGTCCAGAGAGCCCAGAGAGCCCAGAGGGTCCAGAGAATACAGAGAGTCCAGAGAACCCAGAGAGTCCAGAGAGACCAGAGAGTCCAGAGAGTCCAGAGGGTCCAGAGAGTACAGAGGGTCCAGAGAGTCCAGAGAGTCCAGAGGGTCCAGAGGGTCCAGAGGGTCCAGAGAGTCCAGAGAATCCAGAGAGTCCAGAGAATCCAGAGAGTCCAGAGAGTCCAGAGGGTCCAGAGAGTCCAGAGAGTCCAGAGGGTCCAGAGGGTCCAGAGGGTCCAGAGAGTCCAGAGAATCCAGAGAGTCCAGAGAGTCCAGAGAATCCAGAGAGTCCAGAGGGTCCAGCGAGTCCAGAGAGTCTGTAGAACCCAGAGAGTCCAGAGAGTCCAGAGAATCCAGAGAGTCCAGAGGGTCCAGAGGGTCCAGAGAATCCAGAGAGTCCAGAGAGTCCAGAGGGTCCAGAGAGTCCAGAGATTCCAGAGAATCCAGAGGGTCCAGAGAGTCCAGAGAGTCCAGAGAGTCCAGAGGGTCCAGAGAATCCAGAGGGTCCAGAGGGTCCAGAGAACCCAGAGAGTCCAGAGAGTCCAATGGGTCCAGAGAGCCCAGAGAGCCCAGAGGGTCCAGAGAATACAGAGAGTCCAGAGAACCCAGAGAGTCCAGAGAGACCAGAGAGTCCAGAGAATCCAGAGAGTCCAGAGAGTCCAGAGAATCCAGAGAGTCCAGAGAGTCCAGAGGGTCCAGAGAGTCCACAGAGTCCAGAGAGTCCAGAGAATCCAGAGAATCCAAAGAGTCCAGAGAGTCCAGAGATTCCAGGGAATCCAGAGGGTCCAGAGAGTCCAGAGGGTCCAGAGGGTCCAGAGGGTCCAGAGGGTCCAGAGGGTCCAGAGAGTCCAGAGAATCCAGAGAGTCTGGAGAACCCAGAGAGTCCAGAGAGTCCAGAGAATGCAGAGAGTCCAGAGAGTCCAGAGAGTCCAGAGGGTCCAGAGAATCCAGAGAGTCCAGAGAGTCCAGAGGGTCCAGAGAATACAGAGAATCAAGAGGGTCCAGAGAGTCCAGAGAGTCCAGAGGGTCCAGAGAACCCAGAGAGTCCAGAGAGTCCAGAGAGTCCAATGGGTCCAGAGAGCCCAGAGAGCCCAGAGGGTCCAGAGAATACAGAGAGTCCAGAGAACCCAGAGAGTCCAGAGAGACCAGAGAGTCCAGAGAATCCAGAGAGTCCAGAGAGTCCAGAGGGTCCAGAGAGTCCACAGAGTCCAGAGAGTCCAGAGAATCCAGAGAGTCCAGAGGGTCCAGAGGGTCCAGAAAATCCAGAGAGTCCAGAGAGTCCAGGGAATCCAAAGAGTCCAGAGAGTCCAGAGAATCCAGAGGGTCCAGAGAGTCCAGAGGGTCCAGAAGGTCCAGAGGGTCCAGAGGGTCCAGAGAGTCCAGAGAGTCCAGAGAGTCCAGAGAATCCAGAGAGTCCAGAGGGTCCAGAGAGTCCAGAGAGTCCAGAGAGTTCAGAGAGTCCAGAGAGTCCAGAGAGCCCAGAGAATCCAGAGAATCCAGAGAATCCAGAGAATCCAGAGAGTCCAGAGAGTCCAAAGGGTCCAGAGAGTCCACAGAGTCCAGAGAGTCCAGAGAAACCAGAGAGTCCAGAGGGTCCAGAGGGTCTAGAGAATCCAGAGAGTCCAGAGAGTCCAGAGAATCCAAAGAGTCCAGAGAGTCCAGAGATTCCAGGGAATCCAGAGGGTCCAGAGAGTCCAGAGGGTCCAGAGGGTCCAGAGGGTCCAGAGGGTCCAGAGAGTCCAGAGAATCCAGAGAGTCCAGAGAATCCAGAGAGTCCAGAGAGTCTGGAGAACCCAGAGAGTCCAGAGAGTCCAGAGAATGCAGAGAGTCCAGAGAATCCAGAGAGTCCAGAGGGTCCAGAGGGTCCAGAGAATCCAGAGAGTCCAGAGAGTCCAGAGGGTCCAGAGAATCCAGAGAATCAAGAGGGTCCAGAGAGTCCAGAGAGTCCAGAGGGTCCAGAGAACCCAGAGAGTCCAGAGAGTCCAGAGAGTCCAATGGATCCAGAGAGCCCAGAGAGCCCAGAGGGTCCAGAGAATACAGAGAGTCCAGAGAACCCAGAGAGTCCAGAGAGACCAGAGAGTCCAGAGAATCCAGAGAGTCCAGAGAGTCCAGAGGGTCCAGAGAGTCCACAGAGTCCAGAGAGTCCAGAGAATCCAGAGAGTCCAGAGGGTCCAGATGGTCCAGAGAATCCAGAGAGTCCAGAGAGTCCAGGGAATCCAAAGAGTCCAGAGAGTCCAGAGAATCCAGAGAGTCCAGAGGGTCCAGAAGGTCCAGAGGGTCCAGAGGGTCCAGAGAGTCCAGAGAGTCCAGAGAATCCAGAGAGTCCAGAGAATCCAGAGAATCCAGAGGGTCCAGAGAGTCCAGAGAGTCCAGAGAACCCAGAGTCCAGAGAATCCAGAGAGTCCAGAGAATCCAGAGGGTCCAGAGGTTCCAGAGAGTCCAGAGAATCCAGAGAGTCCAGAGAGTCCAGAGAATCCAGAGAGTCCAGAGAATCCAGAGAATCCAGAGAGTCCAGAGAGTCCAGAGAATCCAGAGGGTCCAGTGGGTCCAGAGGGTCCAGAGAATCCAGAGAGTCCAGAGAGTCCAGAGGGTCCAGAGAATCCAGGGAGTCCAGAAAGTCCAGAGAATCCAGAGAGTCCAGAGAATCCAGAGAGTCCAGAGAGTCCAGAGAATCCAGAGAGTCCAGAGAATCCAGAGAGTCCAGAGAGTCCAGAGAGTCCAGAGAATACAGAGAGTCTAGAGAATTCAGAGAGTCCAGAGAGTCCAGAGAATCCAGAGGGTCCAGAGGGTCCAGAGAATCCAGAGAGTCCAGAGAGACCAGAGAGTCCAGAGAATCCAGAGAGTCCAGAGAGTCCAGAGGGTCCAGAGAGTCCACAGAGTCCAGAGAGTCCAGAGAATCCAGAGAGTCCAGAGGGTCCAGAGGGTCCAGAGAATCCAGAGAGTCCAGAGAGTCCAGGGAATCCAAAGAGTCCAGAGAGTCCAGAGAATCCAGAGGGTCCAGAGAGTCCAGAGGGTCCAGAAGGTCCAGAGGGTCCAGAGGGTCCAGAGAGTCCAGAGAGTCCAGAGAGTCCAGAGAATCCAGAGAGTCCAGAGGGTCCAGAGGGTCCAGAGAATCCAGAGAGTCCAGAGAGTCCAGGGAATCCAAAGAGTCCAGAGAGTCCAGAGAATCCAGAGAGTCCAGAGGGTCCAGAAGGTCCAGAGGGTCCAGAGGGTCCAGAGAGTCCAGAGAGTCCAGAGAATCCAGAGAGTCCAGAGAATCCAGAGAATCCAGAGGGTCCAGAGAGTCCAGAGAGTCCAGAGAACCCAGAGTCCAGAGAATCCAGAGAGTCCAGAGAATCCAGAGGGTCCAGAGGTTCCAGAGAGTCCAGAGAATCCAGAGAATCCAGAGAGTCCAGAGAGTCCAGAGAGTCCAAAGGGTCCAGAGAGTCCAGAGAGTCCAGAGAAACCAGAGAGTCCAGAGGGTCCAGAGGGTCTAGAGAATCCAGAGAGTCCAGAGAGTCCAGAGAGTCCAGAGAATCCAAAGAGTCCAGAGAGTCCAGAGATTCCAGGGAATCCAGAGGGTCCAGAGAGTCCAGAGGGTCCAGAGGGTCCAGAGGGTCCAGAGGGTCCAGAGAGTCCAGAGAATCCAGAGAGTCCAGAGAATCCAGAGAGTCCAGAGAGTCTGGAGAACCCAGAGAGTCCAGAGAGTCCAGAGAATGCAGAGAGTCCAGAGAATCCAGAGAGTCCAGAGGGTCCAGAGGGTCCAGAGAATCCAGAGAGTCCAGAGAGTCCAGAGGGTCCAGAGAATCCAGAGAATCAAGAGGGTCCAGAGAGTCCAGAGAGTCCAGAGGGTCCAGAGAACCCAGAGAGTCCAGAGAGTCCAGAGAGTCCAATGGATTCAGAGAGCCCAGAGAGCCCAGAGGGTCCAGAGAATACAGAGAGTCCAGAGAACCCAGAGAGTCCAGAGAGACCAGAGAGTCCAGAGAATCCAGAGAGTCCAGAGAGTCCAGAGGGTCCAGAGAGTCCACAGAGTCCAGAGAGTCCAGAGAATCCAGAGAGTCCAGAGGGTCCAGAGGGTCCAGAGAATCCAGAGAGTCCAGAGAGACCAGAGAGTCCAGAGAATCCAGAGAGTCCAGAGAGTCCAGAGAATCCAGAGAGTCCAGAGAGTCCAGAGGGTCCAGAGAGTCCACAGAGTCCAGAGAGTCCAGAGAATCCAGAGAATCCAAAGAGTCCAGAGAGTCCAGAGATTCCAGGGAATCCAGAGGGTCCAGAGAGTCCAGAGGGTCCAGAGGGTCCAGAGGGTCCAGAGGGTCCAGAGGGTCCAGAGAGTCCAGAGAATCCAGAGAGTCTGGAGAACCCAGAGAGTCCAGAGAGTCCAGAGAATGCAGAGAGTCCAGAGAGTCCAGAGAGTCCAGAGGGTCCAGAGAATCCAGAGAGTCCAGAGAGTCCAGAGGGTCCAGAGAATACAGAGAATCAAGAGGGTCCAGAGAGTCCAGAGAGTCCAGAGGGTCCAGAGAACCCAGAGAGTCCAGAGAGTCCAGAGAGTCCAATGGGTCCAGAGAGCCCAGAGAGCCCAGAGGGTCCAGAGAATACAGAGAGTCCAGAGAACCCAGAGAGTCCAGAGAGACCAGAGAGTCCAGAGAATCCAGAGAGTCCAGAGAGTCCAGAGGGTCCAGAGAGTCCACAGAGTCCAGAGAGTCCAGAGAATCCAGAGAGTCCAGAGGGTCCAGAGGGTCCAGAGAATCCAGAGAGTCCAGAGAGACCAGAGAGTCCAGAGAATCCAGAGAGTCCAGAGAGTCCAGAGAATCCAGAGAGTCCAGAGAGTCCAGAGGGTCCAGAGAGTCCACAGAGTCCAGAGAGTCCAGAGAATCCAGAGAATCCAAAGAGTCCAGAGAGTCCAGAGATTCCAGGGAATCCAGAGGGTCCAGAGAGTCCAGAGGGTCCAGAGGGTCCAGAGGGTCCAGAGGGTCCAGAGGGTCCAGAGAGTCCAGAGAATCCAGAGAGTCTGGAGAACCCAGAGAGTCCAGAGAGTCCAGAGAATGCAGAGAGTCCAGAGAGTCCAGAGAGTCCAGAGGGTCCAGAGAATCCAGAGAGTCCAGAGAGTCCAGAGGGTCCAGAGAATACAGAGAATCAAGAGGGTCCAGAGAGTCCAGAGAGTCCAGAGGGTCCAGAGAACCCAGAGAGTCCAGAGAGTCCAGAGAGTCCAATGGGTCCAGAGAGCCCAGAGAGCCCAGAGGGTCCAGAGAATACAGAGAGTCCAGAGAACCCAGAGAGTCCAGAGAGACCAGAGAGTCCAGAGAATCCAGAGAGTCCAGAGAGTCCAGAGGGTCCAGAGAGTCCACAGAGTCCAGAGAGTCCAGAGAATCCAGAGAGTCCAGAGGGTCCAGAGGGTCCAGAAAATCCAGAGAGTCCAGAGAGTCCAGGGAATCCAAAGAGTCCAGAGAGTCCAGAGAATCCAGAGGGTCCAGAGAGTCCAGAGGGTCCAGAAGGTCCAGAGGGTCCAGAGGGTCCAGAGAGTCCAGAGAGTCCAGAGAGTCCAGAGAATCCAGAGAGTCCAGAGGGTCCAGAGAGTCCAGAGAGTCCAGAGAGTTCAGAGAGTCCAGAGAGTCCAGAGAGCCCAGAGAATCCAGAGAATCCAGAGAATCCAGAGAATCCAGAGAGTCCAGAGAGTCCAAAGGGTCCAGAGAGTCCACAGAGTCCAGAGAGTCCAGAGAAACCAGAGAGTCCAGAGGGTCCAGAGGGTCTAGAGAATCCAGAGAGTCCAGAGAGTCCAGAGAATCCAAAGAGTCCAGAGAGTCCAGAGATTCCAGGGAATCCAGAGGGTCCAGAGAGTCCAGAGGGTCCAGAGGGTCCAGAGGGTCCAGAGGGTCCAGAGAGTCCAGAGAATCCAGAGAGTCCAGAGAATCCAGAGAGTCCAGAGAGTCTGGAGAACCCAGAGAGTCCAGAGAGTCCAGAGAATGCAGAGAGTCCAGAGAATCCAGAGAGTCCAGAGGGTCCAGAGGGTCCAGAGAATCCAGAGAGTCCAGAGAGTCCAGAGGGTCCAGAGAATCCAGAGAATCAAGAGGGTCCAGAGAGTCCAGAGAGTCCAGAGGGTCCAGAGAACCCAGAGAGTCCAGAGAGTCCAGAGAGTCCAATGGATCCAGAGAGCCCAGAGAGCCCAGAGGGTCCAGAGAATACAGAGAGTCCAGAGAGTCCAGAGGGTCCAGAGAGTCCACAGAGTCCAGAGAGTCCAGAGAATCCAGAGAGTCCAGAGGGTCCAGATGGTCCAGAGAATCCAGAGAGTCCAGAGAGTCCAGGGAATCCAAAGAGTCCAGAGAGTCCAGAGAATCCAGAGAGTCCAGAGGGTCCAGAAGGTCCAGAGGGTCCAGAGGGTCCAGAGAGTCCAGAGAGTCCAGAGAATCCAGAGAGTCCAGAGAATCCAGAGAATCCAGAGGGTCCAGAGAGTCCAGAGAGTCCAGAGAACCCAGAGTCCAGAGAATCCAGAGAGTCCAGAGAATCCAGAGGGTCCAGAGGTTCCAGAGAGTCCAGAGAATCCAGAGAGTCCAGAGAGTCCAGAGAATCCAGAGAGTCCAGAGAATCCAGAGAATCCAGAGAGTCCAGAGAGTCCAGAGAATCCAGAGGGTCCAGTGGGTCCAGAGGGTCCAGAGAATCCAGAGAGTCCAGAGAGTCCAGAGGGTCCAGAGAATCCAGGGAGTCCAGAAAGTCCAGAGAATCCAGAGAGTCCAGAGAATCCAGAGAGTCCAGAGAGTCCAGAGAATCCAGAGAGTCCAGAGAATCCAGAGAGTCCAGAGAGTCCAGAGAGTCCAGAGAATACAGAGAGTCTAGAGAATTCAGAGAGTCCAGAGAGTCCAGAGAATCCAGAGGGTCCAGAGGGTCCAGAGAATCCAGAGAGTCCAGAGAGACCAGAGAGTCCAGAGAATCCAGAGAGTCCAGAGAGTCCAGAGGGTCCAGAGAGTCCACAGAGTCCAGAGAGTCCAGAGAATCCAGAGAGTCCAGAGGGTCCAGAGGGTCCAGAGAATCCAGAGAGTCCAGAGAGTCCAGGGAATCCAAAGAGTCCAGAGAGTCCAGAGAATCCAGAGGGTCCAGAGAGTCCAGAGGGTCCAGAAGGTCCAGAGGGTCCAGAGGGTCCAGAGAGTCCAGAGAGTCCAGAGAGTCCAGAGAATCCAGAGAGTCCAGAGGGTCCAGAGGGTCCAGAGAATCCAGAGAGTCCAGAGAGTCCAGGGAATCCAAAGAGTCCAGAGAGTCCAGAGAATCCAGAGAGTCCAGAGGGTCCAGAAGGTCCAGAGGGTCCAGAGGGTCCAGAGAGTCCAGAGAGTCCAGAGAATCCAGAGAGTCCAGAGAATCCAGAGAATCCAGAGGGTCCAGAGAGTCCAGAGAGTCCAGAGAACCCAGAGTCCAGAGAATCCAGAGAGTCCAGAGAATCCAGAGGGTCCAGAGGTTCCAGAGAGTCCAGAGAATCCAGAGAATCCAGATAGTCCAGAGAGTCCAGAGAGTCCAAAGGGTCCAGAGAGTCCAGAGAGTCCAGAGAAACCAGAGAGTCCAGAGGGTCCAGAGGGTCTAGAGAATCCAGAGAGTCCAGAGAGTCCAGAGAGTCCAGAGAATCCAAAGAGTCCAGAGAGTCCAGAGATTCCAGGGAATCCAGAGGGTCCAGAGAGTCCAGAGGGTCCAGAGGGTCCAGAGGGTCCAGAGGGTCCAGAGGGTCCAGAGAGTCCAGAGAATCCAGAGAGTCCAGAGAATCCAGAGAGTCCAGAGAGTCTGGAGAACCCAGAGAGTCCAGAGAGTCCAGAGAATGCAGAGAGTCCAGAGAATCCAGAGAGTCCAGAGGGTCCAGAGGGTCCAGAGAATCCAGAGAGTCCAGAGAGTCCAGAGGGTCCAGAGAATCCAGAGAATCAAGAGGGTCCAGAGAGTCCAGAGAGTCCAGAGGGTCCAGAGAACCCAGAGAGTCCAGAGAGTCCAGAGAGTCCAATGGATTCAGAGAGCCCAGAGAGCCCAGAGGGTCCAGAGAATACAGAGAGTCCAGAGAACCCAGAGAGTCCAGAGAGACCAGAGAGTCCAGAGAATCCAGAGAGTCCAGAGAGTCCAGAGGGTCCAGAGAGTCCACAGAGTCCAGAGAGTCCAGAGAATCCAGAGAGTCCAGAGGGTCCAGAGGGTCCAGAGAATCCAGAGAGTCCAGAGAGTCCAGGGAATCCAAAGAGTCCAGAGAGTCCAGAGAATCCAGAGAGTCCAGAGGGTCCAGAAGGTCCAGAGGGTCCAGAGGGTCCAGAGAGTCCAGTGAGTCCAGAGAATCCAGAGAGTCCAGAGAATCCAGAGAATCCAGAGGGTCCAGAGAGTCCAGAGAGTCCAGAGAACCCAGAGTCCAGAGAATCCAGAGAGTCCAGAGAATCCAGAGGGTCCAGAGGTTCCAGAGAGTCCAGAGAATCCAGAGAATCCAGAGAGTCCAGAGAGTCCAGAGAATCCAGAGAGTCCAGAGAATCCAGAGAATCCAGAGAGTCCAGAGAGTCCAGAGAATCCAGAGGGTCCAGTGGGTCCAGAGGGTCCAGAGAATCCAGAGAGTCCAGAGAGTCCAGAGGGTCCAGAGAATCCAGAGAGTCCAGAGAATCCAGAGAGTCCAGAGAGTCCAGAGAATCCAGAGAGTCTAGAGAGTCCAGAGAATCCAGAGAGTCCAGAGAGTCCAGAGAGTCCAGAGAATACAGAGAGTCTAGAGAATCCAGAGAGTCCAGAGAGTCCAGAGAATCCAGAGAGTCCAGAGAATCCAGAGAATCCAGAGAGTCTAGAGAACCCAGAGAGTCCAGAGAATCCAGAGGGTCCAGAGAATCCAGAGAGTCCAGATAGTCCAGAGAATCCAGAGAGTCCAGATAGTCAAGAGGGTCCAGTGAATCCAGAGAGTCCAGAGAATCCAGAGGGTCCAGAGGGTCCAGAGAACCCAGAGAGTCCAGAGAGTCCAATGGGTCCAGAGAGCCCAGAGAGCCCAGAGGGTCCAGAGAATCCAGAGGGTCCAGAGAGTCCAGAGAGTCCAGAGGGTCCAGAGAATCCAGAGGGTCCAGAGGGTCCAGAGAACCCAGAGCGTCCAGAGAGTCCAGAGAGTCCAAGGTGTCCAGAGAGCCCAGAGAGCCCAGAGGGTCCAGAGAATACAGAGAGTCCAGAGAACCCAGAGAGTCCAGAGAGACCAGAGAGTCCAGAGAGTCCAGAGGGTCCAGAGAGTCCAGAGGGTCCAGAGAGTCCAGAGAGTCCAGAGGGTCCAGAGGGTCCAGAGGGTCCAGAGAGTCCAGAGAATCCAGAGAGTCCAGAGAATCCAGAGAGTCCAGAGAGTCCAGAGGGTCCAGAGAGTCCAGACAGTCCAGAGGGTCCAGAGGGTCCAGAGGGTCCAGAGGGTCCAGAGAGTCCAGAGAATCCAGAGAGTCCAGAGAATCCAGAGAGTCCAGAGGGTCCAGCGAGTCCAGAGAGTCTGTAGAACCCAGAGAGTCCAGAGAGTCCAGAGAATCATGAGAGTCCAGAGAATCCAGAGAGTCCAGAGGGTCCAGAGAATCCAGAGAGTCCAGAGAGTCCAGAGGGTCCAGAGAGTCCAGAGATTCCAGAGAATCCAGAGGGTCCAGAGGGTCCAGAGAACCCAGAGAGTCCAGAGAGTCCAATGGGTCCAGAGAGCCCAGAGAGCCCAGAGGGTCCAGAGAATACAGAGAGTCCAGAGAACCCAGAGAGTCCAGAGAGACCAGAGAGTCCAGAGAATCCAGAGAGTCCAGAGAGTCCAGAGAATCCAGAGAGTCCAGAGAGTCCAGAGGGTCCAGAGAGTCCACAGAGTCCAGAGAGTCCAGAGAATCCAGAGAATCCAAAGAGTCCAGAGAGTCCAGAGATTCCAGGGAATCCAGAGGGTCCAGAGAGTCCAGAGGGTCCAGAGGGTCCAGAGGGTCCAGAGGGTCCAGAGAGTCCAGAGAATCCAGAGAGTCTGGAGAACCCAGAGAGTCCAGAGAGTCCAGAGAATGCATAGAGTCCAGAGAATCCAGAGAGTCCAGAGGGTCCAGAGAATCCAGAGAGTCCAGAGAGTCCAGAGGGTCCAGAGAATACAGAGAATCAAGAGGGTCCAGAGAGTCCAGAGAGTCCAGAGGGTCCAGAGAACCCAGAGAGTCCAGAGAGTCCAGAGAGTCCAATGGGTCCAGAGAGCCCAGAGAGCCCAGAGGGTCCAGAGAATACAGAGAGTCCAGAGAACCCAGAGAGTCCAGAGAGACCAGAGAGTCCAGAGAATCCAGAGAGTCCAGAGAATCCAGAGGGTCCAGAGAGTCCACAGGGTCCAGAGAGTCCAGAGAATCCAGAGAGTCCAGAGGGTCCAGAGGGTCCAGAGAATCCAGAGAGTCCAGGGAATCCAAAGAGTCCAGAGAGTCCAGAGAATCCAGAGGGTCCAGAGAGTCCAGAGGGTCCAGAAGGTCCAGAGGGTCCAGAGGGTCCAGAGAGTCCAGAGAGTCCAGAGAGTCCAGAGAATCCAGAGAGTCCAGAGGGTCCAGAGGGTCCAGAGAGTCCAGAGAGTCCAGAGAGTTCAGAGAGTCCAGAGAGTCCAGAGAGTCCAGAGAGCCCAGAGAATCCAGAGAATCCAGAGAATCCAGAGAATCCAGAGAGTCCAGAGAGTCCAAAGGGTCCAGAGAGTCCACAGAGTCCAGAGAGTCCAGAGAAACCAGAGAGTCCAGAGGGTCCAGAGGGTCTAGAGAATCAAGAGAGTCCAGAGAGTCCAGAGAATCCAAAGAGTCCAGAGAGTCCAGAGGGTCCAGAGGGTCCAGAGGGTCCAGAGAGTCCAGAGAATCCAGAGAGTCCAGAGAATCCAGAGAGTCCAGAGAGTCTGGAGAACCCAGAGAGTCCAGAGAGTCCAGAGAATGCAGAGAGTCCAGAGAATCCAGAGAGTCCAGAGGGTCCAGAGAATCCAGAGAGTCCAGAGAGTCCAGAGGGTCCAGAGAATCCAGAGAATCAAGAGGGTCCAGAGAGTCCAGAGAGTCCAGAGGGTCCAGAGAACCCAGAGAGTCCAGAGAGTCCAGAGAATCCAGAGAGTCCAGAGAATCCAGAGAATCCAGAGGGTCCAGAGAGTCCAGAGAGTCCAGAGAACCCAGAGTCCAGAGAATCCAGAGAGTCCAGAGAATCCAGAGGGTCCAGAGGTTCCAGAGAGTCCAGAGAATCCAGAGAATCCAGAGAGTCCAGAGAGACCAGAGAGTCCAGAGAATCCAGAGAGTCCAGAGAGTCCAGAGGGTCCAGAGGGTCCAGAGAACCCAGAGAGTCCAGAGAGTCCAGGGAATCCAAAGAGTCCAGAGAGTCCAGAGAATCCAGAGGGTCCAGAGAGTCCAGAGGGTCCAGAAGGTCCAGAGGGTCCAGAGGGTCCAGAGAGTCCAGAGAGTCCAGAGAGTCCAGAGAATCCAGAGAGTCCAGAGGGTCCAGAGGGTCCAGAGAATCCAGAGAGTCCAGAGAGTCCAGGGAATCCAAAGAGTCCAGAGAGTCCAGAGAATCCAGAGAGTCCAGAGGGTCCAGAAGGTCCAGAGGGTCCAGAGGGTCCAGAGAGTCCAGAGAGTCCAGAGAATCCAGAGAGTCCAGAGAATCCAGAGAATCCAGAGGGTCCAGAGAGTCCAGAGAGTCCAGAGAACCCAGAGTCCAGAGAATCCAGAGAGTCCAGAGAATCCAGAGGGTCCAGAGGTTCCAGAGAGTCCAGAGAATCCAGAGAATCCAGAGAGTCCAGAGAGTCCAGAGAGTCCAAAGGGTCCAGAGAGTCCAGAGAGTCCAGAGAAACCAGAGAGTCCAGAGGGTCCAGAGGGTCTAGAGAATCCAGAGAGTCCAGAGAGTCCAGAGAGTCCAGAGAATCCAAAGAGTCCAGAGAGTCCAGAGATTCCAGGGAATCCAGAGGGTCCAGAGAGTCCAGAGGGTCCAGAGGGTCCAGAGGGTCCAGAGGGTCCAGAGAGTCCAGAGAATCCAGAGAGTCCAGAGAATCCAGAGAGTCCAGAGAGTCTGGAGAACCCAGAGAGTCCAGAGAGTCCAGAGAATGCAGAGAGTCCAGAGAATCCAGAGAGTCCAGAGGGTCCAGAGGGTCCAGAGAATCCAGAGAGTCCAGAGAGTCCAGAGGGTCCAGAGAATCCAGAGAATCAAGAGGGTCCAGAGAGTCCAGAGAGTCCAGAGGGTCCAGAGAACCCAGAGAGTCCAGAGAGTCCAGAGAGTCCAATGGATTCAGAGAGCCCAGAGAGCCCAGAGGGTCCAGAGAATACAGAGAGTCCAGAGAACCCAGAGAGTCCAGAGAGACCAGAGAGTCCAGAGAATCCAGAGAGTCCAGAGAGTCCAGAGGGTCCAGAGAGTCCACAGAGTCCAGAGAGTCCAGAGAATCCAGAGAGTCCAGAGGGTCCAGAGGGTCCAGAGAATCCAGAGAGTCCAGAGAGTCCAGGGAATCCAAAGAGTCCAGAGAGTCCAGAGAATCCAGAGAGTCCAGAGGGTCCAGAAGGTCCAGAGGGTCCAGAGGGTCCAGAGAGTCCAGTGAGTCCAGAGAATCCAGAGAGTCCAGAGAATCCAGAGAATCCAGAGGGTCCAGAGAGTCCAGAGAGTCCAGAGAACCCAGAGTCCAGAGAATCCAGAGAGTCCAGAGAATCCAGAGGGTCCAGAGGTTCCAGAGAGTCCAGAGAATCCAGAGAATCCAGAGAGTCCAGAGAGTCCAGAGAATCCAGAGAGTCCAGAGAATCCAGAGAATCCAGAGAGTCCAGAGAGTCCAGAGAATCCAGAGGGTCCAGTGGGTCCAGAGGGTCCAGAGAATCCAGAGAGTCCAGAGAGTCCAGAGGGTCCAGAGAATCCAGAGAGTCCAGAGAATCCAGAGAGTCCAGAGAGTCCAGAGAATCCAGAGAGTCTAGAGAGTCCAGAGAATCCAGAGAGTCCAGAGAGTCCAGAGAGTCCAGAGAATACAGAGAGTCTAGAGAATCCAGAGAGTCCAGAGAGTCCAGAGAATCCAGAGAGTCCAGAGAATCCAGAGAATCCAGAGAGTCTAGAGAACCCAGAGAGTCCAGAGAATCCAGAGGGTCCAGAGAATCCAGAGAGTCCAGATAGTCCAGAGAATCCAGAGAGTCCAGATAGTCAAGAGGGTCCAGTGAATCCAGAGAGTCCAGAGAATCCAGAGGGTCCAGAGGGTCCAGAGAACCCAGAGAGTCCAGAGAGTCCAATGGGTCCAGAGAGCCCAGAGAGCCCAGAGGGTCCAGAGAATCCAGAGGGTCCAGAGAGTCCAGAGAGTCCAGAGGGTCCAGAGAATCCAGAGGGTCCAGAGGGTCCAGAGAACCCAGAGCGTCCAGAGAGTCCAGAGAGTCCAAGGTGTCCAGAGAGCCCAGAGAGCCCAGAGGGTCCAGAGAATACAGAGAGTCCAGAGAACCCAGAGAGTCCAGAGAGACCAGAGAGTCCAGAGAGTCCAGAGGGTCCAGAGAGTCCAGAGGGTCCAGAGAGTCCAGAGAGTCCAGAGGGTCCAGAGGGTCCAGAGGGTCCAGAGAGTCCAGAGAATCCAGAGAGTCCAGAGAATCCAGAGAGTCCAGAGAGTCCAGAGGGTCCAGAGAGTCCAGACAGTCCAGAGGGTCCAGAGGGTCCAGAGGGTCCAGAGGGTCCAGAGAGTCCAGAGAATCCAGAGAGTCCAGAGAATCCAGAGAGTCCAGAGGGTCCAGCGAGTCCAGAGAGTCTGTAGAACCCAGAGAGTCCAGAGAGTCCAGAGAATCATGAGAGTCCAGAGAATCCAGAGAGTCCAGAGGGTCCAGAGAATCCAGAGAGTCCAGAGAGTCCAGAGGGTCCAGAGAGTCCAGAGATTCCAGAGAATCCAGAGGGTCCAGAGGGTCCAGAGAACCCAGAGAGTCCAGAGAGTCCAATGGGTCCAGAGAGCCCAGAGAGCCCAGAGGGTCCAGAGAATACAGAGAGTCCAGAGAACCCAGAGAGTCCAGAGAGACCAGAGAGTCCAGAGAATCCAGAGAGTCCAGAGAGTCCAGAGAATCCAGAGAGTCCAGAGAGTCCAGAGGGTCCAGAGAGTCCACAGAGTCCAGAGAGTCCAGAGAATCCAGAGAATCCAAAGAGTCCAGAGAGTCCAGAGATTCCAGGGAATCCAGAGGGTCCAGAGAGTCCAGAGGGTCCAGAGGGTCCAGAGGGTCCAGAGGGTCCAGAGAGTCCAGAGAATCCAGAGAGTCTGGAGAACCCAGAGAGTCCAGAGAGTCCAGAGAATGCATAGAGTCCAGAGAATCCAGAGAGTCCAGAGGGTCCAGAGAATCCAGAGAGTCCAGAGAGTCCAGAGGGTCCAGAGAATACAGAGAATCAAGAGGGTCCAGAGAGTCCAGAGAGTCCAGAGGGTCCAGAGAACCCAGAGAGTCCAGAGAGTCCAGAGAGTCCAATGGGTCCAGAGAGCCCAGAGAGCCCAGAGGGTCCAGAGAATACAGAGAGTCCAGAGAACCCAGAGAGTCCAGAGAGACCAGAGAGTCCAGATAATCCAGAGAGTCCAGAGAATCCAGAGGGTCCAGAGAGTCCACAGGGTCCAGAGAGTCCAGAGAATCCAGAGAGTCCAGAGGGTCCAGAGGGTCCAGAGAATCCAGAGAGTCCAGGGAATCCAAAGAGTCCAGAGAGTCCAGAGAATCCAGAGGGTCCAGAGAGTCCAGAGGGTCCAGAAGGTCCAGAGGGTCCAGAGGGTCCAGAGAGTCCAGAGAGTCCAGAGAGTCCAGAGAATCCAGAGAGTCCAGAGGGTCCAGAGGGTCCAGAGAGTCCAGAGAGTCCAGAGAGTTCAGAGAGTCCAGAGAGTCCAGAGAGTCCAGAGAGCCCAGAGAATCCAGAGAATCCAGAGAATCCAGAGAATCCAGAGAGTCCAGAGAGTCCAAAGGGTCCAGAGAGTCCACAGAGTCCAGAGAGTCCAGAGAAACCAGAGAGTCCAGAGGGTCCAGAGGGTCTAGAGAATCAAGAGAGTCCAGAGAGTCCAGAGAATCCAAAGAGTCCAGAGAGTCCAGAGGGTCCAGAGGGTCCAGAGGGTCCAGAGAGTCCAGAGAATCCAGAGAGTCCAGAGAATCCAGAGAGTCCAGAGAGTCTGGAGAACCCAGAGAGTCCAGAGAGTCCAGAGAATGCAGAGAGTCCAGAGAATCCAGAGAGTCCAGAGGGTCCAGAGAATCCAGAGAGTCCAGAGAGTCCAGAGGGTCCAGAGAATCCAGAGAATCAAGAGGGTCCAGAGAGTCCAGAGAGTCCAGAGGGTCCAGAGAACCCAGAGAGTCCAGAGAGTCCAGAGAATCCAGAGAATCCAGAGAATCCAGAGAATCCAGAGGGTCCAGAGAGTCCAGAGAGTCCAGAGAACCCAGAGTCCAGAGAATCCAGAGAGTCCAGAGAATCCAGAGGGTCCAGAGGTTCCAGAGAGTCCAGAGAATCCAGAGAATCCAGAGAGTCCAGAGAGACCAGAGAGTCCAGAGAATCCAGAGAGTCCAGAGAGTCCAGAGGGTCCAGAGGGTCCAGAGAACCCAGAGAGTCCAGAGAGTCCAGAGAGTCCAATGGATTCAGAGAGCCCAGAGAGCCCAGAGGGTCCAGAGAATACAGAGAGTCCAGAGAACCCAGAGAGTCCAGAGAGACCAGAGAGTCCAGAGAATCCAGAGAGTCCAGAGAGTCCAGAGGGTCCAGAGAGTCCACAGAGTCCAGAGAGTCCAGAGAATCCAGAGAGTCCAGAGGGTCCAGAGGGTCCAGAGAATCCAGAGAGTCCAGAGAGTCCAGGGAATCCAAAGAGTCCAGAGAGTCCAGAGAATCCAGAGAGTCCAGAGGGTCCAGAAGGTCCAGAGGGTCCAGAGAGTCCAGTGAGTCCAGAGAATCCAGAGAGTCCAGAGAATCCAGAGAATCCAGAGGGTCCAGAGAGTCCAGAGAGTCCAGAGAACCCAGAGTCCAGAGAATCCAGAGAGTCCAGAGAATCCAGAGGGTCCAGAGGTTCCAGAGAGTCCAGATAATCCAGAGAATCCAGAGAGTCCAGAGAGTCCAGAGAATCCAGAGAGTCCAGAGAATCCAGAGAATCCAGAGAGTCCAGAGAGTCCAGAGAATCCAGAGGGTCCAGTGGGTCCAGAGAGTCCAGAGAGTCCAGAGAATCCAGAGAGTCCAGAGAATCCAGAGGGTCCAGAGAGTCCACAGGGTCCAGAGAGTCCAGAGAATCCAGAGAGTCCAGAGGGTCCAGAGGGTCCAGAGAATCCAGAGAGTCCAGGGAATCCAAAGAGTCCAGAGAGTCCAGAGAATCCAGAGGGTCCAGAGAGTCCAGAGGGTCCAGAAGGTCCAGAGGGTCCAGAGGGTCCAGAGAGTCCAGAGAGTCCAGAGAGTCCAGAGAATCCAGAGAGTCCAGAGGGTCCAGAGGGTCCAGAGAGTCCAGAGAGTCCAGAGAGTTCAGAGAGTCCAGAGAGTCCAGAGAGTCCAGAGAGCCCAGAGAATCCAGAGAATCCAGAGAATCCAGAGAATCCAGAGAGTCCAGAGAGTCCAAAGGGTCCAGAGAGTCCACAGAGTCCAGAGAAACCAGAGAGTCCAGAGGGTCCAGAGGGTCTAGAGAATCAAGAGAGTCCAGAGAGTCCAGAGAATCCAAAGAGTCCAGAGAGTCCAGAGGGTCCAGAGGGTCCAGAGGGTCCAGAGAGTCCAGAGAATCCAGAGAGTCCAGAGAATCCAGAGAGTCCAGAGAGTCTGGAGAACCCAGAGAGTCCAGAGAGTCCAGAGAATGCAGAGAGTCCAGAGAATCCAGAGAGTCCAGAGGGTCCAGAGAATCCAGAGAGTCCAGAGAGTCCAGAGGGTCCAGAGAATCCAGAGAATCAAGAGGGTCCAGAGAGTCCAGAGAGTCCAGAGGGTCCAGAGAACCCAGAGAGTCCAGAGAGTCCAGAGAATCCAGAGAGTCCAGAGAATCCAGAGAATCCAGAGGGTCCAGAGAGTCCAGAGAGTCCAGAGAACCCAGAGTCCAGAGAATCCAGAGAGTCCAGAGAATCCAGAGGGTCCAGAGGTTCCAGAGAGTCCAGAGAATCCAGAGAATCCAGAGAGTCCAGAGAGACCAGAGAGTCCAGAGAATCCAGAGAGTCCAGAGAGTCCAGAGGGTCCAGAGGGTCCAGAGAACCCAGAGAGTCCAGAGAGTCCAGAGAGTCCAATGGATTCAGAGAGCCCAGAGAGCCCAGAGGGTCCAGAGAATACAGAGAGTCCAGAGAACCCAGAGAGTCCAGAGAGACCAGAGAGTCCAGAGAATCCAGAGAGTCCAGAGAGTCCAGAGGGTCCAGAGAGTCCACAGAGTCCAGAGAGTCCAGAGAATCCAGAGAGTCCAGAGGGTCCAGAGGGTCCAGAGAATCCAGAGAGTCCAGAGAGTCCAGGGAATCCAAAGAGTCCAGAGAGTCCAGAGAATCCAGAGAGTCCAGAGGGTCCAGAAGGTCCAGAGGGTCCAGAGGGTCCAGAGAGTCCAGTGAGTCCAGAGAATCCAGAGAGTCCAGAGAATCCAGAGAATCCAGAGGGTCCAGAGAGTCCAGAGAGTCCAGAGAACCCAGAGTCCAGAGAATCCAGAGAGTCCAGAGAATCCAGAGGGTCCAGAGGTTCCAGAGAGTCCAGAGAATCCAGAGAATCCAGAGAGTCCAGAGAGTCCAGAGAATCCAGAGAGTCCAGAGAATCCAGAGAATCCAGAGAGTCCAGAGAGTCCAGAGAATCCAGAGGGTCCAGTGGGTCCAGAGGGTCCAGAGAATCCAGAGAGTCCAGAGAGTCCAGAGGGTCCAGAGAATCCAGAGAGTCCAGAGAATCCAGAGAGTCCAGAGAATCCAGAGAGTCTAGAGAGTCCAGAGAATCCAGAGAGTCCAGAGAGTCCAGAGAGTCCAGAGAATACAGAGAGTCTAGAGAATCCAGAGAGTCCAGAGAGTCCAGAGAATCCAGAGAGTCCAGAGAGTCCAGAGAATCCAGAGAGTCTAGAGAACCCAGAGAGTCCAGAGAATCCAGAGGGTCCAGAGAATCCAGAGAGTCCAGATAGTCCAGAGAATCCAGAGAGTCCAGATAGTCAAGAGGGTCCAGTGAATCCAGAGAGTCCAGAGAATCCAGAGGGTCCAGAGGGTCCAGAGAACCCAGAGAGTCCAGAGAGTCCAATGGGTCCAGAGAGCCCAGAGAGCCCAGAGGGTCCAGAGAATCCAGAGGGTCCAGAGAGTCCAGAGAGTCCAGAGGGTCCAGAGAATCCAGAGGGTCCAGAGGGTCCTGAGAACCCAGAGCGTCCAGAGAGTCCAGAGAGTCCAAGGTGTCCAGAGAGCCCAGAGAGCCCAGAGGGTCCAGAGAATACAGAGAGTCCAGAGAACCCAGAGAGTCCAGAGAGACCAGAGAGTCCAGAGAGTCCAGAGGGTCCAGAGAGTCCAGAGGGTCCAGAGAGTCCAGAGAGTCCAGAGGGTCCAGAGGGTCCAGAGGGTCCAGAGAGTCCAGAGAATCCAGAGAGTCCAGAGAATCCAGAGAGTCCAGAGAGTCCAGAGGGTCCAGAGAGTCCAGACAGTCCAGAGGGTCCAGAGGGTCCAGAGGGTCCAGAGGGTCCAGAGAGTCCAGAGAATCCAGAGAGTCCAGAGAATCCAGAGAGTCCAGAGGGTCCAGCGAGTCCAGAGAGTCTGTAGAACCCAGAGAGTCCAGAGAGTCCAGAGAATCATGAGAGTCCAGAGAATCCAGAGAGTCCAGAGGGTCCAGAGAATCCAGAGAGTCCAGAGAGTCCAGAGGGTCCAGAGAGTCCAGAGATTCCAGAGAATCCAGAGGGTCCAGAGGGTCCAGAGAACCCAGAGAGTCCAGAGAGTCCAATGGGTCCAGAGAGCCCAGAGAGCCCAGAGGGTCCAGAGAATACAGAGAGTCCAGAGAACCCAGAGAGTCCAGAGAGACCAGAGAGTCCAGAGAATCCAGAGAGTCCAGAGAGTCCAGAGAATCCAGAGAGTCCAGAGAGTCCAGAGGGTCCAGAGAGTCCACAGAGTCCAGAGAGTCCAGAGAATCCAGAGAATCCAAAGAGTCCAGAGAGTCCAGAGATTCCAGGGAATCCAGAGGGTCCAGAGAGTCCAGAGGGTCCAGAGGGTCCAGAGGGTCCAGAGGGTCCAGAGAGTCCAGAGAATCCAGAGAGTCTGGAGAACCCAGAGAGTCCAGAGAGTCCAGAGAATGCAGAGAGTCCAGAGAATCCAGAGAGTCCAGAGGGTCCAGAGAATCCAGAGAGTCCAGAGAGTCCAGAGGGTCCAGAGAATACAGAGAATCAAGAGGGTCCAGAGAGTCCAGAGAGTCCAGAGGGTCCAGAGAATCCAGAGAGTCCAGAGAGTCCAGAGAATCCAGAGAGTCCAAAGAATCCAGAGAATCCAGAGAGTCCAGAGAGTCCAGAGAATCCAGAGGGTCCAGTGGGTCCAGAGGGTCCAGAGAATCCAGAGGGTCCAGAGAATCCAGAGAATCAAGAGGGTCCAGAGAGTCCAGAGAGTCCAGAGGGTCCAGAGAACCCAGAGAGTCCAGAGAGTCCAGAGAATCCAGAGAGTCCAGAGAGTCCAGAGAACCCAGAGTCCAGAGAATCCAGAGAGTCCAGAGAATCCAGAGGGTCCAGAGGTTCCAGAGAGTCCAGAGAATCCAGAGAATCCAGAGAGTCCAGAGAGTCCAGAGAATCCAGAGAGTCCAGAGAATCCAGAGAATCCAGAGAGTCCAGAGAGTCCAGAGAATCCAGAGGGTCCAGTGGGTCCAGAGGGTCCAGAGAATCCAGAGAGTCCAGAGAGTCCAGAGGGTCCAGAGAATCCAGGGAGTCCAGAAAGTCCAGAGAATCCAGAGAGTCCAGAGAATCCAGAGAGTCCAGAGAGTCCAGAGAATCCAGAGAGTCCAGAGAGTCCAGAGAATCCAGAGAGTCCAGAGAGTCCAGAGAATACAGAGAGTCTAGAGAATCCAGAGAGTCCAGAGAGTCCAGAGAATCCAGAGAGTCCAGAGAGTCCAGAGAATCCAGAGAGTCTAGAGAACCCAGAGAGTCCAGAGAATCCAGAGGGTCCAGAGAATCCAGAGAGTCCAGATAGTCCAGAGAATCCAGAGAGTCCAGATAGTCAAGAGGGTCCAGTGAATCTAGAGAGTCCAGAGAATCCAGAGAGTCCAGAGAGTCCAGAGAATCCAGAGAGTCCAGAGGGTCCAGAGGGTCCAGAGGGTCCAGAGGGTCCAGAGAGTCCAGAGAATCCAGAGAGTCCAGAGAATCCAGAGAGTCCAGAGGGTCCAGAGAGTCCAGAGAGTCTGGAGAACCCAGAGAGTCCAGAGAGTCCAGAGAATGCAGAGAGTCCAGAGAATCCAGAGAGTCCAGAGGGTCCAGAGCGTCCAGAGAGTCCAGAGAGTCCAGAGGGTCCAGAGAATCCAGAGAATCAAGAGGGTCCAGAGAGTCCAGAGAGTCCAGAGGGTCCAGAGGGTTCAGAGAACCCAGAGAGTCCAGAGAGTCCAGAGAGTCCAATGGGTCCAGAGAGCCCAGAGAGCCCAGAGGGTCCAGAGAATACAGAGAGTCCAGAGAACCCAGAGAATCCAGAGAGTCCAGAGAGTCCAGAGGGTCCAGAGAGTCCACAGAGTCCAGAGAATCCAGAGAGTCCAGAGGGTCCAGAGGGTCCAGAGAATCCAGAGAGTCCAGAGAGTCCAGGGAATCCAAAGAGTCCAGAGAGTCCAGAGAATCCAGAGGGTCCAGAGAGTCCAGAGGGTCCAGAAGGTCCAGAGGGTCCAGAGAGTCCAGAGAGTCCAGAGAGTCCAGAGAGTTCAGAGAGTCCAGAGAGTCCAGAGAGCCCAGATAATCCAGAGAATCCAGAGAATCCAGAGAGTCCAGAGAGTCCAGAGAGTCCAAAGGGTCCAGAGAATCCAGAGAGTCCAGAGAACTCAGAGAACCCAGAGAGTCCAGAGAATCCAGAGAGTCCAGAGAATCCAGAGGGTCCAGAGAGTCCAGAGAACTCAGAGAACTCAGAGAGTCCAGAGAGTCCAGAGAATCCAGAGAGTCCAGAGAATCCAGAGGGTCCAGAGAGTCCAGAGAGTCCAGAGAGTCCAGAAAATCCAGAGAGTCCAGAGGGTCCAGAGAGTCCAGAGAGTCCAGAGAGTCCGGAGAATCCAGAGAATCCAGAGAGTCCAGAGAGTCCAGAGAATCCAGAGAGTCCAGAGAGTCCAGAGGGTCCAGAGAGTCCACAGAGTCCAGAGAGTCCAGAGAAACCAGAGAGTCCAGAGGGTCCAGAGGGTCTAGAGAATCCAGAGAGTCCAGAGAGTCCAGAGAATCCAAAGAGTCCAGAGAGTCCAGAGATTCCAGGGAATCCAGAGGGTCCAGAGAGTCCAGAGGGTCCAGAGGGTCCAGAGGGTCCAGAGGGTCCAGAGAGTCCAGAGAATCCAGAGAGTCCAGAGAATCCAGAGAGTCCAGAGAGTCTGGAGAACCCAGAGAGTCCAGAGAGTCCAGAGAATGCAGAGAGTCCAGAGGGTCCAGAGAGTCCACAGAGTCCAGAGAATCCAGAGAGTCCAGAGGGTCCAGAGGGTCCAGAGAATCCAGAGAGTCCAGAGAGTCCAGGGAATCCAAAGAGTCCAGAGAATCCAGAGAGTCCAGAGAGTCCAGAGGGTCCAGAGAATCCAGAGAATCAAGAGGGTCCAGAGAGTCCAGAGGGTCCAGAGAACCCAGAGAGTCCAGAAAGTCCAGAGAGTCCAATGGGTCCAGAGAGCCCAGAGAGCCCAGAGGGTCCAGAGAATACAGAGAGTCCAGAGAACCCAGAGAGTCCAGAGAGACCAGAGAGTCCAGAGAGTCCAGAGAATCCAGAGAGTCCAGAGAGTCCAGAGGGTCCAGAGAGTCCACAGAGTCCAGAGAATCCAGAGAGTCCAGAGGGTCCAGAGGGTCCAGAGAATCCAGAGAGTCCAGAGAGTCCAGGGAATCCAAAGAGTCCAGAGAGTCCAGAGAATCCAGAGAGTCCAGAGGGTCCAGAAGGTCCAGAGGGTCCAGAGGGTCCAGAGAGTCCAGAGAGTCCAGAGAATCCAGAGAGTCCAGAGAATCCAGAGAATCCAGAGGGTCCAGAGAGTCCAGAGAGTCCAGAGAACCCAGAGTCCAGAGAATCCAGAGAGTCCAGAGAATCCAGAGGGTCCAGAGAGTCCAGAGAATCCAGAGAATCCAGAGAGTCCAGAGAGTCCAGAGAATCCAGAGAGTCCAGAGAATCCAGAGAATCCAGAGAGTCCAGAGAGTCCAGAGAATCCAGAGGGTCCAGTGGGTCCAGAGGGTCCAGAGAATCCAGAGAGTCCAGAGAGTCCAGAGGGTCCAGAGAATCCAGGGAGTCCAGAAAGTCCAGAGAATCCAGAGAGTCCAGAGAATCCAGAGAGTCCAGAGAGTCCAGAGAATCCAGAGAGTCCAGAGAGTCCAGAGAATCCAGAGAGTCCATAGAGTCCAGAGAATACAGAGAGTCTAGAGAATCCAGAGAGTCCAGAGAGTCCAGAGAATCCAGAGAGTCCAGAGAGTCCAGAGAATCCAGAGAGTCTAGAGAACCCAGAGAGTCCAGAGAATCCAGAGGGTCCAGAGAATCCAGAGAGTCCAGATAGTCCAGAGAATCCAGAGAGTCCAGATAGTCAAGAGGGTCCAGTGAATCCAGAGAGTCCAGAGAATCCAGAGAGTCCAGAGAGTCCAGAGAATCCAGAGAGTCCAGAGGGTCCAGAGAATCCAGAGAGTCCAGATAGTCCAGAGAATCCAGAGAGTCCAGAGAGTCCAGAGAATCCAGAGGGTCCAGAGGGTCCAGAGAATCCAGAGAATCCAGAGAGTCCAGAGATTCCAGAGAATCCAGAGGGTCCAGAGAGTCCAGAGAGTCCAGAGGGTCCAGAGAATCCAGAGGGTCCAGAGGGTCCAGAGAACCCAGAGCGTCCAGAGAGTCCAGAGAGTCCAAGGTGTCCAGAGAGCCCAGAGAGCCCAGAGGGTCCAGAGAATACAGAGAGTCCAGAGAACCCAGAGAGTCCAGAGAGACCAGAGAGTCCAGAGAGTCCAGAGGGTCCAGAGAGTACAGAGGGTCCAGAGAGTCCAGAGAGTCCAGAGGGTCCAGAGGGTCCAGAGGGTCCAGAGAGTCCAGAGAATCCAGAGAGTCCAGAGAATCCAGAGAGTCCAGAGAGTCCAGAGGGTCCAGAGAGTCCAGAGAGTCCAGAGGGTCCAGAGGGTCCAGAGGGTCCAGAGGGTCCAGAGAGTCCAGAGAATCCAGAGAGTCCAGAGAGTCCAGAGAATCCAGAGAGTCCAGAGGGTCCAGCGAGTCCAGAGAGTCTGTAGAACCCAGAGAGTCCAGAGAGTCCAGAGAATCCAGAGAGTCCAGAGGGTCCAGAGGGTCCAGAGAATCCAGAGAGTCCAGAGAGTCCAGAGGGTCCAGAGAGTCCAGAGATTCCAGAGAATCCAGAGGGTCCAGAGAGTCCAGAGAGTCCAGAGAGTCCAGAGGGTCCAGAGAATCCAGAGGGTCCAGAGGGTCCAGAGAACCCAGAGAGTCCAGAGAGTCCAATGGGTCCAGAGAGCCCAGAGAGCCCAGAGGGTCCAGAGAATACAGAGAGTCCAGAGAACCCAGAGAGTCCAGAGAGACCAGAGAGTCCAGAGAATCCAGAGAGTCCAGAGAGTCCAGAGAATCCAGAGAGTCCAGAGAGTCCAGAGGGTCCAGAGAGTCCACAGAGTCCAGAGAGTCCAGAGAATCCAGAGAATCCAAAGAGTCCAGAGAGTCCAGAGATTCCAGGGAATCCAGAGGGTCCAGAGAGTCCAGAGGGTCCAGAGGGTCCAGAGGGTCCAGAGGGTCCAGAGGGTCCAGAGAGTCCAGAGAATCCAGAGAGTCTGGAGAACCCAGAGAGTCCAGAGAGTCCAGAGAATGCAGAGAGTCCAGAGAGTCCAGAGAGTCCAGAGGGTCCAGAGAATCCAGAGAGTCCAGAGAGTCCAGAGAATCCAGAGAGTCCAGAGAATCCAGAGAATCCAGAGGGTCCAGAGAGTCCAGAGAGTCCAGAGAACCCAGAGTCCAGAGAGTCCAGAGAGTCCAGAGAGTCCAATGGATTCAGAGAGCCCAGAGAGCCCAGAGGGTCCAGAGAATACAGAGAGTCCAGAGAACCCAGAGAGTCCAGAGAGACCAGAGAGTCCAGAGAATCCAGAGAGTCCAGAGAGTCCAGAGGGTCCAGAGAGTCCACAGAGTCCAGAGAGTCCAGAGAATCCAGAGAGTCCAGAGGGTCCAGAGAATCCAGAGAGTCCAGAGAGTCCAGAGGGTCCAGAGAATCCAGAGAATCAAGAGGGTCCAGAGAGTCCAGAGAGTCCAGAGGGTCCAGAGAACCCAGAGAGTCCAGAGAGTCCAGAGAATCCAGAGAGTCCAGAGAATCCAGAGAATCCAGAGGGTCCAGAGAGTCCAGAGAGTCCAGAGAACCCAGAGTCCAGAGAATCCAGAGAGTCCAGAGAATCCAGAGGGTCCAGAGGTTCCAGAGAGTCCAGAGAATCCAGAGAATCCAGAGAGTCCAGAGAGACCAGAGAGTCCAGAGAATCCAGAGAGTCCAGAGAGTCCAGAGGGTCCAGAGGGTCCAGAGAACCCAGAGAGTCCAGAGAGTCCAGAGAGTCCAATGGATTCAGAGAGCCCAGAGAGCCCAGAGGGTCCAGAGAATACAGAGAGTCCAGAGAACCCAGAGAGTCCAGAGAGACCAGAGAGTCCAGAGAATCCAGAGAGTCCAGAGAGTCCAGAGGGTCCAGAGAGTCCACAGAGTCCAGAGAGTCCAGAGAATCCAGAGAGTCCAGAGGGTCCAGAGGGTCCAGAGAATCCAGAGAGTCCAGAGAGTCCAGGGAATCCAAAGAGTCCAGAGAGTCCAGAGAATCCAGAGAGTCCAGAGGGTCCAGAAGGTCCAGAGGGTCCAGAGGGTCCAGAGAGTCCAGTGAGTCCAGAGAATCCAGAGAGTCCAGAGAATCCAGAGAATCCAGAGGGTCCAGAGAGTCCAGAGAGTCCAAAGAACCCAGAGTCCAGAGAATCCAGAGAGTCCAGAGAATCCAGAGGGTCCAGAGGTTCCAGAGAGTCCAGAGAGTCCAGAGAATCCAGAGAGTCCAGAGAATCCAGAGAATCCAGAGAGTCCAGAGAGTCCAGAGAATCCAGAGGGTCCAGTGGGTCCAGAGAGTCCAGAGAGTCCAGAGAATCCAGAGAGTCCAGAGAATCCAGAGGGTCCAGAGAGTCCACAGGGTCCAGAGAGTCCAGAGAATCCAGAGAGTCCAGAGGGTCCAGAGGGTCCAGAGAATCCAGAGAGTCCAGGGAATCCAAAGAGTCCAGAGAGTCCAGAGAATCCAGAGGGTCCAGAGAGTCCAGAGGGTCCAGAAGGTCCAGAGGGTCCAGAGGGTCCAGAGAGTCCAGAGAGTCCAGAGAGTCCAGAGAATCCAGAGAGTCCAGAGGGTCCAGAGGGTCCAGAGAGTCCAGAGAGTCCAGAGAGTTCAGAGAGTCCAGAGAGTCCAGAGAGTCCAGAGAGCCCAGAGAATCCAGAGAATCCAGAGAATCCAGAGAATCCAGAGAGTCCAGAGAGTCCAAAGGGTCCAGAGAGTCCACAGAGTCCAGAGAAACCAGAGAGTCCAGAGGGTCCAGAGGGTCTAGAGAATCAAGAGAGTCCAGAGAGTCCAGAGAATCCAAAGAGTCCAGAGAGTCCAGAGGGTCCAGAGGGTCCAGAGGGTCCAGAGAGTCCAGAGAATCCAGAGAGTCCAGAGAATCCAGAGAGTCCAGAGAGTCTGGAGAACCCAGAGAGTCCAGAGAGTCCAGAGAATGCAGAGAGTCCAGAGAATCCAGAGAGTCCAGAGGGTCCAGAGAATCCAGAGAGTCCAGAGAGTCCAGAGGGTCCAGAGAATCCAGAGAATCAAGAGGGTCCAGAGAGTCCAGAGAGTCCAGAGGGTCCAGAGAACCCAGAGAGTCCAGAGAGTCCAGAGAATCCAGAGAGTCCAGAGAATCCAGAGAATCCAGAGGGTCCAGAGAGTCCAGAGAGTCCAGAGAACCCAGAGTCCAGAGAATCCAGAGAGTCCAGAGAATCCAGAGGGTCCAGAGGTTCCAGAGAGTCCAGAGAATCCAGAGAATCCAGAGAGTCCAGAGAGACCAGAGAGTCCAGAGAATCCAGAGAGTCCAGAGAGTCCAGAGGGTCCAGAGGGTCCAGAGAACCCAGAGAGTCCAGAGAGTCCAGAGAGTCCAATGGATTCAGAGAGCCCAGAGAGCCCAGAGGGTCCAGAGAATACAGAGAGTCCAGAGAACCCAGAGAGTCCAGAGAGACCAGAGAGTCCAGAGAATCCAGAGAGTCCAGAGAGTCCAGAGGGTCCAGAGAGTCCACAGAGTCCAGAGAGTCCAGAGAATCCAGAGAGTCCAGAGGGTCCAGAGGGTCCAGAGAATCCAGAGAGTCCAGAGAGTCCAGGGAATCCAAAGAGTCCAGAGAGTCCAGAGAATCCAGAGAGTCCAGAGGGTCCAGAAGGTCCAGAGGGTCCAGAGGGTCCAGAGAGTCCAGTGAGTCCAGAGAATCCAGAGAGTCCAGAGAATCCAGAGAATCCAGAGGGTCCAGAGAGTCCAGAGAGTCCAGAGAACCCAGAGTCCAGAGAATCCAGAGAGTCCAGAGAATCCAGAGGGTCCAGAGGTTCCAGAGAGTCCAGAGAATCCAGAGAATCCAGAGAGTCCAGAGAGTCCAGAGAATCCAGAGAGTCCAGAGAATCCAGAGAATCCAGAGAGTCCAGAGAGTCCAGAGAATCCAGAGGGTCCAGTGGGTCCAGAGGGTCCAGAGAATCCAGAGAGTCCAGAGAGTCCAGAGGGTCCAGAGAATCCAGAGAGTCCAGAGAATCCAGAGAGTCCAGAGAATCCAGAGAGTCTAGAGAGTCCAGAGAATCCAGAGAGTCCAGAGAGTCCAGAGAGTCCAGAGAATACAGAGAGTCTAGAGAATCCAGAGAGTCCAGAGAGTCCAGAGAATCCAGAGAGTCCAGAGAGTCCAGAGAATCCAGAGAGTCTAGAGAACCCAGAGAGTCCAGAGAATCCAGAGGGTCCAGAGAATCCAGAGAGTCCAGATAGTCCAGAGAATCCAGAGAGTCCAGATAGTCAAGAGGGTCCAGTGAATCCAGAGAGTCCAGAGAATCCAGAGGGTCCAGAGGGTCCAGAGAACCCAGAGAGTCCAGAGAGTCCAATGGGTCCAGAGAGCCCAGAGAGCCCAGAGGGTCCAGAGAATCCAGAGGGTCCAGAGAGTCCAGAGAGTCCAGAGGGTCCAGAGAATCCAGAGGGTCCAGAGGGTCCTGAGAACCCAGAGCGTCCAGAGAGTCCAGAGAGTCCAAGGTGTCCAGAGAGCCCAGAGAGCCCAGAGGGTCCAGAGAATACAGAGAGTCCAGAGAACCCAGAGAGTCCAGAGAGACCAGAGAGTCCAGAGAGTCCAGAGGGTCCAGAGAGTCCAGAGGGTCCAGAGAGTCCAGAGAGTCCAGAGGGTCCAGAGGGTCCAGAGGGTCCAGAGAGTCCAGAGAATCCAGAGAGTCCAGAGAATCCAGAGAGTCCAGAGAGTCCAGAGGGTCCAGAGAGTCCAGACAGTCCAGAGGGTCCAGAGGGTCCAGAGGGTCCAGAGGGTCCAGAGAGTCCAGAGAATCCAGAGAGTCCAGAGAATCCAGAGAGTCCAGAGGGTCCAGCGAGTCCAGAGAGTCTGTAGAACCCAGAGAGTCCAGAGAGTCCAGAGAATCATGAGAGTCCAGAGAATCCAGAGAGTCCAGAGGGTCCAGAGAATCCAGAGAGTCCAGAGAGTCCAGAGGGTCCAGAGAGTCCAGAGATTCCAGAGAATCCAGAGGGTCCAGAGGGTCCAGAGAACCCAGAGAGTCCAGAGAGTCCAATGGGTCCAGAGAGCCCAGAGAGCCCAGAGGGTCCAGAGAATACAGAGAGTCCAGAGAACCCAGAGAGTCCAGAGAGACCAGAGAGTCCAGAGAATCCAGAGAGTCCAGAGAGTCCAGAGAATCCAGAGAGTCCAGAGAGTCCAGAGGGTCCAGAGAGTCCACAGAGTCCAGAGAGTCCAGAGAATCCAGAGAATCCAAAGAGTCCAGAGAGTCCAGAGATTCCAGGGAATCCAGAGGGTCCAGAGAGTCCAGAGGGTCCAGAGGGTCCAGAGGGTCCAGAGGGTCCAGAGAGTCCAGAGAATCCAGAGAGTCTGGAGAACCCAGAGAGTCCAGAGAGTCCAGAGAATGCAGAGAGTCCAGAGAATCCAGAGAGTCCAGAGGGTCCAGAGAATCCAGAGAGTCCAGAGAGTCCAGAGGGTCCAGAGAATACAGAGAATCAAGAGGGTCCAGAGAGTCCAGAGAGTCCAGAGGGTCCAGAGAATCCAGAGAGTCCAGAGAGTCCAGAGAATCCAGAGAGTCCAAAGAATCCAGAGAATCCAGAGAGTCCAGAGAGTCCAGAGAATCCAGAGGGTCCAGTGGGTCCAGAGGGTCCAGAGAATCCAGAGGGTCCAGAGAATCCAGAGAATCAAGAGGGTCCAGAGAGTCCAGAGAGTCCAGAGGGTCCAGAGAACCCAGAGAGTCCAGAGAGTCCAGAGAATCCAGAGAGTCCAGAGAGTCCAGAGAACCCAGAGTCCAGAGAATCCAGAGAGTCCAGAGAATCCAGAGGGTCCAGAGGTTCCAGAGAGTCCAGAGAATCCAGAGAATCCAGAGAGTCCAGAGAGTCCAGAGAATCCAGAGAGTCCAGAGAATCCAGAGAATCCAGAGAGTCCAGAGAGTCCAGAGAATCCAGAGGGTCCAGTGGGTCCAGAGGGTCCAGAGAATCCAGAGAGTCCAGAGAGTCCAGAGGGTCCAGAGAATCCAGGGAGTCCAGAAAGTCCAGAGAATCCAGAGAGTCCAGAGAATCCAGAGAGTCCAGAGAGTCCAGAGAATCCAGAGAGTCCAGAGAGTCCAGAGAATCCAGAGAGTCCAGAGAGTCCAGAGAGTCCAGAGAATACAGAGAGTCTAGAGAATCCAGAGAGTCCAGAGAGTCCAGAGAATCCAGAGAGTCCAGAGAGTCCAGAGAATCCAGAGAGTCTAGAGAACCCAGAGAGTCCAGAGAATCCAGAGGGTCCAGAGAATCCAGAGAGTCCAGATAGTCCAGAGAATCCAGAGAGTCCAGATAGTCAAGAGGGTCCAGTGAATCTAGAGAGTCCAGAGAATCCAGAGAGTCCAGAGAGTCCAGAGAATCCAGAGAGTCCAGAGGGTCCAGAGGGTCCAGAGGGTCCAGAGAGTCCAGAGAATCCAGAGAGTCCAGAGAATCCAGAGAGTCCAGAGGGTCCAGAGAGTCCAGAGAGTCTGGAGAACCCAGAGAGTCCAGAGAGTCCAGAGAATGCAGAGAGTCCAGAGAATCCAGAGAGTCCAGAGGGTCCAGAGCGTCCAGAGAGTCCAGAGAGTCCAGAGGGTCCAGAGAATCCAGAGAATCAAGAGGGTCCAGAGAGTCCAGAGAGTCCAGAGGGTCCAGAGGGTTCAGAGAACCCAGAGAGTCCAGAGAGTCCAGAGAGTCCAATGGGTCCAGAGAGCCCAGAGAGCCCAGAGGGTCCAGAGAATACAGAGAGTCCAGAGAACCCAGAGAATCCAGAGAGTCCAGAGAGTCCAGAGGGTCCAGAGAGTCCACAGAGTCCAGAGAATCCAGAGAGTCCAGAGGGTCCAGAGGGTCCAGAGAATCCAGAGAGTCCAGAGAGTCCAGGGAATCCAAAGAGTCCAGAGAGTCCAGAGAATCCAGAGGGTCCAGAGAGTCCAGAGGGTCCAGAAGGTCCAGAGGGTCCAGAGAGTCCAGAGAGTCCAGAGAGTCCAGAGAGTTCAGAGAGTCCAGAGAGTCCAGAGAGCCCAGATAATCCAGAGAATCCAGAGAATCCAGAGAGTCCAGAGAGTCCAGAGAGTCCAAAGGGTCCAGAGAATCCAGAGAGTCCAGAGAACTCAGAGAACCCAGAGAGTCCAGAGAATCCAGAGAGTCCAGAGAATCCAGAGGGTCCAGAGAGTCCAGAGAACTCAGAGAACTCAGAGAGTCCAGAGAGTCCAGAGAATCCAGAGAGTCCAGAGAATCCAGAGGGTCCAGAGAGTCCAGAGAGTCCAGAGAGTCCAGAAAATCCAGAGAGTCCAGAGGGTCCAGAGAGTCCAGAGAGTCCAGAGAGTCCGGAGAATCCAGAGAATCCAGAGAGTCCAGAGAGTCCAGAGAATCCAGAGAGTCCAGAGAGTCCAGAGGGTCCAGAGAGTCCACAGAGTCCAGAGAGTCCAGAGAAACCAGAGAGTCCAGAGGGTCCAGAGGGTCTAGAGAATCCAGAGAGTCCAGAGAGTCCAGAGAATCCAAAGAGTCCAGAGAGTCCAGAGATTCCAGGGAATCCAGAGGGTCCAGAGAGTCCAGAGGGTCCAGAGGGTCCAGAGGGTCCAGAGGGTCCAGAGAGTCCAGAGAATCCAGAGAGTCCAGAGAATCCAGAGAGTCCAGAGAGTCTGGAGAACCCAGAGAGTCCAGAGAGTCCAGAGAATGCAGAGAGTCCAGAGGGTCCAGAGAGTCCACAGAGTCCAGAGAATCCAGAGAGTCCAGAGGGTCCAGAGGGTCCAGAGAATCCAGAGAGTCCAGAGAGTCCAGGGAATCCAAAGAGTCCAGAGAATCCAGAGAGTCCAGAGAGTCCAGAGGGTCCAGAGAATCCAGAGAATCAAGAGGGTCCAGAGAGTCCAGAGGGTCCAGAGAACCCAGAGAGTCCAGAAAGTCCAGAGAGTCCAATGGGTCCAGAGAGCCCAGAGAGCCCAGAGGGTCCAGAGAATACAGAGAGTCCAGAGAACCCAGAGAGTCCAGAGAGACCAGAGAGTCCAGAGAGTCCAGAGAATCCAGAGAGTCCAGAGAGTCCAGAGGGTCCAGAGAGTCCACAGAGTCCAGAGAATCCAGAGAGTCCAGAGGGTCCAGAGGGTCCAGAGAATCCAGAGAGTCCAGAGAGTCCAGGGAATCCAAAGAGTCCAGAGAGTCCAGAGAATCCAGAGAGTCCAGAGGGTCCAGAAGGTCCAGAGGGTCCAGAGGGTCCAGAGAGTCCAGAGAGTCCAGAGAATCCAGAGAGTCCAGAGAATCCAGAGAATCCAGAGGGTCCAGAGAGTCCAGAGAGTCCAGAGAACCCAGAGTCCAGAGAATCCAGAGAGTCCAGAGAATCCAGAGGGTCCAGAGAGTCCAGAGAATCCAGAGAATCCAGAGAGTCCAGAGAGTCCAGAGAATCCAGAGAGTCCAGAGAATCCAGAGAATCCAGAGAGTCCAGAGAGTCCAGAGAATCCAGAGGGTCCAGTGGGTCCAGAGGGTCCAGAGAATCCAGAGAGTCCAGAGAGTCCAGAGGGTCCAGAGAATCCAGGGAGTCCAGAAAGTCCAGAGAATCCAGAGAGTCCAGAGAATCCAGAGAGTCCAGAGAGTCCAGAGAATCCAGAGAGTCCAGAGAGTCCAGAGAATCCAGAGAGTCCATAGAGTCCAGAGAATACAGAGAGTCTAGAGAATCCAGAGAGTCCAGAGAGTCCAGAGAATCCAGAGAGTCCAGAGAGTCCAGAGAATCCAGAGAGTCTAGAGAACCCAGAGAGTCCAGAGAATCCAGAGGGTCCAGAGAATCCAGAGAGTCCAGATAGTCCAGAGAATCCAGAGAGTCCAGATAGTCAAGAGGGTCCAGTGAATCCAGAGAGTCCAGAGAATCCAGAGAGTCCAGAGAGTCCAGAGAATCCAGAGAGTCCAGAGGGTCCAGAGAATCCAGAGAGTCCAGATAGTCCAGAGAATCCAGAGAGTCCAGAGAGTCCAGAGAATCCAGAGGGTCCAGAGGGTCCAGAGAATCCAGAGAATCCAGAGAGTCCAGAGATTCCAGAGAATCCAGAGGGTCCAGAGAGTCCAGAGAGTCCAGAGGGTCCAGAGAATCCAGAGGGTCCAGAGGGTCCAGAGAACCCAGAGCGTCCAGAGAGTCCAGAGAGTCCAAGGTGTCCAGAGAGCCCAGAGAGCCCAGAGGGTCCAGAGAATACAGAGAGTCCAGAGAACCCAGAGAGTCCAGAGAGACCAGAGAGTCCAGAGAGTCCAGAGGGTCCAGAGAGTACAGAGGGTCCAGAGAGTCCAGAGAGTCCAGAGGGTCCAGAGGGTCCAGAGGGTCCAGAGAGTCCAGAGAATCCAGAGAGTCCAGAGAATCCAGAGAGTCCAGAGAGTCCAGAGGGTCCAGAGAGTCCAGAGAGTCCAGAGGGTCCAGAGGGTCCAGAGGGTCCAGAGGGTCCAGAGAGTCCAGAGAATCCAGAGAGTCCAGAGAGTCCAGAGAATCCAGAGAGTCCAGAGGGTCCAGCGAGTCCAGAGAGTCTGTAGAACCCAGAGAGTCCAGAGAGTCCAGAGAATCCAGAGAGTCCAGAGGGTCCAGAGGGTCCAGAGAATCCAGAGAGTCCAGAGAGTCCAGAGGGTCCAGAGAGTCCAGAGATTCCAGAGAATCCAGAGGGTCCAGAGAGTCCAGAGAGTCCAGAGAGTCCAGAGGGTCCAGAGAATCCAGAGGGTCCAGAGGGTCCAGAGAACCCAGAGAGTCCAGAGAGTCCAATGGGTCCAGAGAGCCCAGAGAGCCCAGAGGGTCCAGAGAATACAGAGAGTCCAGAGAACCCAGAGAGTCCAGAGAGACCAGAGAGTCCAGAGAATCCAGAGAGTCCAGAGAGTCCAGAGAATCCAGAGAGTCCAGAGAGTCCAGAGGGTCCAGAGAGTCCACAGAGTCCAGAGAGTCCAGAGAATCCAGAGAATCCAAAGAGTCCAGAGAGTCCAGAGATTCCAGGGAATCCAGAGGGTCCAGAGAGTCCAGAGGGTCCAGAGGGTCCAGAGGGTCCAGAGGGTCCAGAGGGTCCAGAGAGTCCAGAGAATCCAGAGAGTCTGGAGAACCCAGAGAGTCCAGAGAGTCCAGAGAATGCAGAGAGTCCAGAGAGTCCAGAGAGTCCAGAGGGTCCAGAGAATCCAGAGAGTCCAGAGAGTCCAGAGGGTCCAGAGAATACAGAGAATCAAGAGGGTCCAGAGAGTCCAGAGAGTCCAGAGGGTCCAGAGAACCCAGAGAGTCCAGAGAGTCCAGAGAGTCCAATGGGTCCAGAGAGCCCAGAGAGCCCAGAGGGTCCAGAGAATACAGAGAGTCCAGAGAACCCAGAGAGTCCAGAGAGACCAGAGAGTCCAGAGAATCCAGAGAGCCCAGAGAGTCCAGAGGGTCCAGAGAGTCCACAGAGTCCAGAGAGTCCAGAGAATCCAGAGAGTCCAGAGGGTCCAGAGGGTCCAGAAAATCCAGAGAGTCCAGAGGGTCCAGAGAGTCCAGAGGGTCCAGAAGGTCCAGAGGGTCCAGAGGGTCCAGAGAGTCCAGAGAGTCCAGAGAGTCCAGAGAATCCAGAGAGTCCAGAGGGTCCAGAGAGTCCAGAGAGTCCAGAGAGTTCAGAGAGTCCAGAGAGTCCAGAGAGCCCAGAGAATCCAGAGAATCCAGAGAATCCAGAGAATCCAGAGAGTCCAGAGAGTCCAAAGGGTCCAGAGAGTCCACAGAGTCCAGAGAGTCCAGAGAAACCAGAGAGTCCAGAGGGTCCAGAGGGTCTAGAGAATCCAGAGAGTCCAGAGAGTCCAGAGAATCCAAAGAGTCCAGAGAGTCCAGAGATTCCAGGGAATCCAGAGGGTCCAGAGAGTCCAGAGGGTCCAGAGGGTCCAGAGGGTCCAGAGGGTCCAGAGAGTCCAGAGAATCCAGAGAGTCCAGAGAATCCAGAGAGTCCAGAGAGTCTGGAGAACCCAGAGAGTCCAGAGAGTCCAGAGAATGCAGAGAGTCCAGAGAATCCAGAGAGTCCAGAGGGTCCAGAGGGTCCAGAGAATCCAGAGAGTCCAGAGAGTCCAGAGGGTCCAGAGAATCCAGAGAATCAAGAGGGTCCAGAGAGTCCAGAGAGTCCAGAGGGTCCAGAGAACCCAGAGAGTCCAGAGAGTCCAGAGAGTCCAATGGATCCAGAGAGCCCAGAGAGCCCAGAGGGTCCAGAGAATACAGAGAGTCCAGAGAACCCAGAGAGTCCAGAGAGACCAGAGAGTCCAGAGAATCCAGAGAGTCCAGAGAGTCCAGAGGGTCCAGAGAGTCCACAGAGTCCAGAGAGTCCAGAGAATCCAGAGAGTCCAGAGGGTCCAGATGGTCCAGAGAATCCAGAGAGTCCAGAGAGTCCAGGGAATCCAAAGAGTCCAGAGAGTCCAGAGAATCCAGAGAGTCCAGAGGGTCCAGAAGGTCCAGAGGGTCCAGAGGGTCCAGAGAGTCCAGAGAGTCCAGAGAATCCAGAGAGTCCAGAGAATCCAGAGAATCCAGAGGGTCCAGAGAGTCCAGAGAGTCCAGAGAACCCAGAGTCCAGAGAATCCAGAGAGTCCAGAGAATCCAGAGGGTCCAGAGGTTCCAGAGAGTCCAGAGAATCCAGAGAGTCCAGAGAGTCCAGAGAATCCAGAGAGTCCAGAGAATCCAGAGAATCCAGAGAGTCCAGAGAGTCCAGAGAATCCAGAGGGTCCAGTGGGTCCAGAGGGTCCAGAGAATCCAGAGAGTCCAGAGAGTCCAGAGGGTCCAGAGAATCCAGGGAGTCCAGAAAGTCCAGAGAATCCAGAGAGTCCAGAGAATCCAGAGAGTCCAGAGAGTCCAGAGAATCCAGAGAGTCCAGAGAATCCAGAGAGTCCAGAGAGTCCAGAGAGTCCAGAGAATACAGAGAGTCTAGAGAATTCAGAGAGTCCAGAGAGTCCAGAGAATCCAGAGGGTCCAGAGGGTCCAGAGAATCCAGAGAGTCCAGAGAGACCAGAGAGTCCAGAGAATCCAGAGAGTCCAGAGAGTCCAGAGGGTCCAGAGAGTCCACAGAGTCCAGAGAGTCCAGAGAATCCAGAGAGTCCAGAGGGTCCAGAGGGTCCAGAGAATCCAGAGAGTCCAGAGAGTCCAGGGAATCCAAAGAGTCCAGAGAGTCCAGAGAATCCAGAGGGTCCAGAGAGTCCAGAGGGTCCAGAAGGTCCAGAGGGTCCAGAGGGTCCAGAGAGTCCAGAGAGTCCAGAGAGTCCAGAGAATCCAGAGAGTCCAGAGGGTCCAGAGGGTCCAGAGAATCCAGAGAGTCCAGAGAGTCCAGGGAATCCAAAGAGTCCAGAGAGTCCAGAGAATCCAGAGAGTCCAGAGGGTCCAGAAGGTCCAGAGGGTCCAGAGGGTCCAGAGAGTCCAGAGAGTCCAGAGAATCCAGAGAGTCCAGAGAATCCAGAGAATCCAGAGGGTCCAGAGAGTCCAGAGAGTCCAGAGAACCCAGAGTCCAGAGAATCCAGAGAGTCCAGAGAATCCAGAGGGTCCAGAGGTTCCAGAGAGTCCAGAGAATCCAGAGAATCCAGAGAGTCCAGAGAGTCCAGAGAGTCCAAAGGGTCCAGAGAGTCCAGAGAGTCCAGAGAAACCAGAGAGTCCAGAGGGTCCAGAGGGTCTAGAGAATCCAGAGAGTCCAGAGAGTCCAGAGAGTCCAGAGATTCCAGGGAATCCAGAGGGTCCAGAGAGTCCAGAGGGTCCAGAGGGTCCAGAGGGTCCAGAGGGTCCAGAGAGTCCAGAGAATCCAGAGAGTCCAGAGAATCCAGAGAGTCCAGAGAGTCTGGAGAACCCAGAGAGTCCAGAGAGTCCAGAGAATGCAGAGAGTCCAGAGAATCCAGAGAGTCCAGAGGGTCCAGAGGGTCCAGAGAATCCAGAGAGTCCAGAGAGTCCAGAGGGTCCAGAGAATCCAGAGAATCAAGAGGGTCCAGAGAGTCCAGAGAGTCCAGAGGGTCCAGAGAACCCAGAGAGTCCAGAGAGTCCAGAGAGTCCAATGGATTCAGAGAGCCCAGAGAGCCCAGAGGGTCCAGAGAATACAGAGAGTCCAGAGAACCCAGAGAGTCCAGAGAGACCAGAGAGTCCAGAGAATCCAGAGAGTCCAGAGGGTCCAGAGGGTCCAGAGAATCCAGAGAGTCCAGAGAGTCCAGGGAATCCAAAGAGTCCAGAGAGTCCAGAGAATCCAGAGAGTCCAGAGGGTCCAGAAGGTCCAGAGGGTCCAGAGGGTCCAGAGAGTCCAGTGAGTCCAGAGAATCCAGAGAGTCCAGAGAATCCAGAGAATCCAGAGGGTCCAGAGAGTCCAGAGAGTCCAGAGAACCCAGAGTCCAGAGAATCCAGAGAGTCCAGAGAATCCAGAGGGTCCAGAGGTTCCAGAGAGTCCAGAGAATCCAGAGAATCCAGAGAGTCCAGAGAGTCCAGAGAATCCAGAGAGTCCAGAGAATCCAGAGAATCCAGAGAGTCCAGAGAGTCCAGAGAATCCAGAGGGTCCAGTGGGTCCAGAGGGTCCAGAGAATCCAGAGAGTCCAGAGAGTCCAGAGGGTCCAGAGAATCCAGAGAGTCCAGAGAATCCAGAGAGTCCAGAGAGTCCAGAGAATCCAGAGAGTCTAGAGAGTCCAGAGAATCCAGAGAGTCCAGAGAGTCAAGAGAGTCCAGAGAATACAGAGAGTCTAGAGAATCCAGAGAGTCCAGAGAGTCCAGAGAATCCAGAGAGTCCAGAGAATCCAGAGAATCCAGAGAGTCTAGAGAACCCAGAGAGTCCAGAGAATCCAGAGGGTCCAGAGAATCCAGAGAGTCCAGATAGTCCAGAGAATCCAGAGAGTCCAGATAGTCAAGAGGGTCCAGTGAATCCAGAGAGTCCAGAGAATCCAGAGGGTCCAGAGGGTCCAGAGAACCCAGAGAGTCCAGAGAGTCCAATGGGTCCAGAGAGCCCAGAGAGCCCAGAGGGTCCAGAGAATCCAGAGGGTCCAGAGAGTCCAGAGAGTCCAGAGGGTCCAGAGAATCCAGAGGGTCCAGAGGGTCCAGAGAACCCAGAGCGTCCAGAGAGTCCAGAGAGTCCAAGGTGTCCAGAGAGCCCAGAGAGCCCAGAGGGTCCAGAGAATACAGAGAGTCCAGAGAACCCAGAGAGTCCAGAGAGACCAGAGAGTCCAGAGAGTCCAGAGGGTCCAGAGAGTCCAGAGGGTCCAGAGAGTCCAGAGAGTCCAGAGGGTCCAGAGGGTCCAGAGGGTCCAGAGAGTCCAGAGAATCCAGAGAGTCCAGAGAATCCAGAGAGTCCAGAGAGTCCAGAGGGTCCAGAGAGTCCAGACAGTCCAGAGGGTCCAGAGGGTCCAGAGGGTCCAGAGGGTCCAGAGAGTCCAGAGAATCCAGAGAGTCCAGAGAATCCAGAGAGTCCAGAGGGTCCAGCGAGTCCAGAGAGTCTGTAGAACCCAGAGAGTCCAGAGAGTCCAGAGAATCATGAGAGTCCAGAGAATCCAGAGAGTCCAGAGGGTCCAGAGAATCCAGAGAGTCCAGAGAGTCCAGAGGGTCCAGAGAGTCCAGAGATTCCAGAGAATCCAGAGGGTCCAGAGGGTCCAGAGAACCCAGAGAGTCCAGAGAGTCCAATGGGTCCAGAGAGCCCAGAGAGCCCAGAGGGTCCAGAGAATACAGAGAGTCCAGAGAACCCAGAGAGTCCAGAGAGACCAGAGAGTCCAGAGAATCCAGAGAGTCCAGAGAGTCCAGAGAATCCAGAGAGTCCAGAGAGTCCAGAGGGTCCAGAGAGTCCACAGAGTCCAGAGAGTCCAGAGAATCCAGAGAATCCAAAGAGTCCAGAGAGTCCAGAGATTCCAGGGAATCCAGAGGGTCCAGAGAGTCCAGAGGGTCCAGAGGGTCCAGAGGGTCCAGAGGGTCCAGAGAGTCCAGAGAATCCAGAGAGTCTGGAGAACCCAGAGAGTCCAGAGAGTCCAGAGAATGCAGAGAGTCCAGAGAATCCAGAGAGTCCAGAGGGTCCAGAGAATCCAGAGAGTCCAGAGAGTCCAGAGGGTCCAGAGAATACAGAGAATCAAGAGGGTCCAGAGAGTCCAGAGAGTCCAGAGGGTCCAGAGAACCCAGAGAGTCCAGAGAGTCCAGAGAGTCCAATGGGTCCAGAGAGCCCAGAGAGCCCAGAGGGTCCAGAGAATACAGAGAGTCCAGAGAACCCAGAGAGTCCAGAGAGACCAGAGAGTCCAGAGAATCCAGAGAGTCCAGAGAATCCAGAGGGTCCAGAGAGTCCACAGGGTCCAGAGAGTCCAGAGAATCCAGAGAGTCCAGAGGGTCCAGAGGGTCCAGAGAATCCAGAGAGTCCAGGGAATCCAAAGAGTCCAGAGAGTCCAGAGAATCCAGAGGGTCCAGAGAGTCCAGAGGGTCCAGAAGGTCCAGAGGGTCCAGAGGGTCCAGAGAGTCCAGAGAGTCCAGAGAGTCCAGAGAATCCAGAGAGTCCAGAGGGTCCAGAGGGTCCAGAGAGTCCAGAGAGTCCAGAGAGTTCAGAGAGTCCAGAGAGTCCAGAGAGTCCAGAGAGCCCAGAGAATCCAGAGAATCCAGAGAATCCAGAGAATCCAGAGAGTCCAGAGAGTCCAAAGGGTCCAGAGAGTCCACAGAGTCCAGAGAGTCCAGAGAAACCAGAGAGTCCAGAGGGTCCAGAGGGTCTAGAGAATCAAGAGAGTCCAGAGAGTCCAGAGAATCCAAAGAGTCCAGAGAGTCCAGAGGGTCCAGAGGGTCCAGAGGGTCCAGAGAGTCCAGAGAATCCAGAGAGTCCAGAGAATCCAGAGAGTCCAGAGAGTCTGGAGAACCCAGAGAGTCCAGAGAGTCCAGAGAATGCAGAGAGTCCAGAGAATCCAGAGAGTCCAGAGGGTCCAGAGAATCCAGAGAGTCCAGAGAGTCCAGAGGGTCCAGAGAATCCAGAGAATCAAGAGGGTCCAGAGAGTCCAGAGAGTCCAGAGGGTCCAGAGAACCCAGAGAGTCCAGAGAGTCCAGAGAATCCAGAGAGTCCAGAGAATCCAGAGAATCCAGAGGGTCCAGAGAGTCCAGAGAGTCCAGAGAACCCAGAGTCCAGAGAATCCAGAGAGTCCAGAGAATCCAGAGGGTCCAGAGGTTCCAGAGAGTCCAGAGAATCCAGAGAATCCAGAGAGTCCAGAGAGACCAGAGAGTCCAGAGAATCCAGAGAGTCCAGAGAGTCCAGAGGGTCCAGAGGGTCCAGAGAACCCAGAGAGTCCAGAGAGTCCAGAGAGTCCAATGGATTCAGAGAGCCCAGAGAGCCCAGAGGGTCCAGAGAATACAGAGAGTCCAGAGAACCCAGAGAGTCCAGAGAGACCAGAGAGTCCAGAGAATCCAGAGAGTCCAGAGAGTCCAGAGGGTCCAGAGAGTCCACAGAGTCCAGAGAGTCCAGAGAATCCAGAGAGTCCAGAGGGTCCAGAGGGTCCAGAGAATCCAGAGAGTCCAGAGAGTCCAGGGAATCCAAAGAGTCCAGAGAGTCCAGAGAATCCAGAGAGTCCAGAGGGTCCAGAAGGTCCAGAGGGTCCAGAGGGTCCAGAGAGTCCAGTGAGTCCAGAGAATCCAGAGAGTCCAGAGAATCCAGAGAATCCAGAGGGTCCAGAGAGTCCAGAGAGTCCAGAGAACCCAGAGTCCAGAGAATCCAGAGAGTCCAGAGAATCCAGAGGGTCCAGAGGTTCCAGAGAGTCCAGATAATCCAGAGAATCCAGAGAGTCCAGAGAGTCCAGAGAATCCAGAGAGTCCAGAGAATCCAGAGAATCCAGAGAGTCCAGAGAGTCCAGAGAATCCAGAGGGTCCAGTGGGTCCAGAGAGTCCAGAGAGTCCAGAGAATCCAGAGAGTCCAGAGAATCCAGAGGGTCCAGAGAGTCCACAGGGTCCAGAGAGTCCAGAGAATCCAGAGAGTCCAGAGGGTCCAGAGGGTCCAGAGAATCCAGAGAGTCCAGGGAATCCAAAGAGTCCAGAGAGTCCAGAGAATCCAGAGGGTCCAGAGAGTCCAGAGGGTCCAGAAGGTCCAGAGGGTCCAGAGGGTCCAGAGAGTCCAGAGAGTCCAGAGAGTCCAGAGAATCCAGAGAGTCCAGAGGGTCCAGAGGGTCCAGAGAGTCCAGAGAGTCCAGAGAGTTCAGAGAGTCCAGAGAGTCCAGAGAGTCCAGAGAGCCCAGAGAATCCAGAGAATCCAGAGAATCCAGAGAATCCAGAGAGTCCAGAGAGTCCAAAGGGTCCAGAGAGTCCACAGAGTCCAGAGAGTCCAGAGAAACCAGAGAGTCCAGAGGGTCCAGAGGGTCTAGAGAATCAAGAGAGTCCAGAGAGTCCAGAGAATCCAAAGAGTCCAGAGAGTCCAGAGGGTCCAGAGGGTCCAGAGGGTCCAGAGAGTCCAGAGAATCCAGAGAGTCCAGAGAATCCAGAGAGTCCAGAGAGTCTGGAGAACCCAGAGAGTCCAGAGAGTCCAGAGAATGCAGAGAGTCCAGAGAATCCAGAGAGTCCAGAGGGTCCAGAGAATCCAGAGAGTCCAGAGAGTCCAGAGGGTCCAGAGAATCCAGAGAATCAAGAGGGTCCAGAGAGTCCAGAGAGTCCAGAGGGTCCAGAGAACCCAGAGAGTCCAGAGAGTCCAGAGAATCCAGAGAGTCCAGAGAATCCAGAGAATCCAGAGGGTCCAGAGAGTCCAGAGAGTCCAGAGAACCCAGAGTCCAGAGAATCCAGAGAGTCCAGAGAATCCAGAGGGTCCAGAGGTTCCAGAGAGTCCAGAGAATCCAGAGAATCCAGAGAGTCCAGAGAGACCAGAGAGTCCAGAGAATCCAGAGAGTCCAGAGAGTCCAGAGGGTCCAGAGGGTCCAGAGAACCCAGAGAGTCCAGAGAGTCCAGAGAGTCCAATGGATTCAGAGAGCCCAGAGAGCCCAGAGGGTCCAGAGAATACAGAGAGTCCAGAGAACCCAGAGAGTCCAGAGAGACCAGAGAGTCCAGAGAATCCAGAGAGTCCAGAGAGTCCAGAGGGTCCAGAGAGTCCACAGAGTCCAGAGAGTCCAGAGAATCCAGAGAGTCCAGAGGGTCCAGAGGGTCCAGAGAATCCAGAGAGTCCAGAGAGTCCAGGGAATCCAAAGAGTCCAGAGAGTCCAGAGAATCCAGAGAGTCCAGAGGGTCCAGAAGGTCCAGAGGGTCCAGAGGGTCCAGAGAGTCCAGTGAGTCCAGAGAATCCAGAGAGTCCAGAGAATCCAGAGAATCCAGAGGGTCCAGAGAGTCCAGAGAGTCCAGAGAACCCAGAGTCCAGAGAATCCAGAGAGTCCAGAGAATCCAGAGGGTCCAGAGGTTCCAGAGAGTCCAGAGAATCCAGAGAATCCAGAGAGTCCAGAGAGTCCAGAGAATCCAGAGAGTCCAGAGAATCCAGAGAATCCAGAGAGTCCAGAGAGTCCAGAGAATCCAGAGGGTCCAGTGGGTCCAGAGGGTCCAGAGAATCCAGAGAGTCCAGAGGGTCCAGAGAATCCAGAGAGTCCAGAGAATCCAGAGAGTCCAGAGAATCCAGAGAGTCTAGAGAGTCCAGAGAATCCAGAGAGTCCAGAGAGTCCAGAGAGTCCAGAGAATACAGAGAGTCTAGAGAATCCAGAGAGTCCAGAGAGTCCAGAGAATCCAGAGAGTCCAGAGAGTCCAGAGAATCCAGAGAGTCTAGAGAACCCAGAGAGTCCAGAGAATCCAGAGGGTCCAGAGAATCCAGAGAGTCCAGATAGTCCAGAGAATCCAGAGAGTCCAGATAGTCAAGAGGGTCCAGTGAATCCAGAGAGTCCAGAGAATCCAGAGGGTCCAGAGGGTCCAGAGAACCCAGAGAGTCCAGAGAGTCCAATGGGTCCAGAGAGCCCAGAGAGCCCAGAGGGTCCAGAGAATCCAGAGGGTCCAGAGAGTCCAGAGAGTCCAGAGGGTCCAGAGAATCCAGAGGGTCCAGAGGGTCCAGAGAACCCAGAGCGTCCAGAGAGTCCAGAGAGTCCAAGGTGTCCAGAGAGCCCAGAGAGCCCAGAGGGTCCAGAGAATACAGAGAGTCCAGAGAACCCAGAGAGTCCAGAGAGACCAGAGAGTCCAGAGAGTCCAGAGGGTCCAGAGAGTCCAGAGGGTCCAGAGAGTCCAGAGAGTCCAGAGGGTCCAGAGGGTCCAGAGGGTCCAGAGAGTCCAGAGAATCCAGAGAGTCCAGAGAATCCAGAGAGTCCAGAGAGTCCAGAGGGTCCAGAGAGTCCAGACAGTCCAGAGGGTCCAGAGGGTCCAGAGGGTCCAGAGGGTCCAGAGAGTCCAGAGAATCCAGAGAGTCCAGAGAATCCAGAGAGTCCAGAGGGTCCAGCGAGTCCAGAGAGTCTGTAGAACCCAGAGAGTCCAGAGAGTCCAGAGAATCATGAGAGTCCAGAGAATCCAGAGAGTCCAGAGGGTCCAGAGAATCCAGAGAGTCCAGAGAGTCCAGAGGGTCCAGAGAGTCCAGAGATTCCAGAGAATCCAGAGGGTCCAGAGGGTCCAGAGGGTCCAGAGAATCCAGAGAGTCCAGAGAGTCCAGAGGGTCCAGAGAATACAGAGAATCAAGAGGGTCCAGAGAGTCCAGAGAGTCCAGAGGGTCCAGAGAACCCAGAGAGTCCAGAGAGTCCAGAGAGTCCAATGGGTCCAGAGAGCCCAGAGAGCCCAGAGGGTCCAGAGAATACAGAGAGTCCAGAGAACCCAGAGAGTCCAGAGAGACCAGAGAGTCCAGAGAATCCAGAGAGTCCAGAGAATCCAGAGGGTCCAGAGAGTCCACAGGGTCCAGAGAGTCCAGAGAATCCAGAGAGTCCAGAGGGTCCAGAGGGTCCAGAGAATCCAGAGAGTCCAGGGAATCCAAAGAGTCCAGAGAGTCCAGAGAATCCAGAGGGTCCAGAGAGTCCAGAGGGTCCAGAAGGTCCAGAGGGTCCAGAGGGTCCAGAGAGTCCAGAGAGTCCAGAGAATCCAGAGAGTCCAGAGGGTCCAGAGGGTCCAGAGAGTCCAGAGAGTCCAGAGAGTTCAGAGAGTCCAGAGAGTCCAGAGAGTCCAGAGAGCCCAGAGAATCCAGAGAATCCAGAGAATCCAGAGAATCCAGAGAGTCCAGAGAGTCCAAAGGGTCCAGAGAGTCCACAGAGTCCAGAGAGTCCAGAGAAACCAGAGAGTCCAGAGGGTCCAGAGGGTCTAGAGAATCAAGAGAGTCCAGAGAGTCCAGAGAATCCAAAGAGTCCAGAGAGTCCAGAGGGTCCAGAGGGTCCAGAGGGTCCAGAGAGTCCAGAGAATCCAGAGAGTCCAGAGAATCCAGAGAGTCCAGAGGGTCCAGAGAATCCAGAGAGTCCAGAGAGTCCAGAGGGTCCAGAGAATCCAGAGAATCAAGAGGGTCCAGAGAGTCCAGAGAGTCCAGAGGGTCCAGAGAACCCAGAGAGTCCAGAGAGTCCAGAGAATCCAGAGAGTCCAGAGAATCCAGAGAATCCAGAGGGTCCAGAGAGTCCAGAGAGTCCAGAGAACCCAGAGTCCAGAGAATCCAGAGAGTCCAGAGAATCCAGAGGGTCCAGAGGTTCCAGAGAGTCCAGAGAATCCAGAGAATCCAGAGAGTCCAGATAGTCCAGAGAATCCAGAGAGTCCAAAGAATCCAGAGAATCCAGAGAGTCCAGAGAGTCCAGAGAATCCAGAGGGTCCAGTGGGTCCAGAGGGTCCAGAGAATCCAGGGAGTCCAGAAAGTCCAGAGAATCCAGAGAATCCAGAGAGTCCAGAGGGTCCAGAGAATCCAGAGAGTCCAGAGAGTCCAGAGGGTCCAGAGAATCCAGGGAGTCCAGAAAGTCCAGAGAATCCAGAGAGTCCAGAGAATCCAGAGAGTCCAGAGAGTCCAGAGAATCCAGAGAGTCCAGAGAGTCCAGAGAATCCAGAGAGTCCAGAGAGTCCAGAGAGTCCAGAGAATACAGAGAGTCTAGAGAATTCAGAGAGTCCAGAGAGTCCAGAGAATCCAGAGGGTCCAGAGGGTCCAGAGAATCCAGAGAGTCCAGAGAGACCAGAGAGTCCAGAGAATCCAGAGAGTCCAGAGAGTCCAGAGGGTCCAGAGAGTCCACACAGTCCAGAGAGTCCAGAGAATCCAGAGAGTCCAGAGGGTCCAGAGGGTCCAGAGAATCCAGAGAGTCCAGAGAGTCCAGGGAATCCAAAGAGTCCAGAGAGTCCAGAGAATCCAGAGGGTCCAGAGAGTCCAGAGGGTCCAGAAGGTCCAGAGGGTCCAGAGGGTCCAGAGAGTCCAGAGAGTCCAGAGAGTCCAGAGAATCCAGAGAGTCCAGAGGGTCCAGAGGGTCCAGAGAATCCAGAGAGTCCAGAGAGTCCAGGGAATCCAAAGAGTCCAGAGAGTCCAGAGAATCCAGAGAGTCCAGAGGGTCCAGAAGGTCCAGAGGGTCCAGAGGGTCCAGAGAGTCCAGAGAGTCCAGAGAATCCAGAGAGTCCAGAGAATCCAGAGAATCCAGAGGGTCCAGAGAGTCCAGAGAGTCCAGAGAACCCAGAGTCCAGAGAATCCAGAGAGTCCAGAGAATCCAGAGGGTCCAGAGGTTCCAGAGAGTCCAGAGAAACCAGAGAGTCCAGAGGGTCCAGAGGGTCTAGAGAATCCAGAGAGTCCAGAGAGTCCAGAGAGTCCAGAGAATCCAAAGAGTCCAGAGAGTCCAGAGATTCCAGGGAATCCAGAGGGTCCAGAGAGTCCAGAGGGTCCAGAGGGTCCAGAGGGTCCAGAGGGTCCAGAGAGTCCAGAGAATCCAGAGAGTCCAGAGAATCCAGAGAGTCCAGAGAGTCTGGAGAACCCAGAGAGTCCAGAGAGTCCAGAGAATGCAGAGAGTCCAAAGAATCCAGAGAGTCCAGAGGGTCCAGAGGGTCCAGAGAATCCAGAGAGTCCAGAGAGTCCAGAGGGTCCAGAGAATCCAGAGAATCAAGAGGGTCCAGAGAGTCCAGAGAGTCCAGAGGGTCCAGAGAACCCAGAGAGTCCAGAGAGTCCAGAGAGTCCAATGGATTCAGAGAGCCCAGAGAGCCCAGAGGGTCCAGAGAATACAGAGAGTCCAGAGAACCCAGAGAGTCCAGAGAGACCAGAGAGTCCAGAGAATCCAGAGAGTCCAGAGAGTCCAGAGGGTCCAGAGAGTCCACAGAGTCCAGAGAGTCCAGAGAATCCAGAGAGTCCAGAGGGTCCAGAGGGTCCAGAGAATCCAGAGAGTCCAGAGAGTCCAGGGAATCCAAAGAGTCCAGAGAGTCCAGAGAATCCAGAGAGTCCAGAGGGTCCAGAAGGTCCAGAGGGTCCAGAGGGTCCAGAGAGTCCAGTGAGTCCAGAGAATCCAGAGAGTCCAGAGAATCCAGAGAATCCAGAGGGTCCAGAGAGTCCAGAGAGTCCAGAGAACCCAGAGTCCAGAGAATCCAGAGAGTCCAGAGAATCCAGAGGGTCCAGAGGTTCCAGAGAGTCCAGAGAGTCCAGAGAATCCAGAGAGTCTAGAGAGTCCAGAGAATCCAGAGAGTCTAGAGAGTCCAGAGAATCCAGAGAGTCCAGAGAGTCCAGAGAGTCCAGAGAATACAGAGAGTCTAGAGAATCCAGAGAGTCCAGAGAGTCCAGAGAATCCAGAGAGTCCAGAGAGTCCAGAGAATCCAGAGAGTCTAGAGAACCCAGAGAGTCCAGAGAATCCAGAGGGTCCAGAGAATCCAGAGAGTCCAGATAGTCCAGAGAATCCAGAGAGTCCAGATAGTCAAGAGGGTCCAGTGAATCCAGAGAGTCCAGAGAATCCAGAGGGTCCAGAGGGTCCAGAGAACCCAGAGAGTCCAGAGAGTCCAATGGGTCCAGAGAGCCCAGAGAGCCCAGAGGGTCCAGAGAATCCAGAGGGTCCAGAGAGTCCAGAGAGTCCAGAGGGTCCAGAGAATCCAGAGGGTCCAGAGGGTCCAGAGAACCCAGAGCGTCCAGAGAGTCCAGAGAGTCCAAGGTGTCCAGAGAGCCCAGAGAGCCCAGAGGGTCCAGAGAATACAGAGAGTCCAGAGAACCCAGAGAGTCCAGAGAGACCAGAGAGTCCAGAGAGTCCAGAGGGTCCAGAGAGTCCAGAGGGTCCAGAGAGTCCAGAGAGTCCAGAGGGTCCAGAGGGTCCAGAGGGTCCAGAGAGTCCAGAGAATCCAGAGAGTCCAGAGAATCCAGAGAGTCCAGAGAGTCCAGAGGGTCCAGAGAGTCCAGACAGTCCAGAGGGTCCAGAGGGTCCAGAGGGTCCAGAGGGTCCAGAGAGTCCAGAGAATCCAGAGAGTCCAGAGAATCCAGAGAGTCCAGAGGGTCCAGCGAGTCCAGAGAGTCTGTAGAACCCAGAGAGTCCAGAGAGTCCAGAGAATCATGAGAGTCCAGAGAATCCAGAGAGTCCAGAGGGTCCAGAGAATCCAGAGAGTCCAGAGAGTCCAGAGGGTCCAGAGAGTCCAGAGATTCCAGAGAATCCAGAGGGTCCAGAGGGTCCAGAGAACCCAGAGAGTCCAGAGAGTCCAATGGGTCCAGAGAGCCCAGAGAGCCCAGAGGGTCCAGAGAATACAGAGAGTCCAGAGGGTCCAGAGAATCCAGAGAGTCCAGAGAGTCCAGAGGGTCCAGAGAGTCCAGAGATTCCAGAGAATCCAGAGGGTCCAGAGGGTCCAGAGGGTCCAGAGAATCCAGAGAGTCCAGAGAGTCCAGAGGGTCCAGAGAATACAGAGAATCAAGAGGGTCCAGAGAGTCCAGAGAGTCCAGAGGGTCCAGAGAACCCAGAGAGTCCAGAGAGTCCAGAGAGTCCAATGGGTCCAGAGAGCCCAGAGAGCCCAGAGGGTCCAGAGAATACAGAGAGTCCAGAGAACCCAGAGAGTCCAGAGAGACCAGAGAGTCCAGAGAATCCAGAGAGTCCAGAGAATCCAGAGGGTCCAGAGAGTCCACAGGGTCCAGAGAGTCCAGAGAATCCAGAGAGTCCAGAGGGTCCAGAGGGTCCAGAGAATCCAGAGAGTCCAGGGAATCCAAAGAGTCCAGAGAGTCCAGAGAATCCAGAGGGTCCAGAGAGTCCAGAGGGTCCAGAAGGTCCAGAGGGTCCAGAGGGTCCAGAGAGTCCAGAGAGTCCAGAGAATCCAGAGAGTCCAGAGGGTCCAGAGGGTCCAGAGAGTCCAGAGAGTCCAGAGAGTTCAGAGAGTCCAGAGAGTCCAGAGAGTCCAGAGAGCCCAGAGAATCCAGAGAATCCAGAGAATCCAGAGAATCCAGAGAGTCCAGAGAGTCCAAAGGGTCCAGAGAGTCCACAGAGTCCAGAGAGTCCAGAGAAACCAGAGAGTCCAGAGGGTCCAGAGGGTCTAGAGAATCAAGAGAGTCCAGAGAGTCCAGAGAATCCAAAGAGTCCAGAGAGTCCAGAGGGTCCAGAGGGTCCAGAGGGTCCAGAGAGTCCAGAGAATCCAGAGAGTCCAGAGAATCCAGAGAGTCCAGAGGGTCCAGAGAATCCAGAGAGTCCAGAGAGTCCAGAGGGTCCAGAGAATCCAGAGAATCAAGAGGGTCCAGAGAGTCCAGAGAGTCCAGAGGGTCCAGAGAACCCAGAGAGTCCAGAGAGTCCAGAGAATCCAGAGAGTCCAGAGAATCCAGAGAATCCAGAGGGTCCAGAGAGTCCAGAGAGTCCAGAGAACCCAGAGTCCAGAGAATCCAGAGAGTCCAGAGAATCCAGAGGGTCCAGAGGTTCCAGAGAGTCCAGAGAATCCAGAGAATCCAGAGAGTCCAGATAGTCCAGAGAATCCAGAGAGTCCAAAGAATCCAGAGAATCCAGAGAGTCCAGAGAGTCCAGAGAATCCAGAGGGTCCAGTGGGTCCAGAGGGTCCAGAGAATCCAGGGAGTCCAGAAAGTCCAGAGAATCCAGAGAATCCAGAGAGTCCAGAGGGTCCAGAGAATCCAGAGAGTCCAGAGAGTCCAGAGGGTCCAGAGAATCCAGGGAGTCCAGAAAGTCCAGAGAATCCAGAGAGTCCAGAGAATCCAGAGAGTCCAGAGAGTCCAGAGAATCCAGAGAGTCCAGAGAGTCCAGAGAATCCAGAGAGTCCAGAGAGTCCAGAGAGTCCAGAGAATACAGAGAGTCTAGAGAATTCAGAGAGTCCAGAGAGTCCAGAGAATCCAGAGGGTCCAGAGGGTCCAGAGAATCCAGAGAGTCCAGAGAGACCAGAGAGTCCAGAGAATCCAGAGAGTCCAGAGAGTCCAGAGGGTCCAGAGAGTCCACAGAGTCCAGAGAGTCCAGAGAATCCAGAGAGTCCAGAGGGTCCAGAGGGTCCAGAGAATCCAGAGAGTCCAGAGAGTCCAGGGAATCCAAAGAGTCCAGAGAGTCCAGAGAATCCAGAGGGTCCAGAGAGTCCAGAGGGTCCAGAAGGTCCAGAGGGTCCAGAGGGTCCAGAGAGTCCAGAGAGTCCAGAGAGTCCAGAGAATCCAGAGAGTCCAGAGGGTCCAGAGGGTCCAGAGAATCCAGAGAGTCCAGAGAGTCCAGGGAATCCAAAGAGTCCAGAGAGTCCAGAGAATCCAGAGAGTCCAGAGGGTCCAGAAGGTCCAGAGGGTCCAGAGGGTCCAGAGAGTCCAGAGAGTCCAGAGAATCCAGAGAGTCCAGAGAATCCAGAGAATCCAGAGGGTCCAGAGAGTCCAGAGAGTCCAGAGAACCCAGAGTCCAGAGAATCCAGAGAGTCCAGAGAATCCAGAGGGTCCAGAGGTTCCAGAGAGTCCAGAGAGTCCAGAGAGTCCAAAGGGTCCAGAGAGTCCAGAGAGTCCAGAGAAACCAGAGAGTCCAGAGGGTCCAGAGGGTCTAGAGAATCCAGAGAGTCCAGAGAGTCCAGAGAGTCCAGAGAATCCAAAGAGTCCAGAGAGTCCAGAGATTCCAGGGAATCCAGAGGGTCCAGAGAGTCCAGAGGGTCCAGAGGGTCCAGAGGGTCCAGAGGGTCCAGAGAGTCCAGAGAATCCAGAGAGTCCAGAGAATCCAGAGAGTCCAGAGAGTCTGGAGAACCCAGAGAGTCCAGAGAGTCCAGAGAATGCAGAGAGTCCAGAGAATCCAGAGAGTCCAGAGGGTCCAGAGGGTCCAGAGAATCCAGAGAGTCCAGAGAGTCCAGAGGGTCCAGAGAATCCAGAGAATCAAGAGGGTCCAGAGAGTCCAGAGAGTCCAGAGGGTCCAGAGAACCCAGAGAGTCCAGAGAGTCCAGAGAGTCCAATGGATTCAGAGAGCCCAGAGAGCCCAGAGGGTCCAGAGAATACAGAGAGTCCAGAGAACCCAGAGAGTCCAGAGAGACCAGAGAGTCCAGAGAATCCAGAGAGTCCAGAGAGTCCAGAGGGTCCAGAGAGTCCACAGAGTCCAGAGAGTCCAGAGAATCCAGAGAGTCCAGAGGGTCCAGAGGGTCCAGAGAATCCAGAGAGTCCAGAGAGTCCAGGGAATCCAAAGAGTCCAGAGAGTCCAGAGAATCCAGAGAGTCCAGAGGGTCCAGAAGGTCCAGAGGGTCCAGAGGGTCCAGAGAGTCCAGTGAGTCCAGAGAATCCAGAGAGTCCAGAGAATCCAGAGAATCCAGAGGGTCCAGAGAGTCCAGAGAGTCCAGAGAACCCAGAGTCCAGAGAATCCAGAGAGTCCAGAGAATCCAGAGGGTCCAGAGGTTCCAGAGAGTCCAGAGAATCCAGAGAATCCAGAGAGTCCAGAGAGTCCAGAGAATCCAGAGAGTCCAGAGAATCCAGAGAATCCAGAGAGTCCAGAGAGTCCAGAGAATCCAGAGGGTCCAGTGGGTCCAGAGGGTCCAGAGAATCCAGAGAGTCCAGAGAGTACAGAGGGTCCAGAGAATCCAGAGAGTCCAGAGAATCCAGAGAGTCCAGAGAGTCCAGAGAATCCAGAGAGTCTAGAGAGTCCAGAGAATCCAGAGAGTCCAGAGAGTCCAGAGAGTCCAGAGAATACAGAGAGTCTAGAGAATCCAGAGAGTCCAGAGAGTCCAGAGAATCCAGAGAGTCCAGAGAGTCCAGAGAATCCAGAGAGTCTAGAGAACCCAGAGAGTCCAGAGAATCCAGAGGGTCCAGAGAATCCAGAGAGTCCAGATAGTCCAGAGAATCCAGAGAGTCCAGATAGTCAAGAGGGTCCAGTGAATCCAGAGAGTCCAGAGAATCCAGAGGGTCCAGAGGGTCCAGAGAACCCAGAGAGTCCAGAGAGTCCAATGGGTCCAGAGAGCCCAGAGAGCCCAGAGGGTCCAGAGAATCCAGAGGGTCCAGAGAGTCCAGAGAGTCCAGAGGGTCCAGAGAATCCAGAGGGTCCAGAGAACCCAGAGCGTCCAGAGAGTCCAGAGAGTCCAAGGTGTCCAGAGAGCCCAGAGAGCCCAGAGGGTCCAGAGAATACAGAGAGTCCAGAGAACCCAGAGAGTCCAGAGAGACCAGAGAGTCCAGAGAGTCCAGAGGGTCCAGAGAGTCCAGAGGGTCCAGAGAGTCCAGAGAGTCCAGAGGGTCCAGAGGGTCCAGAGGGTCCAGAGAGTCCAGAGAATCCAGAGAGTCCAGAGAATCCAGAGAGTCCAGAGAGTCCAGAGGGTCCAGAGAGTCCAGACAGTCCAGAGGGTCCAGAGGGTCCAGAGGGTCCAGAGGGTCCAGAGAGTCCAGAGAATCCAGAGAGTCCAGAGAATCCAGAGAGTCCAGAGGGTCCAGCGAGTCCAGAGAGTCTGTAGAACCCAGAGAGTCCAGAGAGTCCAGAGAATCATGAGAGTCCAGAGAATCCAGAGAGTCCAGAGGGTCCAGAGAATCCAGAGAGTCCAGAGAGTCCAGAGGGTCCAGAGAGTCCAGAGATTCCAGAGAATCCAGAGGGTCCAGAGGGTCCAGAGAACCCAGAGAGTCCAGAGAGTCCAATGGGTCCAGAGAGCCCAGAGAGCCCAGAGGGTCCAGAGAATACAGAGAGTCCAGAGAACCCAGAGAGTCCAGAGAGACCAGAGAGTCCAGAGAATCCAGAGAGTCCAGAGAGTCCAGAGAATCCAGAGAGTCCAGAGAGTCCAGAGGGTCCAGAGAGTCCACAGAGTCCAGAGAGTCCAGAGAATCCAGAGAATCCAAAGAGTCCAGAGAGTCCAGAGATTCCAGGGAATCCAGAGGGTCCAGAGAGTCCAGAGGGTCCAGAGGGTCCAGAGGGTCCAGAGAGTCCAGAGAATCCAGAGAGTCTGGAGAACCAGAGAGTCCAGAGAGTCCAGAGAATGCAGAGAGTCCAGAGAATCCAGAGAGTCCAGAGGGTCCAGAGAATCCAGAGAGTCCAGAGAGTCCAGAGGGTCCAGAGAATACAGAGAATCAAGAGGGTCCAGAGAGTCCAGAGAGTCCAGAGGGTCCAGAGAACCCAGAGAGTCCAGAGAGTCCAGAGAGTCCAATGGGTCCAGAGAGCCCAGAGAGCCCAGAGGGTCCAGAGAATACAGAGAGTCCAGAGAACCCAGAGAGTCCAGAGAGACCAGAGAGTCCAGAGAATCCAGAGAGTCCAGAGAATCCAGAGGGTCCAGAGAGTCCACAGGGTCCAGAGAGTCCAGAGAATCCAGAGAGTCCAGAGGGTCCAGAGGGTCCAGAGAATCCAGAGAGTCCAGGGAATCCAAAGAGTCCAGAGAGTCCAGAGAATCCAGAGGGTCCAGAGAGTCCAGAGGGTCCAGAAGGTCCAGAGGGTCCAGAGGGTCCAGAGAGTCCAGAGAGTCCAGAGAGTCCAGAGAATCCAGAGAGTCCAGAGGGTCCAGAGGGTCCAGAGAGTCCAGAGAGTCCAGAGAGTTCAGAGAGTCCAGAGAGTCCAGAGAGTCCAGAGAGCCCAGAGAATCCAGAGAATCCAGAGAATCCAGAGAATCCAGAGAGTCCAGAGAGTCCAAAGGGTCCAGAGAGTCCACAGAGTCCAGAGAGTCCAGAGAAACCAGAGAGTCCAGAGGGTCCAGAGGGTCTAGAGAATCAAGAGAGTCCAGAGAGTCCAGAGAATCCAAAGAGTCCAGAGAGTCCAGAGGGTCCAGAGGGTCCAGAGGGTCCAGAGAGTCCAGAGAATCCAGAGAGTCCAGAGAATCCAGAGAGTCCAGAGAGTCTGGAGAACCCAGAGAGTCCAGAGAGTCCAGAGAATGCAGAGAGTCCAGAGAATCCAGAGAGTCCAGAGGGTCCAGAGAATCCAGAGAGTCCAGAGAGTCCAGAGGGTCCAGAGAATCCAGAGAATCAAGAGGGTCCAGAGAGTCCAGAGAGTCCAGAGAACCCAGAGTCCAGAGAATCCAGAGAGTCCAGAGAATCCAGAGGGTCCAGAGGTTCCAGAGAGTCCAGAGAATCCAGAGTATCCAGAGAGTCCAGAGAGACCAGAGAGTCCAGAGAATCCAGAGAGTCCAGAGAGTCCAGAGGGTCCAGAGGGTCCAGAGAACCCAGAGAGTCCAGAGAGTCCAGAGAGTCCAATGGATTCAGAGAGCCCAGAGAGCCCAGAGGGTCCAGAGAATACAGAGAGTCCAGAGAACCCAGAGAGTCCAGAGAGACCAGAGAGTCCAGAGAATCCAGAGAGTCCAGAGAGTCCAGAGGGTCCAGAGAGTCCACAGAGTCCAGAGAGTCCAGAGAATCCAGAGAGTCCAGAGGGTCCAGAGGGTCCAGAGAATCCAGAGAGTCCAGAGAGTCCAGGGAATCCAAAGAGTCCAGAGAGTCCAGAGAATCCAGAGAGTCCAGAGGGTCCAGAAGGTCCAGAGGGTCCAGAGGGTCCAGAGAGTCCAGTGAGTCCAGAGAATCCAGAGAGTCCAGAGAATCCAGAGAATCCAGAGGGTCCAGAGAGTCCAGAGAGTCCAGAGAACCCAGAGTCCAGAGAATCCAGAGAGTCCAGAGAATCCAGAGGGTCCAGAGGTTCCAGAGAGTCCAGAGAATCCAGAGAATCCAGAGAGTCCAGAGAGTCCAGAGAATCCAGAGAGTCCAGAGAATCCAGAGAATCCAGAGAGTCCAGAGAGTCCAGAGAATCCAGAGGGTCCAGTGGGTCCAGAGAGTCCAGAGAGTCCAGAGAATCCAGAGAGTCCAGAGAATCCAGAGGGTCCAGAGAGTCCACAGGGTCCAGAGAGTCCAGAGAATCCAGAGAGTCCAGAGGGTCCAGAGGGTCCAGAGAATCCAGAGAGTCCAGGGAATCCAAAGAGTCCAGAGAGTCCAGAGAATCCAGAGGGTCCAGAGAGTCCAGAGGGTCCAGAAGGTCCAGAGGGTCCAGAGGGTCCAGAGAGTCCAGAGAGTCCAGAGAGTCCAGAGAATCCAGAGAGTCCAGAGGGTCCAGAGGGTCCAGAGAGTCCAGAGAGTCCAGAGAGTTCAGAGAGTCCAGAGAGTCCAGAGAGTCCAGAGAGCCCAGAGAATCCAGAGAATCCAGAGAATCCAGAGAATCCAGAGAGTCCAGAGAGTCCAAAGGGTCCAGAGAGTCCACAGAGTCCAGAGAGTCCAGAGAAACCAGAGAGTCCAGAGGGTCCAGAGGGTCTAGAGAATCAAGAGAGTCCAGAGAGTCCAGAGAATCCAAAGAGTCCAGAGAGTCCAGAGGGTCCAGAGGGTCCAGAGGGTCCAGAGAGTCCAGAGAATCCAGAGAGTCCAGAGAATCCAGAGAGTCCAGAGAGTCTGGAGAACCCAGAGAGTCCAGAGAGTCCAGAGAATGCAGAGAGTCCAGAGAATCCAGAGAGTCCAGAGGGTCCAGAGAATCCAGAGAGTCCAGAGAGTCCAGAGGGTCCAGAGAATCCAGAGAATCAAGAGGGTCCAGAGAGTCCAGAGAGTCCAGAGGGTCCAGAGAACCCAGAGAGTCCAGAGAGTCCAGAGAATCCAGAGAGTCCAGAGAATCCAGAGAATCCAGAGGGTCCAGAGAGTCCAGAGAGTCCAGAGAACCCAGAGTCCAGAGAATCCAGAGAGTCCAGAGAATCCAGAGGGTCCAGAGGTTCCAGAGAGTCCAGAGAATCCAGAGAATCCAGAGAGTCCAGAGAGACCAGAGAGTCCAGAGAATCCAGAGAGTCCAGAGAGTCCAGAGGGTCCAGAGGGTCCAGAGAACCCAGAGAGTCCAGAGAGTCCAGAGAGTCCAATGGATTCAGAGAGCCCAGAGAGCCCAGAGGGTCCAGAGAATACAGAGAGTCCAGAGAACCCAGAGAGTCCAGAGAGACCAGAGAGTCCAGAGAATCCAGAGAGTCCAGAGAGTCCAGAGGGTCCAGAGAGTCCACAGAGTCCAGAGAGTCCAGAGAATCCAGAGAGTCCAGAGGGTCCAGAGGGTCCAGAGAATCCAGAGAGTCCAGAGAGTCCAGGGAATCCAAAGAGTCCAGAGAGTCCAGAGAATCCAGAGAGTCCAGAGGGTCCAGAAGGTCCAGAGGGTCCAGAGAGTCCAGTGAGTCCAGAGAATCCAGAGAGTCCAGAGAATCCAGAGAATCCAGAGGGTCCAGAGAGTCCAGAGAGTCCAGATAACCCAGAGTCCAGAGAATCCAGAGAGTCCAGAGAATCCAGAGGGTCCAGAGGTTCCAGAGAGTCCAGAGAATCCAGAGAATCCAGAGAGTCCAGAGAGTCCAGAGAATCCAGAGAGTCCAGAGAATCCAGAGAATCCAGAGAGTCCAGAGAGTCCAGAGAATCCAGAGGGTCCAGTGGGTCCAGAGGGTCCAGAGAATCCAGAGAGTCCAGAGAGTCCAGAGGGTCCAGAGAATCCAGAGAGTCCAGAGAATCCAGAGAGTCCAGAGAGTCCAGAGAATCCAGAGAGTCTAGAGAGTCCAGAGAATCCAGAGAGTCCAGAGAGTCCAGAGAGTCCAGAGAATACAGAGAGTCTAGAGAATCCAGAGAGTCCAGAGAGTCCAGAGAATCCAGAGAGTCCAGAGAGTCCAGAGAATCCAGAGGGTCCAGAGAATCCAGAGAGTCCAGATAGTCCAGAGAATCCAGAGAGTCCAGATAGTCAAGAGGGTCCAGTGAATCCAGAGAGTCCAGAGAATCCAGAGGGTCCAGAGGGTCCAGAGAACCCAGAGAGTCCAGAGAGTCCAATGGGTCCAGAGAGCCCAGAGAGCCCAGAGGGTCCAGAGAATCCAGAGGGTCCAGAGAGTCCAGAGAGTCCAGAGGGTCCAGAGAATCCAGAGGGTCCAGAGGGTCCAGAGAACCCAGAGCGTCCAGAGAGTCCAGAGAGTCCAAGGTGTCCAGAGAGCCCAGAGAGCCCAGAGGGTCCAGAGAATACAGAGAGTCCAGAGAACCCAGAGAGTCCAGAGAGACCAGAGAGTCCAGAGAGTCCAGAGGGTCCAGAGAGTCCAGAGGGTCCAGAGAGTCCAGAGAGTCCAGAGGGTCCAGAGGGTCCAGAGGGTCCAGAGAGTCCAGAGAATCCAGAGAGTCCAGAGAATCCAGAGAGTCCAGAGAGTCCAGAGGGTCCAGAGAGTCCAGACAGTCCAGAGGGTCCAGAGGGTCCAGAGGGTCCAGAGGGTCCAGAGAGTCCAGAGAATCCAGAGAGTCCAGAGAATCCAGAGAGTCCAGAGGGTCCAGCGAGTCCAGAGAGTCTGTAGAACCCAGAGAGTCCAGAGGGTCCAGAGAATCCAGAGAGTCCAGAGAGTCCAGAGGGTCCAGAGAGTCCAGAGATTCCAGAGAATCCAGAGGGTCCAGAGGGTCCAGAGAACCCAGAGAGTCCAGAGAGTCCAATGGGTCCAGAGAGCCCAGAGAGCCCAGAGGGTCCAGAGAATACAGAGAGTCCAGAGAACCCAGAGAGTCCAGAGAGACCAGAGAGTCCAGAGAATCCAGAGAGTCCAGAGGGTCCAGAGAATCCAGAGAGTCCAGAGAGTCCAGAGGGTCCAGAGAGTCCACAGAGTCCAGAGAGTCCAGAGAATCCAGAGAATCCAAAGAGTCCAGAGAGTCCAGAGATTCCAGGGAATCCAGAGGGTCCAGAGAGTCCAGAGGGTCCAGAGGGTCCAGAGGGTCCAGAGGGTCCAGAGAGTCCAGAGAATCCAGAGAGTCTGGAGAACCCAGAGAGTCCAGAGAGTCCAGAGAATGCAGAGAGTCCAGAGAATCCAGAGAGTCCAGAGGGTCCAGAGAATCCAGAGAGTCCAGAGAGTCCAGAGGGTCCAGAGAATACAGAGAATCAAGAGGGTCCAGAGAGTCCAGAGAGTCCAGAGGGTCCAGAGAACCCAGAGAGTCCAGAGAGTCCAGAGAGTCCAATGGGTCCAGAGAGCCCAGAGAGCCCAGAGGGTCCAGAGAATACAGAGAGTCCAGAGAACCCAGAGAGTCCAGAGAGACCAGAGAGTCCAGAGAATCCAGAGAGTCCAGAGAATCCAGAGGGTCCAGAGAGTCCACAGGGTCCAGAGAGTCCAGAGAATCCAGAGAGTCCAGAGGGTCCAGAGGGTCCAGAGAATCCAGAGAGTCCAGGGAATCCAAAGAGTCCAGAGAGTCCAGAGAATCCAGAGGGTCCAGAGAGTCCAGAGGGTCCAGAAGGTCCAGAGGGTCCAGAGGGTCCAGAGAGTCCAGAGAGTCCAGAGAGTCCAGAGAATCCAGAGAGTCCAGAGGGTCCAGAGGGTCCAGAGAGTCCAGAGAGTCCAGAGAGTTCAGAGAGTCCAGAGAGTCCAGAGAGTCCAGAGAGCCCAGAGAATCCAGAGAATCCAGAGAATCCAGAGAATCCAGAGAGTCCAGAGAGTCCAAAGGGTCCAGAGAGTCCACAGAGTCCAGAGAGTCCAGAGAAACCAGAGAGTCCAGAGGGTCCAGAGGGTCTAGAGAATCAAGAGAGTCCAGAGAGTCCAGAGAATCCAAAGAGTCCAGAGAGTCCAGAGGGTCCAGAGGGTCCAGAGGGTCCAGAGAGTCCAGAGAATCCAGAGAGTCCAGAGAATCCAGAGAGTCCAGAGAGTCTGGAGAACCCAGAGAGTCCAGAGAGTCCAGAGAATGCAGAGAGTCCAGAGAATCCAGAGAGTCCAGAGGGTCCAGAGAATCCAGAGAGTCCAGAGAGTCCAGAGGGTCCAGAGAATCCAGAGAATCAAGAGGGTCCAGAGAGTCCAGAGAGTCCAGAGGGTCCAGAGAACCCAGAGAGTCCAGAGAGTCCAGAGAATCCAGAGAGTCCAGAGAATCCAGAGAATCCAGAGGGTCCAGAGAGTCCAGAGAGTCCAGAGAACCCAGAGTCCAGAGAATCCAGAGAGTCCAGAGAATCCAGAGGGTCCAGAGGTTCCAGAGAGTCCAGAGAATCCAGAGAATCCAGAGAGTCCAGAGAGTCCAGAGAATCCAGAGAGTCCAAAGAATCCAGAGAATCCAGAGAGTCCAGAGAGTCCAGAGAATCCAGAGGGTCCAGTGGGTCCAGAGGGTCCAGAGAATCCAGAGAGTCCAGAGAGTCCAGAGGGTCCAGAGAATCCAGGGAGTCCAGAAAGTCCAGAGAATCTAGAGAGTCCAGAGAATCCAGAGAGTCCAGAGAATCCAGAGAGTCCAGAGAGTCCAGAGAACCCAGAGTCCAGAGAATCCAGAGAGTCCAGAGAATCCAGAGGGTCCAGAGGTTCCAGAGAGTCCAGAGAATCCAGAGAATCCAGAGAGTCCAGAGAGTCCAGAGAATCCAGAGAGTCCAGAGAATCCAGAGAATCCAGAGAGTCCAGAGAGTCCAGAGAATCCAGAGGGTCCAGTGGGTCCAGAGGGTCCAGAGAATCCAGAGAGTCCAGAGAGTCCAGAGGGTCCAGAGAATCCAGGGAGTCCAGAAAGTCCAGAGAATCCAGAGAGTCCAGAGAATCCAGAGAGTCCAGAGAGTCCAGAGAATCCAGAGAGTCCAGAGAGTCCAGAGAATCCAGAGAGTCCAGAGAGTCCAGAGAGTCCAGAGAATACAGAGAGTCTAGAGAATCCAGAGAGTCCAGAGAGTCCAGAGAATCCAGAGAGTCCAGAGAGTCCAGAGAATCCAGAGAGTCTAGAGAACCCAGAGAGTCCAGAGAATCCAGAGGGTCCAGAGAATCCAGAGAGTCCAGATAGTCCAGAGAATCCAGAGAGTCCAGATAGTCAAGAGGGTCCAGTGAATCCAGAGAGTCCAGAGAATCCAGAGAGTCCAGAGAGTCCAGAGAATCCAGAGAGTCCAGAGGGTCCAGAGGGTCCAGAGGGTCCAGAGGGTCCAGAGAGTCCAGAGAATCCAGAGAGTCCAGAGAATCCAGAGAGTCCAGAGGGTCCAGAGAGTCCAGAGAGTCTGGAGAACCCAGAGAGTCCAGAGAGTCCAGAGAATGCAGAGAGTCCAGAGAATCCAGAGAGTCCAGAGGGTCCAGAGCGTCCAGAGAGTCCAGAGAGTCCAGAGGGTCCAGAGAATCCAGAGAATCAAGAGGGTCCAGAGAGTCCAGAGAGTCCAGAGGGTCCAGAGGGTTCAGAGAACCCAGAGAGTCCAGAGAGTCCAGAGAGTCCAATGGGTCCAGAGAGCCCAGAGAGCCCAGAGGGTCCAGAGAATACAGAGAGTCCAGAGAACCCAGAGAATCCAGAGAGTCCAGAGAGTCCAGAGGGTCCAGAGAGTCCACAGAGTCCAGAGAATCCAGAGAGTCCAGAGGGTCCAGAGGGTCCAGAGAATCCAGAGAGTCCAGAGAGTCCAGGGAATCCAAAGAGTCCAGAGAGTCCAGAGAATCCAGAGGGTCCAGAGAGTCCAGAGGGTCCAGAAGGTCCAGAGGGTCCAGAGAGTCCAGAGAGTCCAGAGAGTCCAGAGAGTTCAGAGAGTCCAGAGAGTCCAGAGAGCCCAGATAATCCAGAGAATCCAGAGAATCCAGAGAGTCCAGAGAGTCCAGAGAGTCCAAAGGGTCCAGAGAATCCAGAGAGTCCAGAGAACTCAGAGAACCCAGAGAGTCCAGAGAATCCAGAGAGTCCAGAGAATCCAGAGGGTCCAGAGAGTCCAGAGAACTCAGAGAACTCAGAGAGTCCAGAGAGTCCAGAGAATCCAGAGAGTCCAGAGAATCCAGAGGGTCCAGAGAGTCCAGAGAGTCCAGAGAGTCCAGAAAATCCAGAGAGTCCAGAGGGTCCAGAGAGTCCAGAGAGTCCAGAGAGTCCGGAGAATCCAGAGAATCCAGAGAGTCCAGAGAGTCCAGAGAATCCAGAGAGTCCAGAGAGTCCAGAGGGTCCAGAGAGTCCACAGAGTCCAGAGAGTCCAGAGAAACCAGAGAGTCCAGAGGGTCCAGAGGGTCTAGAGAATCCAGAGAGTCCAGAGAGTCCAGAGAATCCAAAGAGTCCAGAGAGTCCAGAGATTCCAGGGAATCCAGAGGGTCCAGAGAGTCCAGAGGGTCCAGAGGGTCCAGAGGGTCCAGAGGGTCCAGAGAGTCCAGAGAATCCAGAGAGTCCAGAGAATCCAGAGAGTCCAGAGAGTCTGGAGAACCCAGAGAGTCCAGAGAGTCCAGAGAATGCAGAGAGTCCAGAGAATCCAGAGAGTCCAGAGGGTCCAGAGGGTCCAGAGGGTCCAGAGAATCCAGAGAGTCCAGAGAGTCCAGAGGGTCCAGAGAATCCAGAGAATCAAGAGGGTCCAGAGAGTCCAGAGAGTCCAGAGGGTCCAGAGAACCCAGAGAGTCCAGAAAGTCCAGAGAGTCCAATGGGTCCAGAGAGCCCAGAGAGCCCAGAGGGTCCAGAGAATACAGAGAGTCCAGAGAACCCAGAGAGTCCAGAGAGACCAGAGAGTCCAGAGAGTCCAGAGAATCCAGAGAGTCCAGAGAGTCCAGAGGGTCCAGAGAGTCCACAGAGTCCAGAGAATCCAGAGAGTCCAGAGGGTCCAGAGGGTCCAGAGAATCCAGAGAGTCCAGAGAGTCCAGGGAATCCAAAGAGTCCAGAGAGTCCAGAGAATCCAGAGAGTCCAGAGGGTCCAGAAGGTCCAGAGGGTCCAGAGGGTCCAGAGAGTCCAGAGAGTCCAGAGAATCCAGAGAGTCCAGAGAATCCAGAGAATCCAGAGGGTCCAGAGAGTCCAGAGAGTCCAGAGAACCCAGAGTCCAGAGAATCCAGAGAGTCCAGAGAATCCAGAGGGTCCAGAGAGTCCAGAGAATCCAGAGAATCCAGAGAGTCCAGAGAGTCCAGAGAATCCAGAGAGTCCAGAGAATCCAGAGAATCCAGAGAGTCCAGAGAGTCCAGAGAATCCAGAGGGTCCAGTGGGTCCAGAGGGTCCAGAGAATCCAGAGAGTCCAGAGAGTCCAGAGGGTCCAGAGAATCCAGGGAGTCCAGAAAGTCCAGAGAATCCAGAGAGTCCAGAGAATCCAGAGAGTCCAGAGAGTCCAGAGAATCCAGAGAGTCCAGAGAGTCCAGAGAATCCAGAGAGTCCAGAGAGTCCAGAGAGTCCAGAGAATACAGAGAGTCTAGAGAATCCAGAGAGTCCAGAGAGTCCAGAGAATCCAGAGAGTCCAGAGAGTCCAGAGAATCCAGAGAGTCTAGAGAACCCAGAGAGTCCAGAGAATCCAGAGGGTCCAGAGAATCCAGAGAGTCCAGATAGTCCAGAGAATCCAGAGAGTCCAGATAGTCAAGAGGGTCCAGTGAATCCAGAGAGTCCAGAGAATCCAGAGAGTCCAGAGAGTCCAGAGAATCCAGAGAGTCCAGAGGGTCCAGAGAATCCAGAGAGTCCAGATAGTCCAGAGAATCCAGAGAGTCCAGAGAGTCCAGAGAATCCAGAGAGTCCAGAGGGTCCAGAGAATCCAGAGAATCCAGAGAGTCCAGAGATTCCAGAGAATCCAGAGGGTCCAGAGAGTCCAGAGAGTCCAGAGGGTCCAGAGAATCCAGAGGGTCCAGAGGGTCCAGAGAACCCAGAGCGTCCAGAGAGTCCAGAGAGTCCAAGGTGTCCAGAGAGCCCAGAGAGCCCAGAGGGTCCAGAGAATACAGAGAGTCCAGAGAACCCAGAGAGTCCAGAGAGACCAGAGAGTCCAGAGAGTCCAGAGGGTCCAGAGAGTACAGAGGGTCCAGAGAGTCCAGAGAGTCCAGAGGGTCCAGAGGGTCCAGAGGGTCCAGAGAGTCCAGAGAATCCAGAGAGTCCAGAGAATCCAGAGAGTCCAGAGAGTCCAGAGGGTCCAGAGAGTCCAGAGAGTCCAGAGGGTCCAGAGGGTCCAGAGGGTCCAGAGGGTCCAGAGAGTCCAGAGAATCCAGAGAGTCCAGAGAGTCCAGAGAATCCAGAGAGTCCAGAGGGTCCAGCGAGTCCAGAGAGTCTGTAGAACCCAGAGAGTCCAGAGAGTCCAGAGAGTCCAGAGAATCCAGAGAGTCCAGAGAATCCAGAGAATCCAGAGGGTCCAGAGAGTCCAGAGAGTCCAGAGAACCCAGAGTCCAGAGAATCCAGAGAGTCCAGAGAATCCAGAGGGTCCAGAGGTTCCAGAGAGTCCAGAGAATCCAGAGAATCCAGAGAGTCCAGAGAGACCAGAGAGTCCAGAGAATCCAGAGAGTCCAGAGAGTCCAGAGGGTCCAGAGGGTCCAGAGAACCCAGAGAGTCCAGAGAGTCCAGAGAGTCCAATGGATTCAGAGAGCCCAGAGAGCCCAGAGGGTCCAGAGAATACAGAGAGTCCAGAGAACCCAGAGAGTCCAGAGAGACCAGAGAGTCCAGAGAATCCAGAGAGTCCAGAGAGTCCAGAGGGTCCAGAGAGTCCACAGAGTCCAGAGAGTCCAGAGAATCCAGAGAGTCCAGAGGGTCCAGAGGGTCCAGAGAATCCAGAGAGTCCAGAGAGTCCAGGGAATCCAAAGAGTCCAGAGAGTCCAGAGAATCCAGAGAGTCCAGAGGGTCCAGAAGGTCCAGAGGGTCCAGAGGGTCCAGAGAGTCCAGTGAGTCCAGAGAATCCAGAGAGTCCAGAGAATCCAGAGAATCCAGAGGGTCCAGAGAGTCCAGAGAGTCCAGAGAACCCAGAGTCCAGAGAATCCAGAGAGTCCAGAGAATCCAGAGGGTCCAGAGGTTCCAGAGAGTCCAGAGAATCCAGAGAATCCAGAGAGTCCAGAGAGTCCAGAGAATCCAGAGAGTCCAGAGAATCCAGAGAATCCAGAGAGTCCAGAGAGTCCAGAGAATCCAGAGGGTCCAGTGGGTCCAGAGGGTCCAGAGAATCCAGAGAGTCCAGAGAGTCCAGAGGGTCCAGAGAATCCAGAGAGTCCAGAGAATCCAGAGAGTCCAGAGAGTCCAGAGAATCCAGAGAGTCTAGAGAGTCCAGAGAATCCAGAGAGTCCAGAGAGTCCAGAGAGTCCAGAGAATACAGAGAGTCTAGAGAATCCAGAGAGTCCAGAGAGTCCAGAGAATCCAGAGAGTCCAGAGAGTCCAGAGAATCCAGAGAGTCTAGAGAACCCAGAGAGTCCAGAGAATCCAGAGGGTCCAGAGAATCCAGAGAGTCCAGATAGTCCAGAGAATCCAGAGAGTCCAGATAGTCAAGAGGGTCCAGTGAATCCAGAGAGTCCAGAGAATCCAGAGGGTCCAGAGGGTCCAGAGAACCCAGAGAGTCCAGAGAGTCCAATGGGTCCAGAGAGCCCAGAGAGCCCAGAGGGTCCAGAGAATCCAGAGGGTCCAGAGAGTCCAGAGAGTCCAGAGGGTCCAGAGAATCCAGAGGGTCCAGAGGGTCCAGAGAACCCAGAGCGTCCAGAGAGTCCAGAGAGTCCAAGGTGTCCAGAGAGCCCAGAGAGCCCAGAGGGTCCAGAGAATACAGAGAGTCCAGAGAACCCAGAGAGTCCAGAGAGACCAGAGAGTCCAGAGAGTCCAGAGGGTCCAGAGAGTCCAGAGGGTCCAGAGAGTCCAGAGAGTCCAGAGGGTCCAGAGGGTCCAGAGGGTCCAGAGAGTCCAGAGAATCCAGAGAGTCCAGAGAATCCAGAGAGTCCAGAGAGTCCAGAGGGTCCAGAGAGTCCAGACAGTCCAGAGGGTCCAGAGGGTCCAGAGGGTCCAGAGGGTCCAGAGAGTCCAGAGAATCCAGAGAGTCCAGAGAATCCAGAGAGTCCAGAGGGTCCAGCGAGTCCAGAGAGTCTGTAGAACCCAGAGAGTCCAGAGAGTCCAGAGAATCATGAGAGTCCAGAGAATCCAGAGAGTCCAGAGGGTCCAGAGAATCCAGAGAGTCCAGAGAGTCCAGAGGGTCCAGAGAGTCCAGAGATTCCAGAGAATCCAGAGGGTCCAGAGGGTCCAGAGAACCCAGAGAGTCCAGAGAGTCCAATGGGTCCAGAGAGCCCAGAGAGCCCAGAGGGTCCAGAGAATACAGAGAGTCCAGAGAACCCAGAGAGTCCAGAGAGACCAGAGAGTCCAGAGAATCCAGAGAGTCCAGAGAGTCCAGAGAATCCAGAGAGTCCAGAGAGTCCAGAGGGTCCAGAGAGTCCACAGAGTCCAGAGAGTCCAGAGAATCCAGAGAATCCAAAGAGTCCAGAGAGTCCAGAGATTCCAGGGAATCCAGAGGGTCCAGAGAGTCCAGAGGGTCCAGAGGGTCCAGAGGGTCCAGAGGGTCCAGAGAGTCCAGAGAATCCAGAGAGTCTGGAGAACCCAGAGAGTCCAGAGAGTCCAGAGAATGCAGAGAGTCCAGAGAATCCAGAGAGTCCAGAGGGTCCAGAGAATCCAGAGAGTCCAGAGAGTCCAGAGGGTCCAGAGAATACAGAGAATCAAGAGGGTCCAGAGAGTCCAGAGAGTCCAGAGGGTCCAGAGAACCCAGAGAGTCCAGAGAGTCCAGAGAGTCCAATGGGTCCAGAGAGCCCAGAGAGCCCAGAGGGTCCAGAGAATACAGAGAGTCCAGAGAACCCAGAGAGTCCAGAGAGACCAGAGAGTCCAGAGAATCCAGAGAGTCCAGAGAATCCAGAGGGTCCAGAGAGTCCACAGGGTCCAGAGAGTCCAGAGAATCCAGAGAGTCCAGAGGGTCCAGAGGGTCCAGAGAATCCAGAGAGTCCAGGGAATCCAAAGAGTCCAGAGAGTCCAGAGAATCCAGAGGGTCCAGAGAGTCCAGAGGGTCCAGAAGGTCCAGAGGGTCCAGAGGGTCCAGAGAGTCCAGAGAGTCCAGAGAGTCCAGAGAATCCAGAGAGTCCAGAGGGTCCAGAGGGTCCAGAGAGTCCAGAGAGTCCAGATAGTTCAGAGAGTCCAGAGAGTCCAGAGAGTCCAGAGAGCCCAGAGAATCCAGAGAATCCAGAGAATCCAGAGAATCCAGAGAGTCCAGAGAGTCCAAAGGGTCCAGAGAGTCCACAGAGTCCAGAGAGTCCAGAGAAACCAGAGAGTCCAGAGGGTCCAGAGGGTCTAGAGAATCAAGAGAGTCCAGAGAGTCCAGAGAATCCAAAGAGTCCAGAGAGTCCAGAGGGTCCAGAGGGTCCAGAGGGTCCAGAGAGTCCAGAGAATCCAGAGAGTCCAGAGAATCCAGAGAGTCCAGAGAGTCTGGAGAACCCAGAGAGTCCAGAGAGTCCAGAGAATGCAGAGAGTCCAGAGAATCCAGAGAGTCCAGAGGGTCCAGAGAATCCAGAGAGTCCAGAGAGTCCAGAGGGTCCAGAGAATCCAGAGAATCAAGAGGGTCCAGAGAGTCCAGAGAGTCCAGAGGGTCCAGAGAACCCAGAGAGTCCAGAGAGTCCAGAGAATCCAGAGAGTCCAGAGAATCCAGAGAATCCAGAGGGTCCAGAGAGTCCAGAGAGTCCAGAGAACCCAGAGTCCAGAGAATCCAGAGAGTCCAGAGAATCCAGAGGGTCCAGAGGTTCCAGAGAGTCCAGAGAATCCAGAGAATCCAGAGAGTCCAGAGAGTCCAGAGAATCCAGAGAGTCCAAAGAATCCAGAGAATCCAGAGAGTCCAGAGAGTCCAGAGAATCCAGAGGGTCCAGTGGGTCCAGAGGGTCCAGAGAATCCAGAGGGTCCAGAGAATCCAGAGAATCAAGAGGGTCCAGAGAGTCCAGAGAGTCCAGAGGGTCCAGAGAACCCAGAGAGTCCAGAGAGTCCAGAGAATCCAGAGAGTCCAGAGAGTCCAGAGAACCCAGAGTCCAGAGAATCCAGAGAGTCCAGAGAATCCAGAGGGTCCAGAGGTTCCAGAGAGTCCAGAGAATCCAGAGAATCCAGAGAGTCCAGAGAGTCCAGAGAATCCAGAGAGTCCAGAGAATCCAGAGAATCCAGAGAGTCCAGAGAGTCCAGAGAATCCAGAGGGTCCAGTGGGTCCAGAGGGTCCAGAGAATCCAGAGAGTCCAGAGAGTCCAGAGGGTCCAGAGAATCCAGGGAGTCCAGAAAGTCCAGAGAATCCAGAGAGTCCAGAGAATCCAGAGAGTCCAGAGAGTCCAGAGAATCCAGAGAGTCCAGAGAGTCCAGAGAATCCAGAGAGTCCAGAGAGTCCAGAGAGTCCAGAGAATACAGAGAGTCTAGAGAATCCAGAGAGTCCAGAGAGTCCAGAGAATCCAGAGAGTCCAGAGAGTCCAGAGAATCCAGAGGGTCCAGAGAATCCAGAGAGTCCAGATAGTCCAGAGAATCCAGAGAGTCCAGATAGTCAAGAGGGTCCAGTGAATCTAGAGAGTCCAGAGAATCCAGAGAGTCCAGAGAGTCCAGAGAATCCAGAGAGTCCAGAGGGTCCAGAGGGTCCAGAGGGTCCAGAGGGTCCAGAGAGTCCAGAGAATCCAGAGAGTCCAGAGAATCCAGAGAGTCCAGAGGGTCCAGAGAGTCCAGAGAGTCTGGAGAACCCAGAGAGTCCAGAGAGTCCAGAGAATGCAGAGAGTCCAGAGAATCCAGAGAGTCCAGAGGGTCCAGAGCGTCCAGAGAGTCCAGAGAGTCCAGAGGGTCCAGAGAATCCAGAGAATCAAGAGGGTCCAGAGAGTCCAGAGAGTCCAGAGGGTCCAGAGGGTTCAGATAACCCAGAGAGTCCAGAGAGTCCAGAGAGTCCAATGGGTCCAGAGAGCCCAGAGAGCCCAGAGGGTCCAGAGAATACAGAGAGTCCAGAGAACCCAGAGAATCCAGAGAGTCCAGAGAGTCCAGAGGGTCCAGAGAGTCCACAGAGTCCAGAGAATCCAGAGAGTCCAGAGGGTCCAGAGGGTCCAGAGAATCCAGAGAGTCCAGAGAGTCCAGAGAGTCCAGGGAATCCAAAGAGTCCAGAGAGTCCAGAGAATCCAGAGGGTCCAGAGAGTCCAGAGGGTCCAGAAGGTCCAGAGGGTCCAGAGAGTCCAGAGAGTCCAGAGAGTCCAGAGAGTTCAGAGAGTCCAGAGAGTCCAGAGAGCCCAGATAATCCAGAGAATCCAGAGAATCCAGAGAGTCCAGAGAGTCCAGAGAGTCCAAAGGGTCCAGAGAATCCAGAGAGTCCAGAGAACTCAGAGAACCCAGAGAGTCCAGAGAATCCAGAGAGTCCAGAGAATCCAGAGGGTCCAGAGAGTCCAGAGAACTCAGAGAACTCAGAGAGTCCAGAGAGTCCAGAGAATCCAGAGAGTCCAGAGAATCCAGAGGGTCCAGAGAGTCCAGAGAGTCCAGAGAGTCCAGAAAATCCAGAGAGTCCAGAGGGTCCAGAGAGTCCAGAGAGTCCAGAGAGTCCGGAGAATCCAGAGAATCCAGAGAGTCCAGAGAGTCCAGAGAATCCAGAGAGTCCAGAGAGTCCAGAGGGTCCAGAGAGTCCACAGAGTCCAGAGAGTCCAGAGAAACCAGAGAGTCCAGAGGGTCCAGAGGGTCTAGAGAATCCAGAGAGTCCAGAGAGTCCAGAGAATCCAAAGAGTCCAGAGAGTCCAGAGATTCCAGGGAATCCAGAGGGTCCAGAGAGTCCAGAGGGTCCAGAGGGTCCAGAGGGTCCAGAGGGTCCAGAGAGTCCAGAGAATCCAGAGAGTCCAGAGAATCCAGAGAGTCCAGAGAGTCTGGAGAACCCAGAGAGTCCAGAGAGTCCAGAGAATGCAGAGAGTCCAGAGAATCCAGAGAGTCCAGAGGGTCCAGAGGGTCCAGAGAATCCAGAGAGTCCAGAGAGTCCAGAGGGTCCAGAGAATCCAGAGAATCAAGAGGGTCCAGAGAGTCCAGAGAGTCCAGAGGGTCCAGAGAACCCAGAGAGTCCAGAAAGTCCAGAGAGTCCAATGGGTCCAGAGAGCCCAGAGAGCCCAGAGGGTCCAGAGAATACAGAGAGTCCAGAGAACCCAGAGAGTCCAGAGAGACCAGAGAGTCCAGAGAGTCCAGAGAATCCAGAGAGTCCAGAGAGTCCAGAGGGTCCAGAGAGTCCACAGAGTCCAGAGAATCCAGAGAGTCCAGAGGGTCCAGAGGGTCCAGAGAATCCAGAGAGTCCAGAGAGTCCAGGGAATCCAAAGAGTCCAGAGAGTCCAGAGAATCCAGAGAGTCCAGAGGGTCCAGAAGGTCCAGAGGGTCCAGAGGGTCCAGAGAGTCCAGAGAGTCCAGAGAATCCAGAGAGTCCAGAGAATCCAGAGAATCCAGAGGGTCCAGAGAGTCCAGAGAGTCCAGAGAACCCAGAGTCCAGAGAATCCAGAGAGTCCAGAGAATCCAGAGGGTCCAGAGAGTCCAGAGAATCCAGAGAATCCAGAGAGTCCAGAGAGTCCAGAGAATCCAGAGAGTCCAGAGAATCCAGAGAATCCAGAGAGTCCAGAGAGTCCAGAGAATCCAGAGGGTCCAGTGGGTCCAGAGGGTCCAGAGAATCCAGAGAGTCCAGAGAGTCCAGAGGGTCCAGAGAATCCAGGGAGTCCAGAAAGTCCAGAGAATCCAGAGAGTCCAGAGAATCCAGAGAGTCCAGAGAGTCCAGAGAATCCAGAGAGTCCAGAGAGTCCAGAGAATCCAGAGAGTCCAGAGAGTCCAGAGAATACAGAGAGTCTAGAGAATCCAGAGAGTCCAGAGAGTCCAGAGAATCCAGAGAGTCCAGAGAGTCCAGAGAATCCAGAGAGTCTAGAGAACCCAGAGAGTCCAGAGAATCCAGAGGGTCCAGAGAATCCAGAGAGTCCAGATAGTCCAGAGAATCCAGAGAGTCCAGATAGTCAAGAGGGTCCAGTGAATCCAGAGAGTCCAGAGAATCCAGAGAGTCCAGAGAGTCCAGAGAATCCAGAGAGTCCAGAGGGTCCAGAGAATCCAGAGAGTCCAGATAGTCCAGAGAATCCAGAGAGTCCAGAGAGTCCAGAGAATCCAGAGAGTCCAGAGGGTCCAGAGAATCCAGAGAATCCAGAGAGTCCAGAGATTCCAGAGAATCCAGAGGGTCCAGAGAGTCCAGAGAGTCCAGAGGGTCCAGAGAATCCAGAGGGTCCAGAGGGTCCAGAGAACCCAGAGCGTCCAGAGAGTCCAGAGAGTCCAAGGTGTCCAGAGAGCCCAGAGAGCCCAGAGGGTCCAGAGAATACAGAGAGTCCAGAGAACCCAGAGAGTCCAGAGAGACCAGAGAGTCCAGAGAGTCCAGAGGGTCCAGAGAGTACAGAGGGTCCAGAGAGTCCAGAGAGTCCAGAGGGTCCAGAGGGTCCAGAGGGTCCAGAGAGTCCAGAGAATCCAGAGAGTCCAGAGAATCCAGAGAGTCCAGAGAGTCCAGAGGGTCCAGAGAGTCCAGAGAGTCCAGAGGGTCCAGAGGGTCCAGAGGGTCCAGAGGGTCCAGAGAGTCCAGAGAATCCAGAGAGTCCAGAGAGTCCAGAGAATCCAGAGAGTCCAGAGGGTCCAGCGAGTCCAGAGAGTCTGTAGAACCCAGAGAGTCCAGAGAGTCCAGAGAATCCAGAGAGTCCAGAGGGTCCAGAGGGTCCAGAGAATCCAGAGAGTCCAGAGAGTCCAGAGGGTCCAGAGAGTCCAGAGATTCCAGAGAATCCAGAGGGTCCAGAGAGTCCAGAGAGTCCAGAGAGTCCAGAGGGTCCAGAGAATCCAGAGGGTCCAGAGGGTCCAGAGAACCCAGAGAGTCCAGAGAGTCCAATGGGTCCAGAGAGCCCAGAGAGCCCAGAGGGTCCAGAGAATACAGAGAGTCCAGAGAACCCAGAGAGTCCAGAGAGACCAGAGAGTCCAGAGAATCCAGAGAGTCCAGAGAGTCCAGAGAATCCAGAGAGTCCAGAGAGTCCAGAGGGTCCAGAGAGTCCACAGAGTCCAGAGAGTCCAGAGAATCCAGAGAATCCAAAGAGTCCAGAGAGTCCAGAGATTCCAGGGAATCCAGAGGGTCCAGAGAGTCCAGAGGGTCCAGAGGGTCCAGAGGGTCCAGAGGGTCCAGAGGGTCCAGAGAGTCCAGAGAATCCAGAGAGTCTGGAGAACCCAGAGAGTCCAGAGAGTCCAGAGAATGCAGAGAGTCCAGAGAGTCCAGAGAGTCCAGAGGGTCCAGAGAATCCAGAGAGTCCAGAGAGTCCAGAGGGTCCAGAGAATACAGAGAATCAAGAGGGTCCAGAGAGTCCAGAGAGTCCAGAGGGTCCAGAGAACCCAGAGAGTCCAGAGAGTCCAGAGAGTCCAATGGGTCCAGAGAGCCCAGAGAGCCCAGAGGGTCCAGAGAATACAGAGAGTCCAGAGAACCCAGAGAGTCCAGAGAGACCAGAGAGTCCAGAGAATCCAGAGAGTCCAGAGAGTCCAGAGGGTCCAGAGAGTCCACAGAGTCCAGAGAGTCCAGAGAATCCAGAGAGTCCAGAGGGTCCAGAGGGTCCAGAGAATCCAGAGAGTCCAGAGAGTCCAGGGAATCCAAAGAGTCCAGAGAGTCCAGAGAATCCAGAGGGTCCAGAGAGTCCAGAGGGTCCAGAAGGTCCAGAGGGTCCAGAGGGTCCAGAGAGTCCAGAGAGTCCAGAGAGTCCAGAGAATCCAGAGAGTCCAGAGGGTCCAGAGGGTCCAGAGAGTCCAGAGAGTTCAGAGAGTCCAGAGAGTCCAGAGAGTCCAGAGAGCCCAGAGAATCCAGAGAATCCAGAGAATCCAGAGAGTCCAGAGAGTCCAAAGGGTCCAGAGAGTCCACAGAGTCCAGAGAGTCCAGAGAAACCAGAGAGTCCAGAGGGTCCAGAGGGTCTAGAGAATCCAGAGAGTCCAGAGAGTCCAGAGAATCCAAAGAGTCCAGAGAGTCCAGAGATTCCAGGGAATCCAGAGGGTCCAGAGAGTCCAGAGGGTCCAGAGGGTCCAGAGGGTCCAGAGGGTGCAGAGAGTCCAGAGAATCCAGAGAGTCCAGAGAATCCAGAGAGTCCAGAGAGTCTGGAGAACCCAGAGAGTCCAGAGAGTCCAGAGAATGCAGAGAGTCCAGAGAATCCAGAGAGTCCAGAGGGTCCAGAGGGTCCAGAGAATCCAGAGAGTCCAGAGAGTCCAGAGGGTCCAGAGAATCCAGAGAATCAAGAGGGTCCAGAGAGTCCACAGAGTCCAGAGGGTCCAGAGAACCCAGAGAGTCCAGAGAGTCCAGAGAGTCCAATGGATCCAGAGAGCCCAGAGAGCCCAGAGGGTCCAGAGAATACAGAGAGTCCAGAGAACCCAGAGAGTCCAGAGAGACCAGAGAGTCCAGAGAATCCAGAGAGTCCAGAGAGTCCAGAGAATCCAGAGAGTCCAGAGGGTCCAGAGGGTCCAGAGAATCCAGAGAGTCCAGAGAGTCCAGGGAATCCAAAGAGTCCAGAGAGTCCAGAGAATCCAGAGAGTCCAGAGGGTCCAGAAGGTCCAGAGGGTCCAGAGGGTCCAGAGAGTCCAGAGAGTCCAGAGAATCCAGAGAGTCCAGAGAATCCAGAGAATCCAGAGGGTCCAGAGAGTCCAGAGAGTCCAGAGAACCCAGAGTCCAGAGAATACAGAGAGTCCAGAGAATCCAGAGGGTCCAGAGGTTCCAGAGAGTCCAGAGAATCCAGAGAGTCCAGAGAGTCCAGAGAATCCAGAGAGTCCAGAGAATCCAGAGAATCCAGAGAGTCCAGAGAGTCCAGAGAATCCAGAGGGTCCAGTGGGTCCAGAGGGTCCAGAGAATCCAGAGAGTCCAGAGAGTCCAGAGGGTCCAGAGAATCCAGGGAGTCCAGAAAGTCCAGAGAATCCAGAGAGTCCAGAGAATCCAGAGAGTCCAGAGAGTCCAGAGAATCCAGAGAGTCCAGAGAGTCCAGAGAATCCAGAGAGTCCAGAGAGTCCAGAGAATACAGAGAGTCTAGAGAATCCAGAGAGTCCAGAGAGTCCAGAGAATCCAGAGGGTCCAGAGGGTCCAGAGAATCCAGAGAGTCCAGAGAGACCAGAGAGTCCAGAGAATCCAGAGAGTCCAGAGAGTCCAGAGGGTCCAGAGAGTCCACAGAGTCCAGAGAGTCCAGAGAATCCAGAGAGTCCAGAGGGTCCAGAGGGTCCAGAGAATCCAGAGAGTCCAGGGAGTCCAGAAAGTCCAGAGAATCCAGAGAGTCCAGAGAGTCCAGAGAATCCAGAGGGTCCAGAGAGTCCAGAGGGTCCAGAAGGTCCAGAGGGTCCAGAGGGTCCAGAGAGTCCAGAGAGTCCAGAGAGTCCAGAGAATCCAGAGAGTCCAGAGGGTCCAGAGAGTCCAGAGAATCCAAAGAGTCCAAAGGGTCCAGAGAGTCCACAGAGTCCAGAGAGTCCAGAGAAACCAGAGAGTCCAGAGGGTCCAGAGGGTCTAGAGAGTCCAGAGAGTCCAAAGGGTCCAGAGAGTCCACAGAGTCCAGAGAGTCCAGAGAAACCAGAGAGTCCAGAGGGTCCAGAGGGTCTAGAGAATCCAGAGAGTCCAGAGAGTCCAGAGAATCCAAAGAGTCCAGAGAGTCCAGAGATTCCAGGGAATCCAGAGGGGCCAGAGAGTCCAGAGGGTCCAGAGGTTCCAGAGGGTCCAGAGGGTCCAGAGAGTCCAGAGAATCCAGAGAGTCCAGAGAATCCAGAGAGTCCAGAGAGTCTGGAGAACCCAGAGAGTCCAGAGAGTCCAGAGAATGCAGAGAGTCCAGAGAATCCAGAGAGTCCAGAGGGTCCAGAGGGTCCAGAGAATCCAGAGAGTCCAGAGAGTCCAGAGGGTCCAGAGAATCCAGAGAATCAAGAGGGTCCAGAGAGTCCAGAGAGTCCAGAGGGTCCAGAGAACCCAGAGAGTCCAGAGAGTCCAGAGAGTCCAATGGATCCAGAGAGCCCAGAGAGCCCAGAGGGTCCAGAGAATACAGAGAGTCCAGAGAACCCAGAGAGTCCAGAGAGACCAGAGAGTCCAGAGAATCCAGAGAGTCCAGAGAGTCCAGAGGGTCCAGAGAGTCCACAGAGTCCAGAGAGTCCAGAGAATCCAGAGAGTCCAGAGGGTCCAGAGGGTCCAGAGAATCCAGAGAGTCCAGAGAGTCCAGGGAATCCAAAGAGTCCAGAGAGTCCAGAGAATCCAGAGAGTCCAGAGGGTCCAGAAGGTCCAGAGGGTCCAGAGGGTCCAGAGAGTCCAGAGAGTCCAGAGAATCCAGAGAGTCCAGAGAATCCAGAGAATCCAGAGGGTCCAGAGAGTCCAGAGAGTGCAGAGAACCCAGAGTCCAGAGAATCCAGAGAGTCCAGAGAATCCAGAGGGTCCAGAGGTTCCAGAGAGTCCAGAGAATCCAGAGAATCCAGAGAGTCCAGAGAATCCAGAGAGTCCAGAGAATCCAGAGAATCCAGAGAGTCCAGAGAGTCCAGAGAATCCAGAGGGTCCAGTGGGTCCAGAGGGTCCAGAGAATCCAGAGAGTCCAGAGGGTCCAGAGAATCCAGGGAGTCCAGAAAGTCCAGAGAATCCAGAGAGTCCAGAGAATCCATAGAGTCCAGAGAGTCCAGAGAATCCAGAGAGTCCAGAGAGTCCAGAGAATCCAGAGAGTCCAGAGAGTCCAGAGAGTCCAGAGAATACAGAGAGTCTAGAGAATCCAGAGAGTCCAGAGAGTCCAGAGAATCCAGAGAGTCCAGAGAGTCCAGAGAATCCAGAGAGTCTAGAGAACCCAGAGAGTACAGAGAATCCAGAGGGTCCAGAGAATCCAGAGAGTCCAGATAGTCCAGAGAATCCAGAGAGTCCAGATAGTCAAGAGGGTCCAGTGAATCCAGAGAGTCCAGAGAATCCAGAGAGTCCAGAGAGTCCAGAGAATCCAGAGAGTCCAGAGGGTCCAGAGAATCCAGAGAGTCCAGATAGTCCAGAGAATCCAGAGAGTCCAGAGAGTCCAGAGAATCCAGAGAGTCCAGAGGGTCCAGAGAATCCAGAGAATCCAGAGAGTCCAGAGATTCCAGAGAATCCAGAGGGTCCAGAGAGTCCAGAGAGTCCAGAGGGTCCAGAGAATCCAGAGGGTCCAGAGGGTCCAGAGAACCCAGAGCGTCCAGAGAGTCCAGAGAGTCCAAGGTGTCCAGAGAGCCCAGAGAGCCCAGAGGGTCCAGAGAATACAGAGAGTCCAGAGAACCCAGAGAGTCCAGAGAGACCAGAGATTCCAGAGAGTCCAGAGGGTCCAGAGAGTCCAGAGGGTCCAGAGAGTCCAGAGAGTCCAGAGGGTCCAGAGGGTCCAGAGGGTCCAGAGAGTCCAGAGAATCCAGAGAGTCCAGAGAATCCAGAGAGTCCAGAGAGTCCAGAGGGTCCAGAGAGTCCAGACAGTCCAGAGGGTCCAGAGGGTCCAGAGGGTCCAGAGGGTCCAGAGAGTCAAGAGAATCCAGAGAGTCCAGAGAGTCCAGAGAATCCAGAGAGTCCAGAGGGTCCAGCGAGTCCAGAGAGTCTGTAGAACCCAGAGAGTCCAGAGAGTCCAGAGAATCATGAGAGTCCAGAGAATCCAGAGAGTCCAGAGGGTCCAGAGGGTCCAGAGAATCCAGAGAGTCCAGAGAGTCCAGAGGGTCCAGAGAGTCCAGAGATTCCAGAGAATCCAGAGGGTCCAGAGAGTCCAGAGAGTCCAGAGAGTCCAGAGGGTCCAGAGAATCCAGAGGGTCCAGAGGGTCCAGAGAACCCAGAGAGTCCAGAGAGTCCAATGGGTCCAGAGAGCCCAGAGAGCCCAGAGGGTCCAGAGAATACAGAGAGTCCAGAGAACCCAGAGAGTCCAGAGAGACCAGAGAGTCCAGAGAATCCAGAGAGTCCAGAGAGTCCAGAGAATCCAGAGAGTCCAGAGAGTCCAGAGATTCCAGGGAATCCAGAGGGTCCAGAGAGTCCAGAGGGTCCAGAGGGTCCAGAGGGTCCAGAGGGTCCAGAGAGTCCAGAGAATCCAGAGAGTCTGGAGAACCCAGAGAGTCCAGAGAGTCCAGAGAATGCAGAGAGTCCAGAGAATCCAGAGAGTCCAGAGGGTCCAGAGAATCCAGAGAGTCCAGAGAGTCCAGAGGGTCCAGAGAATACAGAGAATCAAGAGGGTCCAGAGAGTCCAGAGAGTCCAGAGGGTCCAGAGAACCCAGAGAGTCCAGAGAGTCCAGAGAGTCCAATGGGTCCAGAGAGCCCAGAGGGTCCAGAGAATACAGAGAGTCCAGAGAACCCAGAGAGTCCAGAGAGACCAGAGAGTCCAGAGAATCCAGAGAGTCCAGAGAGTCCAGAGGGTCCAGAGAGTCCACAGAGTCCAGAGAGTCCAGAGAATCCAGAGAGTCCAGAGGGTCCAGAGGGTCCAGAGAATCCAGAGAGTCCAGAGAGTCCAGGGAATCCAAAGAGTCCAGAGAGTCCAGAGAATCCAGAGGGTCCAGAGAGTCCAGAGGGTCCAGAAGGTCCAGAGGGTCCAGAGGGTCCAGAGAGTCCAGAGAGTCCAGAGAATCCAGAGAGTCCAGAGGGTCCAGAGGGTCCAGAGAGTCCAGAGAGTCCAGAGAGTTCAGAGAGTCCAGAGAGTCCAGAGAGTCCAGAGAGCCCAGAGAATCCAGAGAATCCAGAGAATCCAGAGAGTCCAGAGAGTCCAAAGGGTCCAGAGAATCCAGAGAGTCCAGAGAACTCAGAGAACCCAGAGAGTCCAGAGAATCCAGAGAGTCCAGAGAATCCAGAGGGTCCAGAGAGTCCAGAGAACTCAGAGAACTCAGAGAGTCCAGAGAGTCCAGAGAATCCAGAGAGTCCAGAGAATCCAGAGGGTCCAGAGAGTCCAGAGAATCCAGAGAGTCCAGAGAGTCCAGAAAATCCAGAGAGTCCAGAGGGTCCAGAGAGTCCAGAGAGTCCAGAGAGTCCGGAGAATCCAGAGAATCCAGAGAGTCCAGAGAGTCCAGAGAATCCAGAGAGTCCAGAGAGTCCAGAGGGTCCAGAGAGTCCACAGAGTCCAGAGAGTCCAGAGAAACCAGAGAGTCCAGAGGGTCCAGAGGGTCCAGAGAATCCAGAGAGTCCAGAGAGTCCAGAGAATCCAAAGAGTCCAGAGAGTCCAGAGATTCCAGGGAATCCAGAGGGTCCAGAGAGTCCAGAGGGTCCAGAGGGTCCAGAGGGTCCAGAGGGTCCAGAGGGTCCAGAGGGTCCAGAGAGTCCAGAGAATCCAGAGAGTCCAGAGAATCCAGAGAGTCCAGAGGGTCCAGAGAGTCCAGAGAGTCTGGATAACCCAGAGAGTCCAGAGAGTCCAGAGAATGCAGAAAGTCCAGAGAATCCAGAGAGTCCAGAGGGTCCAGAGGGTCCAGAGAATCCAGAGAGTCCAGAGGGTCCAGAGAATCCAGAGAATCAAGAGGATCCAGAGAGTCCAGAGAGTCCAGAGGGTCCAGAGAACCCAGAGAGTCCAGAGAGTCCAGAGAGTCCTATGGGTCCAGAGAGCCCAGAGAGCCCAGAGGGTCCAGAGAATACAGAGAGTCCAGAGAACCCAGAGAGTCCAGAGAGACCAGAGAATCCAGAGAGTCCAGAGAGTCCAGAGAGTCCAGAGGGTCCAGAGAGTCCACAGAGTCCAGAGAGTCCAGAGAATCCAGAGGGTCCAGAGGGTCCAGAGGGTCCAGAGAATCCAGAGAGTCCAGAGAGTCCAGAGAGTCCAGGGAATCCAAAGAGTCCAGAGAGTCCAGAGAGTCCAGAGAATCCAGAGGGTCCAGAAGGTCCAGAGGGTCCAGAGGGTCCAGAGGGTCCAGAGAGTCCAGAGAGTCCAGAGAACCCAGAGTCCAGAGAATCCAGAGAGTCCAGAGAATCCAGAGGGTCCAGAGGTTCCAGAGAACCCAGAGAGTCCAGAGAGTACAGAGGGTCCAGGGAATCCAGAGAATCCAGAGAGTCCAGAGAATCCAGAGAGTCCAGAGAATCCAGAGAATCCAGAGAGTCCAGAGAGTCCAGAGAATCCAGAGAGTCCAGAGAATCCAGAGAGTCCAGAGAATCCAGAGAATCCAGAGAGTCCAGAGAATCCAGAGGGTCCAGTGGGTCCAGAGGGTCCAGAGAATCCAGAGAGTCCAGAGAGTCCAGAGGGTCCAGAGAATCCAGAGAGTCCAGAGGGTCCAGAGGGTCCAGAGAATCCAGAGAGTCCAGAGAGTCCAGAGGGTCCAGAGAGTCCAGAGATTCCAGAGAATCCAGAGGGTCCAGAGAGTCCAGAGAGTCCAGAGGGTCCAGAGAATCCAGAGGGTCCAGAGGGTCCAGAGAACCCAGAGAGTCCAGAGAGTCCAATGGGTCCAGAGAGCCCAGAGAGCCCAGAGGGTCCAGAGAATACAGAGAGTCCAGAGAACCCAGAGAGTCCAGAGAGACCAGAGAGTCCAGAGAATCCAGAGAGTCCAGAGAGTCCAGAGAATCCAGAGAGTCCAGAGAGTCCAGAGGGTCCAGAGAGTCCACAGAGTCCAGAGAGTCCAGAGAATCCAGAGAATCCAAAGAGTCCAGAGAGTCCAGAGATTCCAGGGAATCCAGAGGGTCCAGAGAGTCCAGAGGGTCCAGAGGGTCCAGAGGGTCCAGAGGGTCCAGAGGGTCCAGAGAGTCCAGAGAATCCAGAGAGTCTGGAGAACCCAGAGAGTCCAGAGAGTCCAGAGAATGCAGAGAGTCCAGAGAATCCAGAGAGTCCAGAGGGTCCAGAGAATCCAGAAAGTCCAGAGAGTCCAGAGGGTCCAGAGAATACAGAGAATCAAGAGGGTCCAGAGAGTCCAGAGAGTCCAGAGGGTCCAGAGAACCCAGAGAGTCCAGAGAGTCCAGAGAGTCCAATGGGTCCAGAGAGCCCAGAGGGTCCAGAGAATACAGAGAGTCCAGAGAACCCAGAGAGTCCAGAGAGACCAGAGAGTCCAGAGAATCCAGAGAGTCCAGAGAGTCCAGAGGGTCCAGAGAGTCCACAGAGTCCAGAGAGTCCAGAGAATCCAGAGAGTCCAGAGGGTCCAGAGGGTCCAGAGAATCCAGAGAGTCCAGAGAGTCCAGGGAATCCAAAGAGTCCAGAGGGTCCAGAAGGTCCAGAGGGTCCAGAGGGTCCAGAGAGTCCAGAGAGTCCAGAGAATCCAGAGAGTCCAGAGGGTCCAGAGGGTCCAGAGAGTCCAGAGAGTCCAGAGAGTTCAGAGAGTCCAGAGAGTCCAGAGAGTCCAGAGGGTCCAGAAGGTCCAGAGGGTCCAGAGGGTCCAGAGAGTCCAGAGAATCCAGAGAATCCAGAGAGTCCAGAGGGTCCAGAGGGTCCAGAGAGTCCAGAGAGTCCAGAGAGTTCAGAGAGTCCAGAGAGTCCAGAGAGTCCAGAGAGCCCAGAGAATCCAGAGAATCCAGAGAATCCAGAGAGTCCAGAGAGTCCAAAGGGTCCAGAGAATCCAGAGAGTCCAGAGAACTCAGAGAACCCAGAGAGTCCAGAGAATCCAGAGAGTCCAGAGAATCCAGAGGGTCCAGAGAGTCCAGAGAACTCAGAGAACTCAGAGAGTCCAGAGAGTCCAGAGAATCCAGAGAGTCCAGAGAATCCAGAGGGTCCAGAGAGTCCAGAGAATCCAGAGAGTCCAGAGAATCCAGAGGGTCCAGAGAGTCCAGAGAATCCAGAGAGTCCAGAGAGTCCAGAAAATCCAGAGAGTCCAGAGGGTCCAGAGAGTCCAGAGAGTCCAGAGAGTCCGGAGAATCCAGAGAATCCAGAGAGTCCAGAGAGTCCAGAGAATCCAGAGAGTCCAGAGAGTCCAGAGGGTCCAGAGAGTCCACAGAGTCCAGAGAGTCCAGAGAAACCAGAGAGTCCAGAGGGTCCAGAGGGTCCAGAGAATCCAGAGAGTCCAGAGAGTCCAGAGAATCCAAAGAGTCCAGAGAGTCCAGAGATTCCAGGGAATCCAGAGGGTCCAGAGAGTCCAGAGGGTCCAGAGGGTCCAGAGGGTCCAGAGGGTCCAGAGGGTCCAGAGAGTCCAGAGAATCCAGAGAGTCCAGAGAATCCAGAGAGTCCAGAGGGTCCAGAGAGTCCAGAGAGTCTGGATAACCCAGAGAGTCCAGAGAGTCCAGAGAATGCAGAAAGTCCAGAGAATCCAGAGAGTCCAGAGGGTCCAGAGGGTCCAGAGAATCCAGAGAGTCCAGAGGGTCCAGAGAATCCAGAGAATCAAGAGGGTCCAGAGAGTCCAGAGAGTCCAGAGGGTCCAGAGAACCCAGAGAGTCCAGAGAGTCCAGAGAGTCCTATGGGTCCAGAGAGCCCAGAGAGCCCAGAGGGTCCAGAGAATACAGAGAGTCCAGAGAACCCAGAGAGTCCAGAGAGACCAGAGAATCCAGAGAGTCCAGAGAGTCCAGAGAGTCCAGAGGGTCCAGAGAGTCCACAGAGTCCAGAGAGTCCAGAGAATCCAGAGGGTCCAGAGGGTCCAGAGGGTCCAGAGAATCCAGAGAGTCCAGAGAGTCCAGAGAGTCCAGGGAATCCAAAGAGTCCAGAGAGTCCAGAGAATCCAGAGGGTCCAGAAGGTCCAGAGGGTCCAGAGGGTCCAGAGGGTCCAGAGAGTCCAGAGAGTCCAGAGAACCCAGAGTCCAGAGAGTCCAGAGAGTCCAGAAAATCCAGAGAGTCCAGAGGGTCCAGAGAGTCCAGAGAGTCCAGAGAGTCCGGAGAATCCAGAGAATCCAGAGAGTCCAGAGAGTCCAGAGAATCCAGAGAGTCCAGAGAGTCCAGAGGGTCCAGAGAGTCCACAGAGTCCAGAGAGTCCAGAGAAACCAGAGAGTCCAGAGGGTCCAGAGGGTCCAGAGAATCCAGAGAGTCCAGAGAGTCCAGAGAATCCAAAGAGTCCAGAGAGTCCAGAGATTCCAGGGAATCCAGAGGGTCCAGAGAGTCCAGAGGGTCCAGAGGGTCCAGAGGGTCGAGAGGGTCCAGAGGGTCCAGAGGGTCCAGAGAGTCCAGAGAATCCAGAGAGTCCAGAGAATCCAGAGAGTCCAGAGGGTCCAGAGAGTCCAGAGAGTCTGGATAACCCAGAGAGTCCAGAGAGTCCAGAGAATGCAGAAAGTCCAGAGAATCCAGAGAGTCCAGAGGGTCCAGAGGGTCCAGAGAATCCAGAGAGTCCAGAGGGTCCAGAGAATCCAGAGAATCAAGAGGGTCCAGAGAGTCCAGAGAGTCCAGAGGGTCCAGAGAACCCAGAGAGTCCAGAGAGTCCAGAGAGTCCTATGGGTCCAGAGAGCCCAGAGAGCCCAGAGGGTCCAGAGAATACAGAGAGTCCAGAGAACCCAGAGAGTCCAGAGAGACCAGAGAATCCAGAGAGTCCAGAGAGTCCAGAGAGTCCAGAGGGTCCAGAGAGTCCACAGAATCCAGAGAGTCCAGAGAATCCAGAGGGTCCAGAGGTTCCAGAGAACCCAGAGAGTCCAGAGAGTACAGAGGGTCCAGGGAATCCAGAGAATCCAGAGAGTCCAGAGAATCCAGAGAGTCCAGAGAATCCAGAGAATCCAGAGAGTCCAGAGAGTCCAGAGAATCCAGAGAGTCCAGAGAATCCAGAGAGTCCAGAGAATCCAGAGAATCCAAAGAGTCCAGAGAGTCCAGAGAATCCAGAGGGTCCAGAGAGTCCAGAGGGTCCAGTAGGTCCAGAGGGTCCAGAGGGTCCAGAGAGTCCAGAGAGTCCAGAGAATCCAGAGAGTCCAGAGGGTCCAGAGGGTCCAGAGAGTCCAGAGAGTCCAGAGAGTTCAGAGAGTCCAGAGAGTCCAGAGAGTCCAGAGAGCCCAGAGAATCCAGAGAATCCAGAGAATCCAGAGAATCCAGAGAGTCCAGAGAGTCCAAAGGGTCCAGAGAGTCCACAGAGTCCAGAGAGTCCAGAGAAACCAGAGAGTCCAGAGGGTCCAGAGGGTCTAGAGAATCCAGAGAGTCCAGAGAGTCCAGAGAATCCAAAGAGTCCAGAGAGTCCAGAGATTCCAGGGAATCCAGAGGGGCCAGAGAGTCCAGAGGGTCCAGAGGGTCCAGAGGGTCCAGAGGGTCCAGAGAGTCCAGAGAATCCAGAGAGTCCAGAGAATCCAGAGAGTCCAGAGAGTCTGGGGAACCCAGAGAGTCCAGAGAGTCCAGAGAATGCAGAGAGTCCAGAGAATCCAGAGAGTCCAGAGGGTCCAGAGGGTCCAGAGAATCCAGAGAGTCCAGAGAGTCCAGAGGGTCCAGAGAATCCAGAGAATCAAGAGGGTCCAGAGAGTCCAGAGAGTCCAGAGGGTCCAGAGAACCCAGAGAGTCCAGAGAGTCCAGAGAGTCCAATGGATCCAGAGAGCCCAGAGAGCCCAGAGGGTCCAGAGAATACAGAGAGTCCAGAGAACCCAGAGAGTCCAGAGAGACCAGAGAGTCCAGAGAATCCAGAGAGTCCAGAGAGTCCAGAGGGTCCAGAGAGTCCACAGAGTCCAGAGAGTCCAGAGAATCCAGAGAGTCCAGAGGGTCCAGAGGGTCCAGAGAATCCAGAGAGTCCAGAGAGTCCAGGGAATCCAAAGAGTCCAGAGAGTCCAGAGAATCCAGAGAGTCCAGAGGGTCCAGAAGGTCCAGAGGGTCCAGAGGGTCCAGAGAGTCCAGAGAGTCCAGAGAATCCAGAGAGTCCAGAGAATCCAGAGAATCCAGAGGGTCCAGAGAGTCCAGAGAGTCCAGAGAACCCAGAGTCCAGAGAATCCAGAGAGTCCAGAGAATCCAGAGGGTCCAGAGGTTCCAGAGAGTCCAGAGAATCCAGAGAGTCCAGAGAATCCAGAGAGTCCAGAGAATCCAGAGAATCCAGAGAGTCCAGAGAGTCCAGAGAATCCAGAGGGTCCAGTGGGTCCAGAGGGTCCAGAGAATCCAGAGAGTCCAGAGGGTCCAGAGAATCCAGGGAGTCCAGAAAGTCCAGAGAATCCAGAGAGTCCAGAGAATCCATAGAGTCCAGAGAGTCCAGAGAATCCAGAGAGTCCAGAGAGTCCAGAGAATCCAGAGAGTCCAGAGAGTCCAGAGAGTCCAGAGAATACAGAGAGTCTAGAGAATCCAGAGAGTCCAGAGAGTCCAGAGAATCCAGAGAGTCCAGAGAGTCCAGAGAATCCAGAGAGTCTAGAGAACCCAGAGAGTACAGAGAATCCAGAGGGTCCAGAGAATCCAGAGAGTCCAGATAGTCCAGAGAATCCAGAGAGTCCAGATAGTCAAGAGGGTCCAGTGAATCCAGAGAGTCCAGAGAATCCAGAGAGTCCAGAGAGTCCAGAGAATCCAGAGAGTCCAGAGGGTCCAGAGAATCCAGAGAGTCCAGATAGTCCAGAGAATCCAGAGAGTCCAGAGAGTCCAGAGAATCCAGAGAGTCCAGAGGGTCCAGAGAATCCAGAGAATCCAGAGAGTCCAGAGATTCCAGAGAATCCAGAGGGTCCAGAGAGTCCAGAGAGTCCAGAGGGTCCAGAGAATCCAGAGGGTCCAGAGGGTCCAGAGAACCCAGAGCGTCCAGAGAGTCCAGAGAGTCCAAGGTGTCCAGAGAGCCCAGAGAGCCCAGAGGGTCCAGAGAATACAGAGAGTCCAGAGAACCCAGAGAGTCCAGAGAGACCAGAGATTCCAGAGAGTCCAGAGGGTCCAGAGAGTCCAGAGGGTCCAGAGAGTCCAGAGAGTCCAGAGGGTCCAGAGGGTCCAGAGGGTCCAGAGAGTCCAGAGAATCCAGAGAGTCCAGAGAATCCAGAGAGTCCAGAGAGTCCAGAGGGTCCAGAGAGTCCAGACAGTCCAGAGGGTCCAGAGAGTCCAGAGGGTCCAGAGGGTCCAGAGGGTCCAGAGAGTCCAGAGAATCCAGAGAGTCCAGAGAATCCAGAGAGTCCAGAGAGTCCAGAGGGTCCAGAGAGTCCAGACAGTCCAGAGGGTCCAGAGGGTCCAGAGGGTCCAGCGAGTCCAGAGAGTCTGTAGAACCCAGAGAGTCCAGAGAGTCCAGAGAATCATGAGAGTCCAGAGAATCCAGAGAGTCCAGAGGGTCCAGAGGGTCCAGAGAATCCAGAGAGTCCAGAGAGTCCAGAGGGTCCAGAGAGTCCAGAGATTCCAGAGAATCCAGAGGGTCCAGAGAGTCCAGAGAGTCAAGAGAGTCCAGAGGGTCCAGAGAATCCAGAGGGTCCAGAGGGTCCAGAGAACCCAGAGAGTCCAGAGAGTCCAATGGGTCCAGAGAGCCCAGAGAGCCCAGAGGGTCCAGAGAATACAGAGAGTCCAGAGAACCCAGAGAGTCCAGAGAGACCAGAGAGTCCAGAGAATCCAGAGAGTCCAGAGAGTCCAGAGAATCCAGAGAGTCCAGAGAGTCCAGAGATTCCAGGGAATCCAGAGGGTCCAGAGAGTCCAGAGGGTCCAGAGGGTCCAGAGGGTCCAGAGGGTCCAGAGAGTCCAGAGAATCCAGAGAGTCTGGAGAACCCAGAGAGTCCAGAGAGTCCAGAGAATGCAGAGAGTCCAGAGAATCCAGAGAGTCCAGAGGGTCCAGAGAATCCAGAGAGTCCAGAGAGTCCAGAGGGTCCAGAGAATACAGAGAATCAAGAGGGTCCAGAGAGTCCAGAGAGTCCAGAGGGTCCAGAGAACCCAGAGAGTCCAGAGAGTCCAGAGAGTCCAATGGGTCCAGAGAGCCCAGAGGGTCCAGAGAATACAGAGAGTCCAGAGAACCCAGAGAGTCCAGGGAGACCAGAGAGTCCAGAGAATCCAGAGAGTCCAGAGAGTCCAGAGGGTCCAGAGAGTCCACAGAGTCCAGAGAGTCCAGAGAATCCAGAGAGTCCAGAGGGTCCAGAGGGTCCAGAGAATCCAGAGAGTCCAGAGAGTCCAGGGAATCCAAAGAGTCCAGAGAGTCCAGAGAATCCAGAGGGTCCAGAGAGTCCAGAGGGTCCAGAAGGTCCAGAGGGTCCAGAGGGTCCAGAGAGTCCAGAGAGTCCAGAGAATCCAGAGAGTCCAGAGGGTCCAGAGGGTCCAGAGAGTCCAGAGAGTCCAGAGAGTTCAGAGAGTCCAGAGAGTCCAGAGAGTCCAGAGAGCCCAGAGAATCCAGAGAATCCAGAGAATCCAGAGAGTCCAGAGAGTCCAAAGGGTCCAGAGAATCCAGAGAGTCCAGAGAACTCAGAGAACCCAGAGAGTCCAGAGAATCCAGAGAGTCCAGAGAATCCAGAGGGTCCAGAGAGTCCAGAGAACTCAGAGAACTCAGAGAGTCCAGAGAGTCCAGAGAATCCAGAGAGTCCAGAGAATCCAGAGGGTCCAGAGAGTCCAGAGAATCCAGAGAGTCCAGAGAGTCCAGAAAATCCAGAGAGTCCAGAGGGTCCAGAGAGTCCAGAGAGTCCAGAGAGTCCGGAGAATCCAGAGAATCCAGAGAGTCCAGAGAGTCCAGAGAATCCAGAGAGTCCAGAGAGTCCAGAGGGTCCAGAGAGTCCACAGAGTCCAGAGAGTCCAGAGAAACCAGAGAGTCCAGAGGGTCCAGAGGGTCCAGAGAATCCAGAGAGTCCAGAGAGTCCAGAGAATCCAAAGAGTCCAGAGAGTCCAGAGATTCCAGGGAATCCAGAGGGTCCAGAGAGTCCAGAGGGTCCAGAGGGTCCAGAGGGTCCAGAGGGTCCAGAGGGTCCAGAGAGTCCAGAGAATCCAGAGAGTCCAGAGAATCCAGAGAGTCCAGAGGGTCCAGAGAGTCCAGAGAGTCTGGATAACCCAGAGAGTCCAGAGAGTCCAGAGAATGCAGAAAGTCCAGAGAATCCAGAGAGTCCAGAGGGTCCAGAGGGTCCAGAGAATCCAGAGAGTCCAGAGGGTCCAGAGAATCCAGAGAATCAAGAGGGTCCAGAGAGTCCAGAGAGTCCAGAGGGTCCAGAGAACCCAGAGAGTCCAGAGAGTCCAGAGAGTCCTATGGGTCCAGAGAGCCCAGAGAGCCTTTTCCTGTCTCTTCTCCCTGTCTCCTCTCCCTGTCTCTTCTCCCTGTCTCCTCTCCCTGTCTCTTCTCCCTGTCTCTTTTTCCTGTCTCTTCTCCCTGTCTCTTCTTACTGTCTCTTCTCCCTGTCTCTTCTCCCTGTCTCCTCTCCCTGTCTCTTCTCCCTGACGCACTCTGACGCACTTGACGCGTCGCGCGCGCGGTGGCCACGCCCTCACGCGCCCCGCTTAAAGCTCGGCAGGTGCAGCTTCACCTCAGACACGCCTGCCTCGCGCGCCGTTACACACGTCACCGCTGCAGCAGATCATTTCCCCTATTTTCACTTTCATCCACCTTTTCAATTCATTCGTTCTCTTTTTGACTCCCCCACGAGCAGCGGACCAGGGCGCGGCGCGGAATGCCGGTCCCGCACACACTCTGAGCAGCGCGGGACACTTGTGACTGAGACTTGAGTTTGCACGCGCCGCGGGAGCAGAGAGGATGATGGACTGCTGCATTTCCGCCGAGGAGCGAGAGAACCAGAGGATCAGCGAGGAGATCGAGAAGCAGCTGCGGAAGGACAAGCGCGATTCCCGGCGTGAGCTCAAGCTGCTGCTGCTGGGTGAGCGCCACACGACCTGACCCTGACCCTAAGCCTGACCCTAAGCCTGACCCTAAGCCTGACCCTGACCCTAAGCCTGACCCTAAGCCTGACCCTAAGCCTGATCCTGACCCTGACCCTAAGCTTGACCCTGACCCTGACCCTGAGCCTGACCCTAAGCTTGACCCTAAGCCTGACCCTAAGCCTGACCCTGATCCTGACCCTGACCCTAAGCTTGACCCTGACCCTGACCCTGACCCTGACCCTGACCCTGACCCTGAGCCTGACCCTAAGCCTAAGCCTAAGCCTGACCCTAAGCCTAAGCCTAAGTCTGACCCTGACCCTGACCCTGACCCTGACCCTGACCCTGAGCCTGACCCTGACCCTAAACCTGACCCTGACCCTAAGCCTGACCCTGACCCTGACCCTAACTCTTATCCTTAGGGGGACAAAAAGCGGGACAATTTGTACGTTTGAGTCGGGACAGACTCTGGGAACTTGTGTTAATGGGAAATAACGGCAAAATAACTGCAAAATTACCATATTACACCCCTAAATACACAAAAAGCCTCGATTTTTAGACAAAATAATGTCATAAATAAGGTTTTCTGTGTACGTTTCACCTATTAAAAATGTATTTTAACGTTACAATAATTTAAATTAATGGTATGAATTCGTAAATGAGTTAAACCGTATTTATAAAAATGTCATAGCCTCATATTAAATCACATTGTATTTTTTTGGGAATTAATGGGAAATAACTGCACAATTACCAGTTCTTATCAAAATATTACAGCCCAGAACACGCAAAACGTCTCGATTTAAAACTAAAATAATGTCATAAATAAGGTTTTCTGTACGTTTCACTTATTAAAAATGTATTAAGCCTCATATTAAATCACATTGTATTTGTTTTGCTTCCCCCGGGTCAATAATAAGATCTGGCATCACTTTAAAACAACCAAAGTCAGACATTAAAATGGCACCGAATCATTTATAGTTTTTTTTAAATCAATAATAACATAAAAAATAGTAATAATAGTAGTTTTATTCTCTAGTTTATCTCGCAGTGGACTTCATTCACCCAACAAAGCGCTAAACGTGCGTCATAACGTCATATTAGCGCGTTATTATCGGACAAACGTATTTAAACTGCACATAAAGATCGGCCCGGTGCAATAATCACCACATCCACTACATTTACAATCGTCGGAATGAGATTTTTGCGGCTCAGTGTTTATGTGTACGTGAATTTTCTGCGAGATTTGGTCCTTTATGAGTGATACAGTAAGAGTCGAGCGGTCGAGGGTCGAACGAGTCGCGTACTTGGTCAGATATTTGGAAATTTTAAGTTGGGCGTGTCCCTGGGAGCGTTTCTTTGGTCCATTGCAGCCCTGATTGTCACTCATGATGATTGACTGACCAAATGATGCTTTCTATTGTACGTTAAGACTTCTACACTTCTACTACACATTTTCAACCAAACAAAGGTGAAATACGGTGTGTTTTAGGTGAAAGAAATAGTTTGTTGGTTGTTGACATTTTGAGTTATTGATGCTTCTGTCTTTGTTTTAAAAGGTCTTTTCGTTACGATTATGAAAATACCAAGTACGACTGGTCACAAATCGATTACTGTTTGCCGCCCTAATAATAATAAGACGATAATAATATGTATTTGATCTTTGTTTGAGGTTAAAATGCCGATTGCGATGTCACTCTCACCAGCCTCCGACTCAAACGCAATATAATATAGTGTTAAAACTTTAGAATACTCACAATAAGCGGCGACTTATGCTTAAAATGGAAACAGAAACTCATTAAAACGTAAAAAAAAAAAACCTGGTATGTTTATGTAGAGGCGGTGACAGGTCGATCGCCGAGTGTTTTAGAACGATGAGAAATTGGAGCCATTGCCATAGCGACGAACCATCTCAAGCAAATCATTTATATCAAGGGGTGGATGCTATTGACGGAAATTAATCTGAATTTTTTTTCTTTTTTTTTTATATATCCTGATAACTATGGTCAGTCCAACAGAAACGTGTCTAAACGTGTTGCAAGCGTGAAATGTCAGTCAAACAGATCACAAACGTGCAGAAATATCACCGTACACCCTTTGTGCAAACCTTCACAACAACATTCACAGCATTACACATATTATACACATATATATATTGCCCAGCTCCAATGAAATCTCTTGAAAAAGTGCTGGAAATGCTGCGTAAAACAGGAAAAAGTGTCTTTGTTTGAGCTGCATTCAAGAGAAAATGTAATGATTGGCGGCTGGAGCGGGAATAAAGAAATCATGGTTCATTTGTATAAAGCGTATCGCCCGGATCTGCTTCAAAACACGGATCATTTAGTGAAGTTCGCCCTTCGTGCCTCGTCATAACAGTGTATTGTTCTGTTTCGCGTGGGCACAGAAGATATTTCACTTTGTCGCGGCCGTTTCCTTGTTTTATTCGCACGTTGCATTCCCGGTCGATTAAAAAAAAACGACCCCCTCCCCCGCCCCTCGGTGCGCTGACACTGTATTTCAGGAACTGCTCTCTTTAAAGCTGCTCCTCTCATGCAAAGCACATGCAAATCCAGCCACAGGGCGGAGGCCGGTGCGCCGCTGTCACACTCCGGAGCCGGCGGGCCCCTCTGACTGTGTCCTGTGGGGCCCTTAGATCAGTGGTTTACAAGCCTTTTTCATTCCAGTGACCCCTGTTTTACCCGTGGGTGCTTTTGGCGACCCAAACGTCTGAGATTGCGCAGCTCCTCGTCATTATTGGCTCCGCAAAGGTGTCGTTTTAATCTTATGTCTTAAAAGTCCTTTCATTTGAATAATTGCGCCACGTTCTGAGGCTTATTGTGAAAGAATTTTGTTTGTTTTTATGACAGAAAAGACTTAAACGTTGTGACAGTTATGACAGAGTTATGAACCATAAACCACGTCATCAAATCTGACCGTTTAACAGCAAATTCTACCTGCGACTCCTGACCTGCACCAGCTCCGCAGATTTAAACTCTTCATGGCTCCGAAGGGCCGTCCCACACTCATTGCTACTACCACCATCTAGAGGACGAAAGGCGCCTGATGCACTGTGGGCTGTGCCGACCGAAAGTCTCAAAACAAAGGGTTCTTCTTCTGAAACATCCTCAAAAACCTTGCTTTTTTTTGCTGGAAAATGTATCACAGTTAGCAGCTAATGCTAGTTTACATAGAGTATTGCTGCGCAGCTATGCTAATCAATGTTAGCCAACTCGCAGATAGTTTTAAGGAGCCTCATTTCCAACTGTCCAGGTGTTATATTTTAGGATCTTGAAAGCTTTGAGACTGAAACCCACAGGTAGAGATGATGCAACGTAGTGATGTCATCCGAACCCATCCTGTTGTAGTCTGGAAAAAACACCTTTAGAAAAAACACCTTTAGACGCCTTTATCAGGTTTATAACATGTATAATTTGGCAGCCTCTGGGTAAGTTATCCATGCTCTAAAACAAGACGATGAACCGGTCGTTAGTCGTTAGTCCGATCACAGCCACGGACTGTGTTTCTCTGAGGAGCCCATTATCCTGGTCCCGAAGGGCAGAGAAGGACTGGACGCTGTGTGGAGACGCATCAGCGATCACATCACATTCTGCAAGCAGGAAGTCGCCATGTGGCCTGGAAGACTCTCAGCACAAACTAACTGAAGCTCCGCCCTGACGCTGAAACCTCCATCTGAGTAAATCCTCTGCAGAGTTCTGAAAACGCATTTACAGGCTTTACGATAGGGTTTGAAAACACCTCGTCCAAATAATTTTGTCCGTGGGGCGACTGGGCGGAAAAAAACAAGTATGGCATTGGCATTCTCCGGACCACGGCTCGGCAGCCAATCAGAGCCAAGCACACAAATTTTGTCGATCAGCGCGCAGCATGCACATTTTCACTTGCAAACAGTAAACTGTCATGGAGGACTATTGTCAAACGCTTCCCGGCCCGATTTAATGATAATATTCCCTTTTTTTCTAAGATTTATTAGTAAAATGCCCGTCCACATTTTAAAATACCCCGTCCAAACTACGGGAAGACGGGTCACTAGCTATAAGCCTGACGCAATATCTAGCCATTTTTGGAACACGCTTTTTGCCACGTTTTTTATGGGCACGGGATGATGCAAATGGAGGATGTTGAAGTGAGCTATTTCCTGAATGGATTTACCTTTATTTCTTGATAGACGCGCTCCCATGCGGCGCCATGAAGAAACTGCTGGTAATAATCCTTGCTTTAGCTCAGATTTGGCGTGAAATGAACGTCGCGAGGGCAAAAGCAGCAGAACATTACCGTAATATCGCACTACGGCGATTCGGAAAGTATAATCGGAGCATTTCCTTAAAAATACCACAGAGATCCTGAACAATCCCTCGACGATTTGGAAGATAATATCCATCTCGAAGTCCCTACAAGGGGACTTCGACATCTTTAAATCTTACCATGAGCATTTCGTTGCCTCTGGATCGTTGTTTGGTTCCACACAGAACTCAAACACACAATTTCTCATTTTGTCCCTTAACAATTTCAGAAAAGCCCTTAAACTTCCACATTGTCTCCATTGACCTATTTACCGTATTTTCTGGACTATAAGTCGCACCTTTTTTCATAGTTTTGGCCGGGCTGCGACTTATTCTTATATTTATGCTTATATACTTATACTCCGGAGCGACTTATGTGATGTTATTTGTTATTTTCACACTTGCAACCGCATTTCATACTCCAGTGCCACTTATATATGTTTTTATATATGTTTTACGCGCAAGTCATCAGCGACGAATCAGCGACGAGGGTTGAGAATGATCTATAGATGCAACTGTCCTCCTTTGATTATAAATGAGACTGTAGTGAACCCCGGATGAAACATTGAGAAACTTTGGGGACCCCGAGGTTAGTTATCTCGGGCTGCACTGATTAATCAACTAATTGTGACTAGTCGACTACTTTAAAAATCTAATTATTTTATTATTAGAAGTTTTTTTTAGCTTTTTTTTTTAAATAATACACTTTTTTCCCATAAATATTCTGTTTATATGTATTTACAAAATCTCACTGTACAATAGAAATAATCGCTTAACCATCAAAATACCGCGTTTTTCGAACTATAAGTCGCACCAGCCAAAAAATGCATAATAGAGAAAAAAAAATCACATACAAGTCGCTCCGGAGTATAAGTATATAAGTATAAATTATCAGTATAAGTCGCAACCCGGCCAAAACTATGAAAAAAGGTGCGACTTATAGTCCAGAAAATACGGTAATCGTCAGCTGCAGTCCTGCTAAACACGACTAGAATATATTTCCGAACATGTTTGCAAAGGATTCAGGATTAGCAGCTTTTATACAGAATAAGACGTCTTTTTGTTGAGGACGTAGTATAAAGTGTTTGCTCCTCCCCCTGACCATGTGACCCCTCTGTGCAGTCGGGCTCCGCCTCCACCTCCGCCTTATGTCACAGCTGCTGAATTTGCGTGTGTTTTCGTGAGAGTCGCTCGTCTCCGTGTCTCGGAGAAACTTGACTTGGAAACGAGGTGCATTCAAATGTGCACATCATTTGTCTAAGTTTATTTGTTTCAATCCGAGGAGAGTTTACGAGAAGGAAGGGCATGCAAAACACTCACTGACCACCTCTGAATCCACCTCTGCTCATTATACCACTGACCGCTTCACTTTCAGAAACAAAAGATTTATCATTTATTACATTTTCCTCCAACCCATTTCTGCCTCAGAATTGACGGTTTATTTGTGGTTTGTGACTGGGTCGGGGCAGAATTAAGTTTGTGTGAAAAAGTTCTAGTTTTTGGTTTGTTTGCCTTTGTCATCTTCGGCTTCCACCGGAACCACAATCCCATCGCAACGGTGTGCATTTACCCCTGAACTAAAAGACACATTTAGCCCTCTTTGTTCGCCCTCAGCCGCAGAGGCAGTGCCTCCACTCCTCAGCCACGCCCACATGTGGGGAGGAGTTTACCTGCATTAGAGCTGTAACACATTTGGCAGGAAAAGAATTCAAATAGAACATTTTCTGACAAGAATTGCGGTTAGATTTGTGACACTCGGCTCACACTCGACTTGATGAAGCAGATGATGTTGAGATCCTGTGAGAACAGTGCGGGTGACAAAGTGCAGCCCTGGCAAACTCCTGCATGTTCTGACTCACTCCTTGCAACGCAAAAACACCTCCTAGAGCCGTTCTATTATCTAGATCATTTTAGCCTTCAAAAAGTGATTTTGATGCTCTAACCTGCCGCTTGGAGGCTGTGGCCGATGACACAGTCACAGCTGCTCACACGGGCCACACTCGGCCCAACATTTGTTAAACAAATGTGTTCATGAGCAATGAGCACACACTGTGTCCATGAGGCTGTGCTGTAATGTGGCCTGTGGTCATGACCAGGACCTGTATCCACACCGCGGCCCACACCACGGCCCACGGCCCACACCGCAACCCACACCACGGCCCACGGCCCACGGCTCACACACCACGGCCCACGGCTCACACACCACGGCCCACGGCCTCCACATCGCGGCCCACACCACTGCCCACGGCCCACGGCCTCCACATCGCGGCCCACACCACGGCCCACGGCCTCCACATCGCGGCCCACACCACGGCCCACACCAACAGCTCAGAGATAAATCAAATCAAATTTGACCAAGTTGCAACGTTAAAGTGACATTATGACACTTTAAGTGACAGAAGGAGGTGAGAAGAGGAGAGACAGAGACAGAGGGGGAGGAGAGGAAGAACAGAAGAACTGAGAGGACAGACAAGGAGCCTCCTCCATGCACAGTACACCTGACCCTTTATGACCCTTTATGACCCTTTATGACCCTTTATGACCCTTTATGACCCTCAAACACAACAATGTTACAATGTTACTGTCATACTTTAGTAGGATCAGAATCATTTTTCATTTTATTTGCAGTTCCATTGCTTACTTTGCCACAAATTATATTTTTGTGTTGTTCAAATGCAATTTTGAAGCTAGAATTTTTTTCCGTCTTCTATAATTGAAAAGCAAAGATGTCAATTTTTTTTACAAAATAGTTGCTTTAAACTTCTAGATCTGATCTCAATTATTGTTTGAGACTGTGTGATTCTGATGCCACAGAGCATTTAAAGCAGGGCTGTCAAACTCATTTGGGTCGCGGGCCGAACATAACGTAAAACATAAAACTTTACAAAAATATAAGAAATAAATAGCTTTATAGCCTACGCTGTTTTGAAGCAATTACTGGATCGATAAAATTTTTTTACAAAACCTTTGTTCTCATAATCTGAAATGTATTTAAACAACACTTTGCTTCAGTTTATGAGCATCACAACTTCAGAGATGATCTACAGTTCTACACAGAGATAAACATTTGACTTTATGTCGGTGTAATCCCTCATTCGTCCAGGCGTGTTCCATAGTAGAAAAAGCTTCAGTTGTAGTCATCTGGACTCAGTTTGCAATGTGGCCAAGCATTTAACAACTATATTGGCTCCGCTTGTGGGGAATTCGGAACATCATGTGGAAAACACGCACAACTTTGTGGATAAAGTGAAACATCTCCAACTGGACCCAGATGACCTCATGGTTTCATATGATGTTGTGTCCCTGTTCACCTGCATCTGACCTCTGATGCAGTAGCAGCAGTGAGGATCAGACTGCAGGAAGACACCACCCTACAGGAAAGGACCAAACTGACACCTGAACACATATGTAAACTGTTGGACATCTGTCTGAACACCACTTACTTTCAATTCCGGGGACAATTTTACAGACAGATTCATGGCTGTGCCATGGGCTCGCCCGTCTCTCCCATAGTGGCCAACCTGTACATGGAGCACTTTGAGAAGAAGGCACTGTCCTCATTCTCAGGCATAGCCCCAAAACTGTGGCTCCGCTATGTCGATGATACTTTTGTAACAATCAAGAAACAAGAGCTGGAAACCTTCTCTGATCACATCAATGCTGTGGACCCACATATCAGGTTTACAAGAGAAGACGCTAAGGAGAATCGCTTGGCCTTTCTTGATTGTTCCACGATCAGAGGAGAGGACGGGAAACTCCAAATAGAAGTATATAGGAAACCTACACACACGGACCAGTATCTGCTCTTTGGTTCCAACCACCCACTACAGCACAAGCTGGGTTTGATCAGAACCTTACAACACAGAGCTCAAGGTGTGCCCACCAGCTCAGAGGGCAAGAAGAAAGAGGAAAAACATGTCCGAAATGCCCTCTCAGCCTGTGGTTACCCCGCTTGGGCCCTCAACAGAGTGAAGAGAACCAAGAAGCAGGACAAAAGGGAAACTGAACAGAGAAGGAAGGGTGTCTCTATTCCTTATGTGTCTGGCCTGTCGGAAAAACTGCAAAGAATTTTTAGACAACACGAAGTCCCTGTTTATTTTAAACCAGGAAACACTTTAAGACAAAAACTGGTTCACCCTAAGGACAAGTTGCCGACTCAAAAACAGAGCAATGTAGTTTATTCGATCCAATGCAGTGAAGAAAGCTGTAAAGAACGTTACATAGGTGAGACGAAACAGCCTCTACACAAGAGGCTTTATCAGCACAGAAGAAATACAAGTTCAGGACCTCAGAGCGCCGTGCATCTCCATCTTGAAGCCTCTAATCACTCGTTTGAAGACGGTGAGGTGAAGGTTTTAAGCAGGAGAAAAGATGGTTTGAAAGAGGAGTTAAGGAAGCTATTTTTGTTAAAAAAGAAAGACCTTCTTTAAACAGAAATGGAGGGCTAAGGTTTAATCTTCCTGTTATTTATAATGGGATTCTGAACCCCTGGAAAGGTAGAGGACATTCAGATGCTAATCAGGTACTCAGGGTGGTTGAGCCAGGGTCTCACAAAGACAAAGAGGATTCTAATAGCCCATTAAGATTCTGAATAGGCTCGGTAGATACAAGGAGGGAGTTTCTGTTGAAACAAACAACTCTTTCTACTTCAGGAAGGCTCCTCCCAATGGGCGGGTCTTACCACAGAACAGTATTAATATCGGAGTTCTCGATCTAAATTCTTTTATTGACAATGACTCTTGGATGAGAGTCGAAACGTCTATTTTTGCAAACTGAGTCCAGATGACTACAACTGAAGCTTTTTCTACTATTTGACTTTATAACAAAATAAACTTCTCAAGATCTAAAAAAACTTTTAAATGTACTAACTAACATTTCCACGTCTGTGTAGTTATCTGTACTGTTCACCTGAACTGACACACCACTAAACTTCTGCTCAAAAGTGCTTAAAGTGCACTTCTCCCTCGGCAGCTCACACAGCAGTGCAGCAGAGCCCCGTGGGGGAGGGGCGGCCACCTGCGGCATTGTGGGACAAGTAGTTTTAGTGATTAAAAACGGTTATGGATATAACTATGGTTCTATGAATCGATTTTTTAAAAAAAAATTAAATATCAATTTGAAATGTTCGGCGGGCCAGATTAAAACGTCTGGCGTTTGACACCTATGACTTTAAGGGTTTCTACAATGGAAGTGTGTGTGTCGTGTGTGTGTCGTGTGTGTGTGGTGTGTGTGTGTGTGTGTGTGTGTGTGTGGTGTGTGTGTGTGTGTGTGTGTGTGTCGTGTGTGTGTGTGTGTGTGTGTGGTGTGTGTGTGTGGTGCGTGTGTGTGTGGTGTGTGTGTGTGGTGTGTGTGTGTCGTGTGTGTGTGTGTGTGTGTGTGTGTGTGGTGTGTGTGTGTGTGTGTGGTGTGTGTGGTGTGTGTGTGTTTGTGGTGTGTGTGTGTGTGGTGTGTGGTGTGTGTGTGTGGTGTGTGTGGTGTGTGTGTGTGGTGTGTGTGTGTGTGTGTGTGGTGTGTGTGTGTGGTGTGTGTGTGTGGTGTGTGGTGTGTGTGTGTGTGTGTGTGGTGTGTGTGGTGTGTGTGTGTGGTGTGTGTGTGTGTGTGTGTGTGTGGTGTGTGTGTGTGGTGTGTGTGTGTGGTGTGTGTGTGTGTGTGTGTGGTGTGTGTGTGTGGTGTGTGTGTGTGGTGTGTGTGTGTGGTGTGTGTGTGTGTGTGTGTGGTGTGTGTGTGTGGTGTGTGTGTGTGGTGTGTGTGTGTGTGTGTGTGTGTGTGTGTGTGGTGTGTGTGTGTGGTGTGTGTGTGTGGTGTGTGTGTGTGTGTGTGTGTGTGGTGTGTGTGTGTGGTGTGTGTGTGTGGTGTGTGTGTGTGGTGTGTGTGTGTGTGTGTGTGTGTGTGTGTGGTGTGTGTGTGTGGTGTGTGTGTGTGGTGTGTGTGTGTGTGTGTGTGTGTGGTGTGTGTGTGTGTGTGTGTGTGTGTGTGGTGTGTGTGTGTGGTGTGTGTGTGTGTGTGTGTGTGTGTGTGTGGTGTGTGTGTGTGTGTGTGTGTGTGGTGTGTGTGTGTGGTGTGTGCAGGCACCGGAGAGAGCGGGAAGAGCACCTTTATCAAACAGATGCGCATCATCCACGGAGGAGGCTACACGGACGAGGACAAGAGGAGCTACGCCAAGCTAGTGTTCCAGAACATCTACACGTCCATGCAGGCCATGATCCGGGCCATGGAGGCTCTGAGCATCGCCTTCGCTGACCCCGAGAACCAGGTACTGCCCCGAGAACCAGGTACTGCCCCGAGAAGCAGGTACTGCCTCGAGAAGCGGGTACTGCCTCGAGAACCAGGTACTGCCCTGAGAACCAGGTACTGTAGCCGAGAACCAGGTACTGCTCCGAGAACCAGGTACTGCCCCGAGAACCAGGTACTGCCCCGAGAACCAGGTACTGCCCCGAGAACCAAGTACTGCAGCCGAGAACCAAGTACTGCCCCGAGAACCAGGCACTGCCCTGAGAACCTGGCACTGCCCCGAGAACCAGGTACTGCCCCAAGAACCAGAACCAGGTACTGCCCCTTCAGACCTTGTATGTTCGTATGTATGTATTGTACTTCCTGGTTGGACATGAGCTGCAAATATGACATTGGTAGAGGTAATTCCCCTGCTGTTACCTAGCAACCAAACTGTAAACAAGGGCCAAAACCCTCACAACACACAACAGTTGATGATTTGACAAAAAATAATACCATATATTGTTGAATGATCGTTCAAACTGTCAGTCAAGTGTGAACTCTCTGTTTTCAATCCGGTCTAGAACTCTGTATTCTGTCATTTTAAACTCTTCACAAACTTGATATAAATATTCACCACATGTTCTACTCCATCAAGTCAGAATGACAAAAACATGCCGTACACAATCGACTCGTGTTCGGAACCTGCTAAATGTCACAGTTTGAAACATTTGCATCGATCACCTCCACGTCACATGTTTTGGCTTCACGGTTTATGACGTCGTCCGTGTCCGGGTGACGAGCCTGGTCCCTCTGTCTCGCAGGGACGGGGCAGCACCATCCTGGAGGTGGAGGTGGACAAAGTGGAGGAGTTGGACCCGTCTCACGCCGTGGCCATCAAGAGCCTGTGGGAGGACTCCGGGATTCAGGAGTGCTACGAGCGCCGCAGGGAGTACCAGCTCTCCGACTCCACCAAATAGTGAGGGCGAGCTCGCGTCGACACGGGCCGGGGCTGCGAGAGCCTCCGCCGAGCGCCGGTTTCAATGGTCCAAGTTTGTAATGGCTGCGGCAATATCGTGTGTACTGCAGAGAAGGGGCAGGTCAAGGTCAAGTGGTCTTTAGCAAGGTCAAGTGGTCTTTAGCAAGGTCAAATGGTCTTTAGCAAGGTCAAGTGGTCTTTAGTGTACCGCAAGGGGATTTAGTTTGGCTGCACTTCTCAACACAACAAATATACAGAAGATGAGCGATGTCCCGGAAGAACTGCTAATACGACGACCAGATCCCGTGCAATAGTGTCCTCAAAGTTCCCTAAGCAAGAAGGTTCTTTCCTGAGCCACGTTCTGCTCGCTGTTTTGGTTCTTCCCCGTTGTAAAAGCTGCCAGCCTGGTGGACCTGGTTTATGGTTCATTCATTCATTTTCTACTGCTTGTTCCCTTTTGGCGTCGCGGGTGACTGGAGCCTATCCCAGTGTCTTTGGGCCTTAGGCGGGGTACACCCTGGACGGTGGCCAACTCGTCGCAGGGTCAACACAGAGACATAGACACACAGATAACCATTCACTCTCACGTCACTCTCACATTCATTCACTCGGGCCAATTTAGAGCATGCCTGTCTTTGGACGGTGGGAGGAGCCGGAGAGAACCCACGGTAACACGGGGAGAACATGCAGACTCCACCCAGAGAGATCATGTGATGTTGGTTTGGCCCGGGAATCGAACCCATGAATTTTGTGTTTTCGCGACAGCTTCAGAAAGTGATAATAAATAATAAATAGTGATCATAATAATAAGGTTCAACTCGGGTTGGTTCATCTTTCAGACATTTCCATCTTAAATGTCTCCAGTTACCTGAGCGACCTGGAGCGGATCTCCCAGGCCTCCTATCTACCCGATCTCCAGGACATCCTCAGGGTCCGGGTGCCCACCACGGGGATCATCGAGTACCCCTTCGACATGGAGAACGTCATCTTCAGGTGAGGCCGGAGTGTGTTTCAGTTTCAGACCTTCATCATGTCAAAGTGGGAGAACTTTCCTCGCTGCAGTTCTTTGGAAATCAAATCTTAGATAGTATCTGGATTATACTTTTTAATCCAGAGGCCGATCTCAGCAAAGATAACATTTCGTGAGTCATGTTTGTGTCTGAGACGTGGCTAAAGCTGGAGAAGACGGGAAACTACTTCTGGTTTATCTCCAGCTTCTTTGACTTCTCTGCAAAGCCTCAACTTCACGTTTTAACCTCTCTTTATCTAATGCATTGGCTTTGGATCATGTTAGATGCATTATGCACTGGAAATATCATATTATAGATCCAAACACATGCGTCAGTAAACAGGAAACGGCTGATGCTAATGTGTTTTGCTAGCTTGGTTTTGCTAAGCATGTGGGCTTAGCATCAAAGCTAGCATCACTGGAAATACAGAGGTTTGTCACAAGTTATTATTTTCTGATTCCGAGTTTGTGTTCTCTCTGGTCCAATCATCTGGCCTCACAGAGTCCCCTCCCCTCAGAGTCCACTCCCCTCAGAGTCCCCTCCCCTCAGAGTCCCCTCCCCTCAGAGTCCCCTCCCCTCAGAGTCCACGCCCCTCAGAGTCCACTCCCCTCAGAGTCCACTCCCCTCAGAGTCCACTCCCCTCAGAGTCCCCTCCCCTCAGAGTCCACTCCCCTCAGAGTCCACTCCTCAGAGTCCACTCCCTTCAGAGTCCACTCCCCTCAGAGTCCCCTCCCCTCAGAGTCCCCTCCCCTCAGAGTCCACTCCCCTCAGAGTCCACTCCCCTCAGAGTCCACTCCTCACAGAGTCCACCCCCCTCAGAGTCCCCTCCCCTCCCCCTCAGAGTCCACTCCCCTCAGAGTCCCCTCCCCTCAGAGTCCCCTCCCCTCAGAGTCCCCTCCCCTCAGAGTCCCCTCCCCTCAGAGTCCCCTCCCCTCAGAGTCCACTCCTCACAGAGTCCACTCCTCACAGAGTCCACTCCCCTCAGAGTCCACTCCCTTCAGAGTCCACTCCCCTCAGAGTCCCCTCCCCTCAGAGTCCCCTCCCCTCAGAGTCCACTCCCCTCAGAGTCCACTCCTCACAGAGTCCACCCCCCTCAGAGTCCCCTCCCCTCAGAGTCCACTCCCCTCAGAGTCCCCTCCCCTCAGAGTCCACTCCCCTCAGAGTCCCCTCCCCTTAGAGTCCACTCCCCTCAGAGTCCCCTCCCCTCAGAGTCCCCTCCCCTCAGAGTCCCCTCCCCCTCAGAGTCCACTCCCCTCAGAGTCCCCTCCCCTCAGAGTCCACTCCCCTCAGAGTCCCCTCCCCTCAGAGTCCACTCCTCTCAGAGTCCACTCCCCTCAGAGTCCCCTCCCCTCAGAGTCCCCTCCCCTCAGAGTCCACTCCCCTCGGAGTCCACTCCTCACAGAGTCCACTCCCCTCAGAGTCCACTCCCCTCAGAGTCCCCTCCCCTCAGAGTCCACTCCCATCAGAGTCCCCTCCCCTCAGAGTCCCCTCCCCTCAGAGTCCACTCCTCACAGAGTCCACTCCTCACAGAGTCCACTCCCCTCAGAGTCCACTCCTCACAGAGTCCACCCCCCTCAGAGTCCACTCCCCTCAGAGTCCACTCCCCTCAGAGTCCCCTCCCCTCAGAGTCCCCTCCCCTCAGAGTCCACTCCCCTCAGAGTCCACTCCTCACAGAGTCCACCCCCCTCAGAGTCCCCTCCCCTCAGAGTCCACTCCCCTCAGAGTCCCCTCCCCTTAGAGTCCACTCCCCTCAGAGTCCCCTCCCCTCAGAGTCCCCTCCCCTCAGAGTCCCCTCCCCCTCAGAGTCCACTCCCCTCAGAGTCCCCTCCCCTCAGAGTCCACTCCCCTCAGAGTCCCCTCCCCTCAGAGTCCACTCCTCTCAGAGTCCACTCCCCTCAGAGTCCCCTCCCCTCAGAGTCCCCTCCCCTCAGAGTCCACTCCCCTCGGAGTCCACTCCTCACAGAGTCCACTCCCCTCAGAGTCCACTCCCCTCAGAGTCCCCTCCCCTCAGAGTCCACTCCCATCAGAGTCCCCTCCCCTCAGAGTCCCCTCCCCTCAGAGTCCACTCCTCACAGAGTCCACTCCTCACAGAGTCCACTCCCCTCAGAGTCCACTCCCCTCAGAGTCCACTCCCCTCAGAGTCCACTCCCCTCAGAGTCCCCTCCCCTCAGAGTCCACTCCCCTCGGAGTCCACTCCTCACAGAGTCCACTCCCCTCAGAGTCCACTCCCCTCAGAGTCCCCTCCCCTCAGAGTCCACTCCCATCAGAGTCCCCTCCCCTCAGAGTCCCCTCCCCTCAGAGTCCACTCCTCACAGAGTCCACTCCTCACAGAGTCCACTCCCCTCAGAGTCCACTCCCCTCAGAGTCCACTCCCCTCAGAGTCCACTCCCCTCAGAGTCCCCTCCCCTCAGAGTCCCCTCCCCTCAGAGTCCCCTCCCATCAGAGTCCCCTCCCCTCAGAGTCCACTCCTCACAGAGTCCACCCCCCTCAGAGTCCACTCCCCTCAGAGTCCACTCCCCTCAGAGTCCACTCCCCTCAGAGTCAGAGACAGTGGAGACACTTTGATATCCAAAGTGAGCCAATAGAAACATGTCTCGTGCGTGTTTAATACTGACAGGATGGTGGACGTGGGGGGTCAGAGGTCAGAGAGGAGGAAGTGGATCCACTGCTTCGAGAACGTCACCTCCATCATCTTCCTGGTGGCGCTGAGCGAGTACGACCAAGTGCTGGCCGAGTGTGATAATGAGGTGAGCTCCTGTGGTCCGCTCTGAGTCAAAGCCCGGTCCAGAGCCCGGTCAGAGCTCGGTCCAGAGCCCGGTCCAGACCCAGGTCCAGACCCCGGTCCAGAGCCCGGTCCAGACCCCGGTCCAGACCCCGGTCCAGACCCCGGTCCAGAGCCTGGTCCAGACCCCGGTCCAGACCCCGGTCCAGAGCCCGGTCCAGACCCGGGTCCAGACCCCGGTCCAGAGCCCGGTCCAGACCCCGGTCCAGACCCCGGTCCAGAGCCCGGTCCAGAGCCCGGTCCAGATTCCGGTCCAGAGCCTGGTCCAGACCCCGGTCCAGAGCCCGGTCCAGAGCCTGGTCCAGACCCCGGTCCAGACCTTGGTCCAGAGCCCGGTCCAGATTCCGGTCCAGAGCCTGGTCCAGACCCCGGTCCAGAGCCCGGTCCAGAGCCTGGTCCAGACCCCGGTCCAGACCTTGGTCCAGAGCCCGGTCCAGACCCTCACAGATGTGTGTGTGCAGAACCGCATGGAGGAGAGCAAAGCCTTGTTCAAAACCATCATCAACTACCCCTGGTTCCAGCGCGCCTCCGTCATCCTCTTCCTCAACAAGACGGACATCCTGGAGGAGAAGATCGTGCATTCTCACATCGCCACGTACTTTCCCGAGTTCACAGGTGGGTCACAGCGTCCGAGGGGCCCCCGCCTCACACAAGAGGCCTCAGTGACGGGCGCAGATCGTTACGTCACATTTCGTTCATCGTAAACGCTCTAAAGCGGCTCAGTAATAGATTCACGTTCATTTAGAAAGTCACGTGAGAGAAGCCAAGGACCACCAGCTTTGGAGTTCTTTCTGAGACCTGAGAGCAGGAAATAACGTCGCAATAACGAGCGGCACATTGTCACATCACAAGCGCACGGCGATGTGGGCGGGGCTAGGAGCTAGGTGAAAACAGGACGTTTCTGAGCTCAGTTCCAGGACAATACAGGATGACTCAAACATGCAGGACTGAGGACTGAGTAAACGAAGGATGAGGACAAATACGGGTGAAATAGGCAGTATTTCAATTTATTTACGTTTTTTTGTTTCGTTTTTTTAATTTGGGGAAAAAATTGAAAAATGGAAAATCAAGTCATGTCGTCGCTCGCTTCTTTCATGGCCACGACAAGGTATCAGTCATCGGGTCAAACACTATCACCATATATGGACTGGCCCCTCCCACTCCAGCCTCCAGCGGCCAAGTCCAGCCTCTTGGCCCCCGGCCCCGCCCCCTGGAAATGCTCCGGGGGGCCTTTATTAGGGGTTTATTGTGAGTTGCCCGTGTCAGAAGAGTAAGACAGACCCTAACGTTCGCTCTGTTAGAGGCGAAGGCTACAATTATTATTGTGCTCGTTATTTAATAGTTATTTTCCCTGGTTTAGTTTCGAAACCTTGCCACAGTATTATATGTTGACGCGTAACCATGGCGACGAGGCCCCGACTCCGGCGCGCCTGCAGTGACCGTGTTCTCTGTGTCCTCGAGCAGGTCCGCAGCAGGACATCAAGTCAGCGCAAGAGTTCATCCTGAAAATGTACAAAGACCAAAACCCAGACAAAGAGAAGACGCTGTACCATCACTTCACCTGCGCCACCGACACCGAGAACATCCGCTTTGTGTTTGTGGCCGTCAAAGACACCATCCTGCGCCACAACCTGAAGGAGTTCAACCTGGTCTAAGGCTCAGACCTGCTCCAGACCTGGTTTAGTCCTAGTTTAGACCTAGTTTAGTCCTGGTTTAGACCTGGTTTAGTCCTGGTTTAGACCTGGTTTAGTCCTGGTTCAGACCTGGTTCAGACCGATCTAAGCCCATCAGAACACAACACAGTGAAGCGCTTCTCAGGTTTCTGTTTACGGGAAAGACCAATATTCCTCTTTAAGACTGTAGTTTAAGACTGTAGTTTAAGACTGTAGTTTAAGACTGTAGTTTAAGACTGTAGTTTAAGTCTGTAGTTTAAGATTGTAGTTTAAGTCTGTAGTTTAAGTCTGTAGTTTAAGACTGTAGTTTAAGACTGTAGTTTAAGTCTGTAGTTTAAGTCTGTAGTTTACGACTGTAGTTTAAGTCTGTAGTTTAAGACTGTAGTTTAAGACTGTAGTTTAAGACTGTAGTTTAAGTCTGTAGTTTAAGACTGTAGTTTAAGACTGTAGTTTAAGACTGTAGTTTAAGTCTGTAGTTTAAGTCTGTAGTTTAAGACTGTAGTTTAAGACTGTAGTTTAAGTCTGTAGTTTAAGACTGTAGTTTAAGTCTGTAGTTTACGACTGTAGTTTAAGTCTGTAGTTTAAGACTGTAGTTTAAGACTGTAGTTTAAGTCTGTAGTTTAAGTCTGTAGTTTAAGACTGTAGTTTAAGACTGTAGTTTAAGACTGTAGTTTAAGACTGTAGTTTAAGTCTGTAGTTTAAGTCTGTAGTTTAAGACTGTAGTTTAAGTCTGTAGTTTAAGTCTGTAGTTTAAGACTGTAGTTTAAGTCTGTAGTTTAAGACTGTAGTTTAAGTCTGTAGTTTAAGACTGTAGTTTAAGACTGTAGTTTAAGTCTGTAGTTTAAGTCTGTAGTTTAAGTCTGTAGTTTAAGACTGTAGTTTAAGTCTGTAGTTTAAGACTGTAGTTTAAGTCTGTAGTTTAAGACTGTAGTTTAAGTCTGTAGTTTAAGACTGTAGTTTAAGTCTGTAGTTTAAGATTGTAGTTTAAGTCTGTAGTTTAAGTCTGTAGTTTAAGACTGTAGTTTAAGACTGTAGTTTAAGTCTGTAGTTTAAGTCTGTAGTTTACGACTGTAGTTTAAGTCTGTAGTTTAAGACTGTAGTTTAAGACTGTAGTTTAAGACTGTAGTTTAAGTCTGTAGTTTAAGACTGTAGTTTAAGACTGTAGTTTAAGACTGTAGTTTAAGTCTGTAGTTTAAGACTGTAGTTTAAGACTGTAGTTTAAGTCTGTAGTTTAAGACTGTAGTTTAAGTCTGTAGTTTACGACTGTAGTTTAAGTCTGTAGTTTAAGACTGTAGTTTAAGACTGTAGTTTAAGTCTGTAGTTTAAGACTGTAGTTTAAGACTGTAGTTTAAGACTGTAGTTTAAGACTGTAGTTTAAGTCTGTAGTTTAAGTCTGTAGTTTAAGACTGTAGTTTAAGTCTGTAGTTTAAGTCTGTAGTTTAAGACTGTAGTTTAAGTCTGTAGTTTAAGACTGTAGTTTAAGTCTGTAGTTTAAGACTGTAGTTTAAGACTGTAGTTTAAGTCTGTAGTTTAAGTCTGTAGTTTAAGTCTGTAGTTTAAGACTGTAGTTTAAGACTGTAGTTTAAGTCTGTAGTTTAAGTCTGTAGTTTAAGTCTGTAGTTTAAGACTGTAGTTTAAGTCTGTAGTTTAAGACTGTAGTTTAAGTCTGTAGTTTAAGACTGTAGTTTAAGTCTGTAGTTTAAGACTGTAGTTTAAGTCTGTAGTTTAAGACTGTAGTTTAAGTCTGTAGTTTAAGACTGTAGTTTTATGAGAGGCTGTTTTAAAGTGTAGTTGTCAGACACAGGTGGAGCAGAAGCTCTAACGCTCAGGTTAGGATCACAACACTGACTTATAACGTGTGATTTAGTGCGTGTTCACCTCTGTCCAGGCTTAGGCCCAGTTTTGACGTGGCGTGTTCTGTAGTAACACTGGACAGTGGTAGAGCGCCCCCTGCAGCTCCCTCTGTGGAAATACACACACATAGAAGCGATTTGTGCGTTTGAAAACGAAGAGAAGAAGTCTGCGCTTTTCTCTGACTGGATATAAGTTGAGAATATATGTGACTCCCCAGAATATATGTGACCCCCCAGAATATATGTGACCCCCCAGAAAATATATGACCCCCCAGTATGTGTGACCCCCCAGAATATATGTGACCCCCCAGAATATATGTGACCCCCCAGAATATACGTGACCCCCCAGAAAATACGTGACCCCCCAGAATATATGTGACCCCCCAGAATATACGTGACCCCCCAGAATATACGTGACCCCCCAGAAAATATGTGACCCCCCAGAAAATATATGACCCCCCAGAATATATGTGACCCCCCAGAATATACATGACCCCCCAGAATATACATGACCCCCCAGAAAATATGTGACCCCCCAGAAAATACGTGACCCCCCAGAATATATGTGACCCCCCAGAATATACGTGACCCCCCCAATATATGTGACCCCCAGAATAAGATGTGACCCCCCAATATATGTGACCCCCAGAATATATGTGGCCCCCCAATATACGTGTGACCCCCAGAATATATATGACCCCCCCAATATGTGTGACTCCCCAATATGTGTGACCCCCCAGTATGTGTGACCCCCAGAATATTCGTGACCCCCCAGTATGTGTGACCCCCCAGAACATATGTGACCCCCCAATATACGTGTGACCCCCCAGAATATATGTGACCCCCCCAGTATGTGTGACCCCCCAGAATATATGTGACCCCCCAATATATGTGACCCCCAGAATATATATGACCCCCCCAGTATGTGTGACCCCCCAATATGTGTGACCCCCCAATATGTGTGACCCCCCAGCAACGACGGACGCTTCAAACGCCGCGTAAATACATATTTGAGCATCAGAGTAGAAGACTCGTCCTCTACTTTATGACTCCGTCGTTATAATTGCTCTTTTGTGGCTGAGGAGTAAATGTCGAGTAACAGACGTGATGAGTTTGATTTAAATCAACTTTAGGCCTGAAACAAGCGCTTGAGGACAGAGCGACACGTGCTTATTGTACGGGCGTTTTACCGCGGTCATCCGTCAACATCCGCCAACAAGCCACGCCCTCAGCCACGCCCTCTTGTGGGCCGCTGCAAGCTGCTTCAAATAGTTGCGTTTTTCACGTTTTTTTCAGATGGTAAAAATGGGGTACAGTGCCGTTTACCTTCTCCCACGCCATCGTTGGGACGTTCTGTGATACGATCTGTACCGGAGAACAAGTTTTCCATGGTCTATAAGCTCCGCCCACTTAGTGCCTCGAACCATGAGCGAGAAACGACGGTCCGGCTCGGCGTCGCCACATTTAACATCCACCGTTTTTTCTGATCAGATGGTTACGGGATCACTCGCACTTGTGCCTTTTTGACACCGTTTTGAGATTCTACTGCGACTCTAGTTGTAGTTGTAAATATTGCCCTCAAAGGAAATTCTAGAAGTAATTTATACACGTTGTAATGTTTTATTTGTTGGATTTGATCATTTACTAGTTTTCAATAATGGTCATAAACGCCCTGGGAGTCTACGCGATCATGTTGTTGCTTTGAACGTGCGCTAAATCCTCCGCAGTTTGAATATTTGATGCATTTAGGCTACATTTTCTGAGGACTATAACGCATAGATCAATAAACGAGACGGAACAATGTTTTTCAGGCTCATTATCTATCGTGTGTACATTTTATTTCCATTTGTAGAGACGTTTGTGTTCATTTGTAATAGTCCGATGAGCTGAGCTGTTGAAAGGAACTGGGTGTTGGTTGCCATGGTTTCAGGGGCAGTGTGTCTGTGTCGTGACACCTTTAATCCTGCAGAGGGCGCACTGTGTACAGTCAATAAATGAAGCCTCGAAATACTGCCACCTACTGGGGATTTGAATGTGCTATAAAGAATATAAAGATTATTTAATGATTATTTAATGGTTTCCAACAGTGTGTTTGAACTTTGATTATAAAATAAAATATGTTTCTAAAAAAACAAACAAGATGAGTATTTATTGATTTTTCTGATTTCGCTCAAATCGAAGAAAAAAAATACAGTAGGCGCCATATTTTTTACAGCGAAACGCTGCGGAACTAAACGAGCCTCCTGCTGGTGCCAGAGTCAGGACTAAACATGGACTGGCCTCCTGCTGGTGCCAGAGTCAGGACTAAACATGGACCGGCCTCCTGCTGGTGCCAGAGTCAGGACTAAACATGGACCGGCCTCCTGCTGGTGCCAGAGACAGCACTAAACATGGACCGGCCTCCTGCTGGTGCCAGAGTCAGGACTAAACATGGACCGGCCTCCTGCTGGTGCCAGAGTCAGGACTAAACATGGACCGGCCTCCTGCTGGTGCCAGAGTCAGGACTAAACATGGACCGGCCTCCTGCTGGTGCCAGAGTCAGGACGAAACATGGACAGGCCTCCAGCTGGTGCATTTCAGTTTTATGCAGCTAAAATCTGGAACATTCTTCCTGAAGATGTGAGACAGGTTCTACTCAGACAATGTTCAAATCTAAGCTAAAAACTGTTTTATTTAGCTGTGCATGTGACTGAGAGGATTCTATTTCTCGTATCACACCTTCAAAATACAGTTAAAACGATACAAAAATCTGACTCTGATAATGAAATGACTCCTTATACTTTATCCTGAATCTGACAAATCTAATTTCTACTTTAATTGGGGATTGTCTCACCCAATCTTATGTCCATGATGGGTTATTTTTATTAAATGTTTTCTTTTATGGATTTGCTGAATCATGTAATGATTTAATTTGATTTTTAGACATTCAATTTGTTTTTGGGGGGTTTACGTGCCATTATTTTGTGAGGTTACGTCTGGCGCCTCTTTAGTGTTATCACATGTGAATGTGATCAAAAGGGGGAATTGTGAATATTGACCAAATTATTGTCATGCATTTATATTATATTTATGTGTCCTATTTATCATATGGGTCACGATGCACTTTCTGTGTACTTTCTGATTATCTGTGGACTGGTACAAACAATCTTAAAGTTGACATCATTCCATTTTATCAGACCCAAGCAACAGCGATATAAACCACAGTTAAATCTTGTGGGATCTCAGCTGCAAGACGAACAAAATGCTTCTGTTTTGCCTGTTTTTCCCTGTTTTCATCAAATAAAGACCTTTAGAACGAACCTCGCCTCTCGCAATCTGTTATAGACTAAACTACAACAGCTCTCATGGGACAACAGATTAAAAATAGCATTTTGGCAAATTCTGACATATAAATGTTTATTCATAAACACGGTCCATGAAATAAATGACATTTGCACTTTTAAACTGTTTTGTGATTTCTGTCTTTGTGATTTTAAATCATGTTTTCTTGTTGTGAAGCTCTTTGAATTGCCTTGTGATTGAATTGTGCTTGAAATAAACTTCTGTGGAGGTGCAAATGTAAGGAACAGTGCAATATTAAAATAAAGAAAAGCATTTCACACACAAGTGGCACTGGTCGAAATGTAGTTAAAATACTATTTGTCAGATCATCTTTCTTTTATTGGCCCGTGGACATTAGCTCCTCCCACCACCACAATTCTCACACACACACACACCAGATTCATGTGGGCGAAGTGTCTTGCTGAAGGACACAATGACAAAAGCAAATATGGAATGTTATTTAGGTAACTACCGTTAATTGAGTCAAATGTTGTGCACTTGAGCCACCTCTGACTGAAAGTAGAGGTTTGTACCCCTCACCAAGACTTACATGCTGCACCACTGTGACTTCATCCTAATACTAATGGGTTGATATTATGTTTTAATGTAATGTTTATTTGGTCGGGAATGTGCTTGTTAATGAACATACATGATACACATGCTGTAAACACGCAGGATTGTTGCCATGGGCTCATTTCCATCTGTTTTCCGCATTGACACTCTCGTTCATACACCACATGGAAACTTGAGGTGTGCACTACCGCCCCCCTGTGGCACCTGGCGTTCCAGCGGTCTCCCATCCAAGTAATGACCGGTCCTATTCCTGCTTCTGAGCTTTGATCAGATCCAGCACTGAAACATTGGTATGAAATAAAGCTCTAGTATATTTTCTGAAAACACACACACTCCAGTAGTGCCATGTTGATTTAATCTTTATTATCCGTGATTAGAAGATAGAGTAGAGAAAAAAGTATGTGAACACACAGTACATTAGTTTGCCAGCGACGAACAACACATTATTGACCTCTAGTGGTGGAAGATGTTCATTGCAGAAGTTA